>NC_086318.1:314267711-314867711 GCF_036172605.1 Pelobates fuscus
ATCAATGTTATCTCACATATATATTATTAAGTGTTCTTGCATAGCAAGACCACTTAATGTTATCTCACATATATATTATTATTATTATTCTTATTATTCTTATTATAGCCAAATTTGCCACCCTAACTCCTCCCA
This sequence comes from Pelobates fuscus, assembly GCF_036172605.1. Lineage (NCBI taxonomy): Eukaryota > Metazoa > Chordata > Amphibia > Anura > Pelobatidae > Pelobates > Pelobates fuscus. The sequence goes on from NC_086318.1 coordinate 314,267,847, forward strand.
CAGTTTTTACACTACATAGACAAAAATATACCAAAACGTGCAGATTGTTCCCGATCGGATTGCTATTACTTTGTGGAACGTTTCGCCGAATGGTTCACGGAATATCGTCGTTCTTCTGGCGAAATTTGTCCCATAGGAATGAATGGCAAAGCTAGAGTGGGAGCTGGCAAAAGCTGAAAAATCAGGACATGATTTCTAAACTGCCACTACTCCCTCATTTTCAGGCCCACCTACACAAATCTTATATCAAAACGTTCAGCTATCCCTGCTGCCACTAAAAATGTCAACGGCTAAGCCATAGTCCTGATAGTTTTCACAATATGACCATTTGTTTGCAACTCACGCCTTCCATTGACATTCATTGAAACTCCACTCTGCAAAGCTCACATTTGAAGGGCAATTTCTAAACTGCGACTGTGCCTTCATTGTTAATATCTCAGAGACATACTATGCATCAAAATGTAGGTCTGGGTCTTGTGATTCTCACAATATAAAGCTCTTCACTGTAGGATTTATAGTTTTTAAAATACGACCGTTTGAAGATGGCAACCGCCAAAATACTCTGACCTGTGCAAGGCTGCAGCAGCAAGTGATGTCATAGACAAAGCCTTTTGTACACCTGCTAGAGTTTTTATAAATGTATGGTTTAATGTAACTGTGCAACAAAGATGCAATTAAATGTGCTATATAAATGATAACAGTTACTGCGCCCACTCCAGTTGTAGACTACTGGTGGAGGCAAGAACACTTCACACAATTTCCCCAGAAATTGTAGCTTTTCTAGTTATTATTCTTATTATAGCCAAATTTGCCACCCTAACTCCTCCCACAGTTTTTACCCTACATAGACAAAAATATACCAAAACGTGCAGATTGTTCCCGATCGGATTGCTATTACTTTGTGGAACGTTTCGGCGAATGGTTCTCGGAATATCATCGTTCTTGTGGCGAAATTTGTCCCATAGGAATGAATGGCAAAGCTAGAGTGGGAGCTGGCAAAAGCTGAAAAATCAGGACATGATTTCTAAACTGCCACCACTCCCTCATTTTCAGGCCCACCTACACAAATCTTATATCAAAACGTTCAGCTATCCCTGCTGCCACTAAAAATGTCCATAGCTAAGCCATAGTCCTGATAGTTTTCACAATATGACCATTTGTTTGCAACTCACGCAGTCCATTGACATTCATTGAAACTCCACTCTGCAAAGCTCCCATTTGAAGGGCAATTTCTAAACTGCGACTGTGCCTTCATTGTTAATATCTCAGAGACATACTATACATCAAAATGTAGGTCTGGGTCTTGTGATTCTCACAATATAAAGCTCTTCACTGTAGGATTTATAGTTTTTAAAATACGACCGTTTGAAGATGGCAACCGCAAAAATACTCTGACCTGTGCAAGGCTGCAGCAGCAAGTGATGTCATAGACAGGGCCTTTTGCACCTGCTAATGTTTTTATAACTGTATGTTTTAATGTTACTGTGAAGCACTTTGGGCAACAATGTTGCAATTAAATGTGCTATATAAATAAATAATAACAGTTACTCCGCCCACTCCAGTTGTAGACTAATGGTGGAGGCAAGAACACTTCACACAATTTCCCCAGAAATTGTAGCTTTTCTAGTTGTATTTGTTCTGGTGAGTATAGTCAGTCCCTGCAGCCCTTTTGCTGTAAACAATATATTTTTGGAGAAAAGACAGTGTTTACACTACAGCATAGGGACACCCACAGTGGATGTCACTCAGATCGCTACTAGAGGTGCTTCCTGTGGCTGTGGCAGTTCTGCATACTATTCAGCACTGAAATTCAGTGTCTCTGCCCCCTGCATGGAGACATTGAACTTTCCTCATAGAGATGCCCCACCTCCTTGGCTGAGACCAATCCATGGGAAAGCATTGGATAGGCTAAGAGTGTCAATTATGAGGTGGATCGGGCAGACATGCGTAGCGCTGGAATAAAGGTACGTTTTCTACTTATTTATTGGGGGAAAGGGAGGCCTGGAAGCTAAATAGTGTTTTTAACACTCTAGGGTCAGGAATACACGTTGGTATTTCTGACCCTATAGTATTCCTTTAAGTTAAAAGCCATTAAAAATACTACATTTACATCTGTGCATGTTTTCTGATCGAGTGCCATGCACAGAAGGTATTAGAACATCTTGATCTTTATCTATATAGCAAAGAAATTATAACATTAAAAATATGTTCTTTTACAAATTAACAAAGTCCTATTAAGGTATGTAATAAAATACAATCTATACAGTATGCTAGAAAAATTAACAGCAAGTATGTAGACTAATGCTTGTACTTAGCAAGTTAGGTAGTTGGAATGGGACCACACATCTCCCTGAATCGTATGTTGGACTGAAATATATTTAGTTAATTGCTGCTGCTGTACTATAACTCCTATCATGATCAGTGAGATTGAGGCTAGTGAAAGTTTAAAAATACATTTGCTGCAGTGGCGTATTGATGCAAACACTTGCTAAATAACGTACGTGGAATCTAACTACAATCAAACTCAAAACAGTGGTGGGCTGGGGATGATAAAAATTTTACTCCGCAATAGCTATATTTGATTGCCTCCCTAAATATAGACAAATGTAACTGTATTCAAGTCTGAAGCTGCTGCCTCTGTCTGTAAACTGCCTCTGACCTCTGACATCATCAGAAGTGGTGGTCTGGGCCAATTACAATGCTTCCCAATTGGATTGGCTGAGACTGTCAAGGAGGCAGATCAGGGGCAGAGCCAGCACAAGTCAAACACAGCCCTGGCCAATAAGCATCTCCTCATAGAGATGAATTGAATCAATGAATCTTTATGAGGAAAGTTCAGTGTATGCATGCAGAGGGAGGAGATACTGAATGTTTGTATGCACACTAGGCAGGACTTCCCCAGGAAACACCTCTAGTAGCCATCTGAGGAGTGGCCAGTGAAGTTATCACTAGGCTACAATGTAAACCCTGCATTGTCTCTGAAAATACTATGTTTACTTCAAAGAGCCTGAAGGTAAAGATTCTACTCAACAGAACAAATGCAATAAACTGTAGTTGTTCTGGTGACTATAATGTCCCTTTAACCCCTTAAGGACACATGACGTGTGTGACATGTCATGATTCCATTTTATTCCAGAATATTGGTCCTTAAGGGGTTAAGAATGGCTCTAAGGATTATGGAAGATGTAGTTTATTTAGGCCCTAAAATTGTACATGACCTGGCCAATCGCTAATAATTCATCTTTTAGTGTATATAAGAACCAATATAGACAAACGATCATGAAAAGGTTACATCTTTATAGCAATTATATATTGTAGTATGGTACTTAATCAAATACTAATTGATAGACACATCATATAAGCCTCGACATGGAATATGTTCCTTCATTGTTCTGCAACCCTTAGGATTTTCTTCTGTGAGTAGATCAACAATAAGTTTGAGTCTTCAACTTTCCAGCGAAATATTCCAGTCCATCTAGTCTTATTGTAATTCAACACTCCCTTTCTTTTCTCAAAAAACATGACCTGTTGGTAGCTTAACCTATCTCATTATTAATCCATCTTTATTATTTTCCATTTGGAACCCATTTCTTTTAATGTCATCCTTAACAACATGGAAAATGTAAAGAGGCATTTCCCCTTTTCCAACACCTTCTTCACAGATACATCTCTCAGAAAAATCTATTGAGGTTAAAGTAGCAATGTAAAAATGGACAAAGAAAACGCTTTATGAGAAAATTAGTGGTAGAGCTTTTGTGTGATATCTCATTACCAGCAGTTGCAGAATAAAAAATAAAAAAAATACAGTGCAATTATCAATAAATTAAACAAGCCTACATATATACAGAATATAGTCAGGGTCAGGGACCAGAACTCTTCACTGTAAAGTTTCACAGAATATCACACACATCTTTTTCTCGGCATGCAAGTTTTATCACCTTTACTAACCTTTCTTGAGTGTGCCAGTTGGAAACCTCTTTTTAGATGCAGGCTGTCTACCTACGTAGACTTTGTCCTAGCATCACTTTTTTTTCTCTTGTTTTTCTAAGCCCTGTTCTTTTAAGTAGTACCTCTTGTTTACATTTTCTATTATTCCTATCAGAGAAGTGTTCCTGACAGTTTACCCACAACATTACTCATGTATATGAGTTATATATATGAGTAATGTGCCATTGAAAGACTCTATATCTTGAAAAAAAACGTAACGTTCTGTATAAATTGAAAAGGTGATTTTTTTTATTTTTATTTTTTTATTATATGAATTAAAATACCTTCAAATATTCGATTAAACTAGGCATAAAAATGTATTGCCTGTAGTACTGCGTTGTTATGTTCTGTAAATGCTACAGTCGCCATCTTATATTCTTTTGCTGAAAGAACATGACGTTTAGAGAAATGTGGTAATACCAAGCGCCACCATGTGGCAAATAAAGTTACAACTTGAGAATTTTGGAACGTGTTTGAAGATGGAACTAGAATTCTTCGTATGACACTAACAGTGAAGATAATGAAATTTGACATAGGGAAGCAGCTAATCACTCTGGGGAGAGAGAGAGGGGGAATATTCTTGAATGCTAATTAGTGGTTATAGTACAAGTATTTTGATGCCATCCCCCTGTGTTTTAAAATAATAATTAAGAAGCAGAATTACAAAGATAGCATTAAGCACTAATAACTATTACTTAAACTACTCAGTGTACCAAATAAATGTCCCTGCAGCTGACAATTAATACACATTGTTATTGTCTATCCACACACAAACCTACACACACATCATCAGTGTTTTCTTGTCAACCCCTCCTCTGGTTCCATTAGAACATTTGCTCTATGTGTTTCTTTACCAGCCCTACAGTGTGTGCTGTCCTGTGTTTTCATGCCACCTGCTTATATGTATTTCCAAGTAAACCCTTTGCTAGCAATCCTTATTTCAATGATCCCTTATGTGGATCATGTGGTTATGTGGTTTCAGTACAAGCTTTCCATTTGTGTCCACAACATTTTAGCTATTATATAGTATGTATCAACAGTCCCTTAAAAATATATCCTGCAAAGGTTTTTATAATGTCATGCATCCCCTTTTAAACTGCAGACAATCCATTCCACACCACTATCATGCCAGAAACAAAAGCAAGATTCGAGAGAAAATTTGTTTTATTGTTATTAAAAATATTTTTAGTTTTTCATAGTTTATATCAAATGCCAATATTACTCACCATTTGCCTAATTTGTAATTTGCATCTCCATAAAACAATCCCTGTACTATATGATAAAATATTTGTTCATGCATTAGATTGCCTGATCCGTAATTAGTAGCTTAATATTTGTCCATGAGCGTTTACAGACACAATTTGCTGTTTTACATTAATCACTTGCACAAGGAAATAACAAGAAGTAAATGTATCTTTATATTTAGAACCAACAGACTCAGAATCAGCATCAACAGCAGGCAGCAACTCAGCAACAGCAAGTTCAGCAGCAGAATAGCAGTCAGACTAATGGTACCAGTGGTGCAGGCGGAGCGGCAGGAGCAGCACTACAACACAGCCAAGATTCCAGTCTTAATCCAGGACCTCCGAATAAGAAACCACGTATGGGGCCTTCAGCCAATAACTCTGGTGGACCCTCCTTGATGCCTTCTGACTATCAGGTACTGATGTATTCTCTATTGTGATGCCCAGTATGTCATGGCTTTAAGCAGGATTTGGGTGCTAGAAGGATAGTCACTTGATTGTTTTGTAATGTACTGAAACTACTTCATGAATGAAAATTGTGGTTTTGACATTTTAGCATATTGTTGTGATAAATTGCAATGAAATGATCTGCAATGGCTCTCATTATTGAATATATCTCTTATGCTTAAGTGGGGTTATTCTCTATCATTACCAAAGTGATATTGAATTCTGAAATAAGATGAGAAGATTTAAGATGCATTAATGGGCCATTGGCTATTATACAATAACTTCAAGGATATCAGTTTGGCTGTAAGCATTTCACAGGCACAGTTAACTGATGCTTAGAAGGTGTTATAATATAATATAAGAACTGAGGAACGGAGAAGCCGCACTTTTGTGAGCTCCGGTCAATAACCTTATGAAAACGTGGATTTTGGTGGGGCTAACCTACAAAGGCCCTACATCCCAAGATATCGGAGAACTACTGCTGAGATCGCAAGCGGCCGTGTGGGAAAAGATGGCGATGGGTGATGAGGGCTCTTCCTACTCCTTGGAAGATATCCCCTATGATGTGGGAGCGGAGGCCTCGAGCGCACCACCGCCAGGCTCCAAACCCAAACAACCCACGGAAGTTGAGCCAGTCACTGCCAACCAGCTCAAGACCCTATTTGCGGAACAGAGAGCCAATATCGCAGCTGACATGGCCTTCTTCAAGGACGCCCTGGAAGGCACTACCTCCTGCATTGTCTTGCTGGAAGCCGTATCGAGTAGCCAAGGCTCACATCTATCTATGTTCGTCTATGTTCCGCCTGCCAAAACCAAGGGCTACAACTGCGGGCGCACAGGCTGACTTAATCGTCCGCTTCCAGACACTGCAGGGTAAAGCCCTACTAATGTCCGCAGCTCAGGGTAAGACCCCCCCTACTATTGGAGGGCTCATCACTGGCCTTATATCCAGACCTCAATAGAAGCACCATCAGTTGGCAAAGATACCTGCAACTACTACTGCAGCAACTTCGAGCAAAGGACATTCCATACAGGTGGGAACTGCCTAAGCAGCTCCTTTTTACCTACTCAGGTGCTACCTATAAGGAACGAAGTCTCATGGAACTCGAAGCTCACCTGCACAGCCTGAGCCTTACTGTGGGGATATTTATGGGATAATAATAGTAAACAGTTGAGAATTGCCCACTATTTCAATTCTCAGATCCCAAAGATCGTTATCATGTAAGTGAAATGTATTCCATATAAATAAAATCACAATTTGTTATAAAAATAGATACAATTTATTGTGACAATTTAACTAATAATAATATGTAATATGCGTGATAATAATCAATGAATATTCATTATAACATGGTATGCAATACAATGGCAATACACATTCCAATGGCTGACACAGTCTTAATTGTCAAGACAAGATTTATGACGGTAGTTCACAGAAAGAAAGTGAAACTTACACACAGACACAGAGCTTGCAGCTTAAGGCCATAAAACTTTAGCTGACAGTTAGAATAACCCTTTCAATGCTGGTTATACCTCCTAGGTAATTAAGACCTATTCTCATGTAATTTTAAATAAAATAAAATTTAAACCAGCTCATTAGTCATATCCTGGAACCATCCAATAAGAGTAATCTACCATGTTCTATAAGCAGAATTTTAACTTGCCTAAACAGATATTTTATCTTATTTTAGGGCAAATCAATTCACCTGGATAAATATTACGATATGCTAACATGTGATATGTCACATTAATATATATAATTATTCCTTTCCATCTGCAGAATAGAATGCTTAATTATATATTCTTTAGTAACTAAGATTTCTAAATATCGAAATCTGATCGTGATTTATCCAGTCATATATCATGCTATTAGAACATTTTAATTAATTTAGATTAATTAAATGAAACCAGTATAATTACCAGTTGAGTAGATATTCTCATCAGATTAGTAGGTAGTCTCAGGAACTGAATGGATGTGTGATTGGTGTGTAAGAAATTCTGAGTGCCCTGGAGTGGATATCTGTCATGGATTTCTCTGCGTTGCCCCCGACTGCTCACCTCTTTGCTTCTTTGCTTCCTTTTGCATACCTCTCTCTTTCCTTTTTCTTAACTTTTTAAAGGGAAAATTCACTAGGTGATAGACCAATAGAAAACTGGAGGTGTGGTTACCTTCCAGATAGCAATTTAAGTATTTGGTCTATAGAGGGCAGTCTCGTCCCACTAAACATTCCTATCCAGGAAAGAGTTAACTTTTCCTGGTGGCTATTTTGACATAATTTACCTTATCTTTATGGTTACGGTATTTATAATTTAAGTTTACTGTCAGTTCAAAGAGTTTCTTTGGGCTTTTTTCAGACTATGTGTCTGGCAAATTCTGCTATAATTTGTAATATGACAGTTATAACTAAGTATGACCTCTAATTTACAATGGGATCTTATACAATATCGAAAGTAAAATTAAATTATTTAATCTTCTCTGTCATAAATGTCTGGGTTTAGAATTAATTATATTCCATTAGCATTTAGACTGTCTGTCCATCCCCCGTTCTCATTTCTTATCAACAGGTTTGTATATACTAAGCATTCCTTAGCTTCTGGCAAAGTGGTTAGTTTTACAGAAGGGATAGAAATCTTGTGTCTTTTGTTAGCTTGAAGATAACAAAATGGAGTCTGCTCTGTTCAGAGTGACTCTAACAATATACATTTAAATTTCTATCATAGCACAAAATGTCTGCCGATATAAATACCCTGACATTACGGAGACACGGAGAGCAGACGATACGGGCCTAACAGGCTTAGACTCCTCCACATGTCAATGTACTGAATGCCATCTTGCTTTTTCTGTGGAATGCGAAAAAATAAAGGATTAAAAAAAATATATATATATATAATATAAGACTATAATAGCTCCTTCCTTTAATATGTGTGCTTTGGATGAGTTCAGTAACACAGAGTTGTATAAATACAACAGGGATACCTTTATGAGACAAGTTATTAGTTAAGTGATGAATAAAGTAAGTCATGATTTTCTTTAGTATCAAAAGGTTCGGACTGTTTTTTTTTTGTTTTTTGTTTTAAATTCTTTATTTGTTAAGGCATATATAAAGGGTACAAAATGAAGAAAAGGGAAATGCAGGGGTGTTCCACATTTATGGATTAGTACAGAGATATTATCATTAATTACATTTCCAGGTAGTAAGTGCCTCATTTTTCTTTTTATATGGCATTCAATATGAACAGGAACGTTATTCAAACAGTATAAATCAACGTAAAGCATGATGTCAGAAAGTAGTGTATTAAACTGTTGAGTGACAATTTAGTGTTGGAGCGTCGACGTTAATATTTAACAAGAAGTAACCCAATTAGGCTAGTGGTTTTAAGCAGAGGTCTTGTTATGTGGTGTATGTGTAAAGGGCTTCCGTGGCAGTCAAGGTATGATGAGTGGGTTCCTGGTGGTGCCTTATCAGGGGTCGGCTGCCTTCGTGGGTCGTGTCGTCTGGCCACCCATGAGGGGTTGAAGGGTGGGTAAGTCAGTGGTGCAGTGTGTTTGTAGGCGTGTGCCTCTTAGGTAGGTAGTTGGTGAGGGGCAGTGGCAGAGGCCCCTGTCGTTCTTGTGTTCCCCTAACCTATGGGGAGACGGGGGGGGGGGGAGATTGTGGTTAGAATTAATGGGTTCGTCTGTTCGTGTGTCAGCATTAGTGGAATATCTGGCGGTATGCGCCATGAAACATAAAACACAAAGTTAAAACATGAAATTAAACCAAAACTAGGTACATTAGAAAAGAGAGAAGAACATGGAATATTCAATTGCTACAGTCCGCTTTGCAGGGTGCCACTATATTGTGGCTCGGTGGTAGATAATTCTTTCTTTGCCGCCAACATTGGGGAGGTGCACTGAAGTAGTGCCGTTCAAGCTGCGATTAAGTCACTGAGTCTTGATCCTGAGATGGGTTGCGATTCCGAGCTGGAACAAAGGGTGTCACATTGGGTATGTCCCATTGGTGATGTGTTGCCGGTCTCGGTGGAGTTCCAGCGCCTCTCATCAGGTCCAGGGCTGTGAAAAAGGTGGGGGCATCCGTTGGAGAAGATGCTGTGTGCACCTTTCCGTCTTTGATGACCGTAAGGGTTCGGGACGCCGACCAGCGGTAGGCCACGCCAGCCTCTCGCAACTTAGTTGTAATAGGTTGCATGGTTTTTCTCCAGTGAAGTGTTGCCCTGGTGACATCCTGGTAAAATGTCAGCTGGTGTGATTCAAAGTCCATGGGGGCCTGTTCTTGGAACGCCTTCATGAGCTTTTGTTTGTCTGTAACGGTTTGGCATTTGAGAATAATATCCCTGGGCAGGCTCGTTGGGGCGCGTTGTGGTCTATTGACCCTGTAAGCTCCGTCCAGCGGGATTTGTTTAGCTTGTTTGGCGGGTAGGGATGAGGCCATCAGCCGCCTAAGGAAGTGCGGCAGTTCCTCCGCGGACACCGCATCGGAGACTCCGCGGATTTTTATGTGTTTGCGCCTACTCCTGTCATCCAGGGTGTCCACTCTGTGCGTCAGAGAGGAGTGCAGAGTTCTCATTTGTTGCACAGTGTCCCCTAGGGCTGCCAGGCTCTGCTTGAGATCAATCACGTCTTCCTCCGTGGCTTGTACACGGTCAGTGACCGCTTGTACTTCAGTTTTGACTAGGGCGATGTCTGTGTCAAATAGTAGCTTGATTCTATCATAAAGGTCTGCAATGTCCTTTTTAGTAGCGTGTGCTGGGCTTGGGGACTCTATTACGACGGCTGTCGCTGTGTCTGGGTTCTTGCTGTCTTTCCCGTTCCCCCCTTCAGGCTCCTGAGGCTCTATGGTGTCTGGGACGGCTGGGGGTGGTGAGAGTTCTGTTGTTTTGGGCCTGGAGCATTTGAGGAGCGTCCCTATATCTCTCGCCTCTGGAATGGGTGCCCCTGTCTGTTTCTGTGTTTTTCGACCCATGATTGGAGTGTCAGGGTCGTTTTGGTAGGGGTGTAAATACTCACTCCAGTCCGCAAGGAGCTCGGCGTGGTAAGTTGCGGCCTTCAGGCTTTCAGACCGGAGCTTCTGCCGGGTCTTGCGGGGTGGGGCTGCGGCGGATCCGAACCGGAATGGCATGGGTCGATGCCGCAGGGGTTCCCCTTCCCGCTGTAAGTGTTTGTAGTCGGCGGCTTGAAGTTAATTTTGCCGTTTTCTGCGTTTTTAGGCAATTCTTAGCGGAGCTGTCTGTAATGGCGTCTTGGCTGTAGCGGTGCCAGGCCACGCCCCAGGTTCGGACTGTTTTAACTGTGATTTTTTATTTTTTATTTTTTAAGGATATTGCCCAATTTTCATTCTCCAACTCCAACTACTCTTGTTTGTTTGTTTTTTGCCCTTGTTTTTCTGCAATATTTGTTGTGTATTTTAGGAATACAACTGGGACACAATGTCACTATGACCCATCCAAATGTAGGACTACTTTTGCCTAACTACCAGGAGTTCTAGAAACACAAGCAAATACTTACTTCAAGTGATACTTTATCTCTTGTGATACTTGTACTTATCTCTCTTGAAGCAGTACAGACACAAATATGTTGGTTTTTATTTCAGGTATAATGTTTTACTTGAAGACATATATTATCGTTATATATATTGTATTACAAAATCAAATGATATGCAAAGACTAGCTTGATCACAAGATAGCAGCATGAAGAAAATTAAATAGACTCTCAGATAAATTTGGCAGTACTCGGAAACCATGTGCATGTTAATTGACATCCTGAAGAGTGATAGAATGAATCCAATCCTTGAATCCAATACTGGGATCACAATATTTAATTCTTCGTTCAGGGATGAGACACTTCAAGGTCATATACAGTTATTTTGTTTCTTAGAAATTCATGCAACATAAAAGTGTACCTGTCATGGTACATGTGAATTTTGGAACAAAATATGTTAATATCCATCTATACACTGTGACAGCAGTATAGATTAAATTAAAAACCTATTTAACGGGGCGGGGCCGGGCCGCCAAGCAGCATGGCAGCAGAACACGGAGGCTCCGAGCTTAAGCCCTAAAAAACGGCATAAAACTTGCTAAAAACCTGCCCCAGGACTGGATTACATGCTGCAATACAATGGGGCACTACCCGAGCACCCATATGATACCAGATTACGGCCAAAAATTCACGGGGAGCACCAAAACTGATGAACCCGGCCTACACACCTGCATAAGCCTGCTTGAGGGCAGCTGCAGACAGAGAACAGATGCCTGATTGCCTGACCGGAAGAAAAAGCACACCAGCTATGTGGACGCTGGTGGAGATTTACACGGGTGAGAGCAGCGGCCCCGCTCCGCCCCCCCCCCCGGCCGGTGGGGGTAATCCCGGCCTCATGGAGGATGCAAGCCCTGGGACGGACGCAGCCGCCCGGGGTACACGCTGGCCTCCTGTACAGGCAATGACTGCCTAACCGCGGCCGCCTGCTATCTAGACCCGAAGTCAAGGGACGATTATTGCCTGTGCTACAGGATCAACACACACCCTGGACTTAACGGCCTACAACAGCCCTGTCTTACCCTCAGAAGCTGTCTCGTGGATGCTACAGCTGCGGGTGAAGCGGGCCCTGGAGGCGATGCACGTGGGCGGGGGGGCCAGGCGGGATGTTGCTGCGATGTTCCTGGGACCCGCTGGCCAGATGCCGCGATCCTTGGACTGTGCCATGCGGGGACTGAAGTGCCGTCACCCTCAGGTTTTGAGGAGGGCCTGGAGGTAGCTGTCCCCGACGCTGTGAGCCCTCGTAGGGTGGAGCGCGGCAGCCCCCGGCGGACCGGTGGCTGGGAGGAGGCTGGCGCTTGCCCCGAGTGGCCGGAGAAGGGTGAGACACAGGGCGGCCTTCACCCCGACCATCTGGGGCCCCAGTGGCGCGGTGGGGGTGCAGGGGATGACTGGCAGGCACACGGACTTTAGGTGGGGGGTCCTGTGGACTGGTGGGTCCCAGAGTGCCCGCTGTGCTGCGGATCTCCCGGATGGAGGCTTGGCGCAGCCTGGGGGGATGCTGCGGAGGACCGGTGCCGCTGGGATCAGCCGCAGATGCATCAGCAGCCGGTTCCCCCGCTCGGAAGGCTCGTATCCGTGGTCCCCCCAATGCTTGTGGACTGAGTTTATACACGCTGAGAATTCACTACTGTTGATTTAATATGCACAAAAAAGTTTTTTTTTTTTTATTTGCTTTACGTTGCCCTCAGAGGCCCTAGTTAACTGTTATTACACAACGCGCTACACACAGGCTGATTTAAACAGTTAAAGTCCTCTCCCCGCGAGCAGCGACCTATATAAGTCAGTGGACGCCTACCAAAATACACAATTAGGGCTGGCACTTTTCTCACGCATTGTCACCAGGTACTATAGCACATAGCCACTGACAACGGTTCTATTATTTTAATGGGCACGCCCAGGCCACTGGACGCCACACATATAATACATATCTGGAACGCATTAAGCGCATCAGGCCTACCCGGAGTGCACGAAAAAAATAGGTACATAAGCACACCCAGGCGCGTAGAATCGTGCTTTACTTTCTCCCGACAACTAGCCTGTCAGCCTGCAGAACACACACACACGATCGCCTCGCATTATGCGCCTATTCTATCTGCATGATGTCATGTGTATGCCTCAGTGACGATGATCAAATGCTCTCTACGTTATTATACATTTTGCAAGGAATTACTGACAGCTTAGCACTTGACTACACAGTGATCAGTTAAACCTTAGTTCCTTATTGCTATTATAGGCTTTACTTATTGACATAATACCACATTAATATGCCGCATGGCCGAGTGCAGGTCAGGCAGTCCATGACCTGCGCTGACTACCAATACTGAATGAGGGAGTAGAGCCTGGGCTGAATGACTCACAGCATGATACTTATGCTATACTGATTTATGGTAGTGCAGAATACAGTTTAACCTGCGTCCAACGCTCCCATATACGCTGCTGTAAACATATAGGTTGTTATTAGCGTTGCCGTTATATGTTAGTAAAATGTTGTAACCAGACTAAATCATTTCAGCACAATAACCTATGCTAACACTTGTTAACTGTAACAGACTTAATGATGCCTGCATATTCAACCTTTTAAGCCTCTGCGCAGGCGACCAAATACCGTATGTGACCAGGGCCGGATTAACATAGGGGCTGATGGAGCTGCAGCTCCAGGCCCAGGCCCATGGAATAGGCCCATTAGTTTAAAAAAAAAAAAGAAAAAACATTTTTTTTCCCTTTTTTTTTTTTTTTCCCCTTTTTTTTTTACACACTACTCTTAGGGTTGCCAGGTATTTCTCATGCATTTCTTAGGGTTGGCAGGTATTTCTCAGGTATTTGAGGCTGCCTAGCCAGTGCCGGTATTGCAGTAATACCGGCAATACAAATGTCTGTCTCAGTATAAACATAGATTATTCTGCAATACCAGCGCCGGCCAGTAGGGGTCGCTGTTTGTGTGGAGAGAGGCAGTGATAAGAAGTTACGGCATCTCCCTCCCTGCCTCTCTCTACTCACTGATCCGCGGGGGAGCAGCTCTGCACAGAGAGTCCAGACAGCAGCTCCGAGACATGGGGACGCTGAGACACTGGGGAACCTGGGGACCCTGAGCATGGACGTCCGCAGGATTTTTTCCGGGGGTTGGGGGGGAGCATAATTGTAATGACATCCATGCTTGGCCCCTTTTTTACAGTGTCATGAAAGGGAAGGAGCATAGTCATTTTCACATAAAGCAAGGATGAATAGCGTTTTCACAACTATGGTGTCAGGAATATATGTTTGTATTCCTGACACTATAGTGTTCCTTTCATCAAATTACAGGAACATTCTGGTCACCATAACAACTTTATCTAAATGAAAATGCTGTGATGCAAGGAGGCCCCTGGGTGCTTTTTCTTTGAAGGGGTGAAACCGCTCTCAAATGGTTTACCCCCAAAGGCTTCCTTCAGCTCCAGATCTCCAGGTCGCTCAGTGGTATTCGACTTCTGAAACAGAGTGTCAGGAAGTGCAGATTGACGTTGGGCATGGGTGCCGCTTATTGGCTAGAGTGATCAGCTGACACTCTAAGCCAATTGCTAGTTCCCGATTCATAAAAATTTTTTACGTTTTTATGAATGGGGAGCTACTGATTGGCTTAGAGTGCTAGCTGACCCATCTAGCCAATCAGCGGCACCCCTACCCAGCGGCCCTCTGTGTTTCCTGACACTCAGTACATAAAAGTGAACACATTAACACTGATATTTTTTTACCTGGGGAGATGAGAAGGTCCAAAGTTTCCCTGCCAGGCCCAGGTACCAACGCCTTATGATGTGGTGTCCAGAATGAAGTGCTCCAATCTCATTTTCACACAGTCTTCTTTGTCTTCTGAGGTTTCTTCTGCTCCTTTACCTTTCTGCTAATTTCTGCTTATTTTGCGCCCTTCTGCTCCTTTCTCTTTCTGATCCTTTTCTGCTCCTTGATGGCTCTTCCTGCTCCTTGATGGCCCTTCCTGCTTCTTGCAGATCCTTCCTGCTTCTTTCTGCCCCTTCCTGCTCCTTGCAGACCCTTCCTGCTCCTTGCAGACCCTTTCTACTCCTTTCTGCCCCTTCCTACTCCTAGCAGACCCTTACTACTCCTTGCTGGCCCCTTTCAGACCCTTTCTACTCCTTGCTGACCCCTCCTGCTCCTTGCTGCCTCTTCCTGCTCCTTGCTGCCTCTTCCTACTCCATGCTGCCCCTTCCTGCTCCTTGCAGACCCTTCCTGCTCCTTGCAGACCCTTCCTGCTCCTTGCAGACCCTTCCTGCTCCCTCTTCCTACTCCTTGCTGCCTCTTCCTACTCCTTGCTGCCTCTTCCTACTCCTTGCTGACCCCTCTTGCTCCTTGCAGACCCTTCCTACTCCTTGGTGACCCCTCCTGCTCCTTGCAGACCATCCCTACCCCTTCCTGCTGCCCCTTCTTATTCCTTGCTGACCCCTCCTGCCTCTTGCAGACCCTTTCTACTCCTTGCTGACCCCTCCTGCTCCTTGCTGCTCCTTCTACTTTACCCTCCTGCTCCTTGAAAACCTTTCGACCCCTTCCTGCTTCTTGCTGCCCCTTTCTATTCCTTGCTGACCCCTCCTGCCCCTTGCAGAACCTTTCTGCTCCTTCTACTTTACCTTCCTCTATGCGGTCTCCCCCACCCCCGATCCCTCACTTACCTGCTCTGTAGGCTGCCTCTGTGCTGCTCCCCTGCGGTTTCAGTCATGAGAGAGAGGCAGGGATAAGCTGTAGCTTCCTGCCTTTCTCCATTCACAGCGCCACCTACTGGCCAGCACTGGTATTGCACTGTATTCTCACACTAAAATGAAAAATAGCAGCACAAGCTGAAAAATCCAGGGGGGGGGGCAAGTACCCTCCTTTACCCCCCCCATTCGGACGCCCATGACCCTGAGACACTAGGGACACAGTGGCCCCATGTCTCTCAGTGGCCCCTAGTCTGTGTCCCCATGTCTCCCAGCCACTGTCGCTAGTGTCTCAGTGGCCCCATGTCTCCCAGTGTCCCCATGTCTCTAAGTGTCCCCTAGTGTCCTAGTGACATCAGGACACTGGGAGACATGAGGACACAGACTCTAAGGGACACTGGGAGACATGGGGATACAAACACTAGGGGACACTGGGAGACATGGGGACACTGAGAGGCATGGAGACATGGGGATACTGGGCGACTTTGAGACATAGGAGACATGGCAGTGTCCCCATGTCTCCCAGCCAGTGTCCCTAGTATCTCAGTATCCCCATGTGTTCCTGGTGTCTCTCAGTGTCTGTAGTGTGCCAGTGTCCCTAGTGTCTCAGTGTTCCCTAGACTCCCAAAGTCCCCTAGTCTCCCAATGTCTCTGTGTCTCCATGTCTCCTAGTGTCTCAGTGTCCCCTAGTATAAAAGAAAAAATCTCAGGCACTCACTGTGATAGATTTAGGCAGGTTTATTGGACACCGCAACGTTTCGTCCTGTACCCAGGTCTTTATCAAGTCTCCAATGTCCCCTATGTATCAGTGTCCCCTGTGTATCAGTGTCTCAGTGCCCCAGGTCTCTCAGTGCCCCATGTCTCTCAGTACCCCATGTCTCTCAGTACCCCATGTCTCTTAGTGCCCATAGTGTCTCTGTGCCCGTAGTGTCTCTGTGCCCGTAGTGTCTCTGTGCCCGTAGTGTCTCTGTGCCCGTAGTGTCTCTGTGCCCGTAGTGTCTCAGTGTCCCCTAGTATAAAAGAAAAAAAATCTCAGGCACTCACTGTGATAGCTTTAAGCAGGCTTATTGGACACCGCAACATTTTGACCAGTACCCAGGTTTTTATCAAGTCTGCAGTGTCCTCTATATATCACAGTGTCCCATGTCTTCCCGTGTCCCCTCGTGTCTGTCACCCAGTGTCCCCAAGAGTCTCAGATTTCCCAGGTCTCCCAGTGTCCCCTAGTATCTGTGTCCCCATGTCTCCCAGTGTCCCAATGTCTCTCAGTGTCCCCTAGTGACATGGGGACACTGGGAGACACGAGGACACACACACTAAGGGACTGGGAGACATAGGGACACAGACATTCCCCCTTTTTGTGTATGTTCGCCCTTTCGGCCGTTCTGGTTATGTGATTTGTGTCAGTAGCCCACCCTTTTACCGCATCCATAGACTTCCTGCTTTACTGGACACTGCTGTTAGGGGGTATGGGTTTACTTGAAAGATGAAAGCATGAGATTAGCAAAGGGTATGTGTTTTCTCATAGCTGCATCCTATGAGTTTCCCTACAGCATCATCTCCATCAGATACATGACGCTTAGGAGGTAGGACTGTTTTTGTGTTTTTGGTCAATAAGATTTTGTAATTAGGCCCATCATAATTATCAGCACCAGGCCCACTGGGCTCCTAATCCGGCCCTGTATGTGACTTACCCTGACTTATTACGCCTCTGCGCAGGCATCCATGCAATGATTTTTTGAATTTGCTCCATAATTGCTACCATTTTGCATATAAAATAAAAACGATTAAAAAAAAAAAAAAAAAAAACCTATTTAAAAAACAGGTCTGTCTTCTGTCAATCAAGTCTTGGCATAGAGAGCTACTTACAGACAGTTCTCCTGCTCTCCAGCATGGCAAATACAGTTCATGTAGTTCCCATGTTTACTCCTCTAGCAAGCATGTCGCTCACTTGCTGTAAACATGTGCTGACTGGCAGTGAAACTGGTTTGTCGTCAGGTAGGTAGTTTGTCATCAATAGGCTAGAGTAACACCCATAAAACTGAAATTATGGTGACACTTAGATCATTGGAGAGGAGCTAGGTATTTATTCAAATAAACACTGTAGACACTATAACATCTTCAGATTAATGTGCCATAAATATGTCCACAATAGTCATGTCCTCCAATATTTTATTTTTGTAATCTTTTGTTTGAGGGCTTGAACGGGCGGTTTCTAGCCATGCATTCTAGCTCACAGAGCTGGGAATCATACTTTCTGGCTTCCATACCCATTTGTTTAATGACATCAGAATGCCTGGTGTGCTGATGTCAAGGACTTGGGACTGTGCTCATCTTGGCGAGAACGTGCACACTCTTGTGAAGCACTAACCATCAGATCCGCTTTTTCAACGCATAGTTTCAGACATTAGATTGCGCAAGCCAAAAGAAATAGAGGAAAGAGGAGAAAGCAAGAGAAGAGGCAAAGAACAGCTGAGGTGTTCATGGGGTTCCAAGATTATATTTGTTGCCAGTACAGATTGCAAACGATGTTAAGATGAGTATGAATATAACATTGGTGGAATTTAGGTGATGAACTGTCCGTCAACTCACCACGCACATGTGTGGTGTAATGTTCACAGCCTCATTAAATGCTTTTCTGTGAGAAGCAATAGATTGACGGATCCCTGAAAGTGCAGGGCATTCGCTTTAGACCTACATGCTTTTCAGTAAGAAGCATTGGATTTGTCAGATGTCATCTGACTCAATGACATCATAGTGGGCATAGCAAGTAAATGTTAATTTTATTATTATAATTCATAAAGCACCAACAAATTCTGCAGTGCGGTACAAAAGGAGGACTAACAGACATGTATTTATAATGTCGCACACTTGGGACACTCAGAATCAGAGGGGTTGAGGGCACTGCTCAGTGAGATTACATGCTAGAGCGGTGGGGTATAGTGAAACAAAGGGTAAGGGTAGGATAGAAAACTAGTTGCTAGAAAGGTATTTACTGAGGGCTTAGTGGATGTTTTTTTTATTTTAATGACAGTTGCAGGAGAGGAATGAGGTACGAGGAAGGAAAGCTTTTAAAAGTTTAAATAATATACTTTCGTGAAGAAGTAGGTTTTCAATGATTTTTTTGAAGGACTGGAGACTAGGTGAAAGTCTTAACAGAGCAGGGAATGGAGTTCCACAGGAACGGTGCAGCCCTAGAGAAGTCTTGAAGACGAGCATCATAGGTGGGAGAATGGGCATTCGATAGACATATGTCTTCGGCAGAGCATAGAGGCTTTGATGGGACATACTTTTGTATTAGGGAGGATTTGCAGGCTGGAGCAGCATTATGTAGAGATATGTAAAGTGGTTGAAATAATCAAGACCCATATTATTAAAATCCCTGCTCGGATTTAAAAAATTCCAAACTATGTGCATGTGCTGCAGTGCTAGCAGCCATCGGGAAAACAAAAAAACTTTGGCGCAGCAAGGCTTAAACATGTGGTGTCTGCCCAGCCCTTGCTATCCAGCTACCTCATTTAAAAAGTACAAAATAAACCTATGGACATCAATATCACCCCAATGTTAGTATAAGGGATGTCCTAAACCTTCCTTATACTCTTACATGCTATGTCACAGGTGGAGACATCGTTACTAAACAGTGAATAGCCAACGTCTGGTCACAGTAAACTAGAGACTGGACAGCCATTCTTGCCAAGTCACTAAAAAGGCCCCATCCCATTAGGTTAGGAATTAAATGTGATCACTGCAATCACTATGCACATCCATGGCTGCACCTGAGGTCAGCAGGCTGGTGCTTTTATATAAAAACAACGAAAGGGAATTTAGTATTCTCCCCACCCATAGGTGGGGGTAGTAATTTTATTATTATAAATAGTACTTCAAATTATTGTTTTCTTGCAGAAAACAAGTGAATGATACTTTGTGACCATGCATCCTGCTACATGTATTTGGACTCTGTTCATTGTTAAATTAGTGCTTTGTACATATTCAGAATATTATAGATTGTATAGGATTCAAATGTAAAAAGCACTGATTTTCACCAGAACTCGAATGTATCAAGCCAGGTGGTGCAAATTCAGTCAGGCTGACTAAATTCCGACTGGATTTAGCTTTAGAAAATATAAGAATTGGCATTCCGGTTGGAATTTGCCCATTTTCACATAACTTTGTCCTTCCAGAAAAAAAATATTCTTTACTTAATTATCAGGATAGTTCCCTGAGTAAAAAAAAAAAGTAAATCAAATGTGGCCCTCTTTCTCACTGGGCCAAGAGAGGCTTAGTTGTTGATCCTTACGCTACAATAGTAAAATAGGTTATAAGGTATCTTGAAACAGTGTTTTTTTTTGGACTTGGAAAAGAATTCCAAGGCACATCTGATTTTTTTTTAAAAAACAATTTTTACCATCACCAGCAGCTTATAAATGCTACAATTACTTGAAAACCAGTGCTTACTAGAGATATTTGCATACTTCTAGACAAAGTGACATGTAAGGGGGCGTGTCCGGCGGCCGACGAAGATGGCTGCGTGAACGAGCTGCTCCCTGTGGCCCCAACATACACAGCACCAAATAAGCTTACCCCACACGCACTCACCTCAAAATGGGGCACACTAAGAAGCAGTCAGAGCCCCAGGGTACCCCACGACCTACGGGATCCGGGGCCGAGCCCTCTATCCGCTCCTTTCTCGTCACCCCACGAGACTTTGCGTCCCAGCCGGAAATGGAGGCCGCAATTGAAACCGCGGCTCCCGCTGGAAAAACAACAAAAAAAAATAATTTTAAAAAATTAAATAAATAAAAGGGGGGGTGTAAGTGTGTGTGTGTGTGTACGGTGGTGTTTCGGAGTTGGTCCTAGTATCCGAGAGAGGGAACGTAAGGAAAGGGGACAAGGGAGAGAGAGAAGGAGAACACACGAGACGTACCCCACGCACAGAAGGGGGGAAAGAGAGGGGAGGGAGGGAGGAGGGGCGCATGGGTCGTAAAGACGGGAGGGTGGGAAAGGGTAGACAGCTCTGACACACCTGGCAGACAAATAGGACAAATGTGAAGGCAGGAGATTGGATAGGGAATACACAACTGCAGACACCACAACGCGACTAGGCACCCCGGAACAAACATGAGACAAGGTGAAAAAAACATATAACTGGAACAGGCGCAGTTACCTCCATCTTTAGGGTTTAACGCTCAAACATCTGCTCTGAATGTAACTGGCAGCACTACATTGTGAAGCTCACCAACGCGACACACACACCGATTCTCACCGACCACCAGGCTCACGTCCACTGCCCCCCCTTACAGGGACATGTACCCAACCCCGCAACAACCCACGGAATACTCACACTCGCACTCACACCCCGCAACCCACACAATGGAAAACGACGAGAGAAGACCGGAGACATGGAACACACGACACAGTCTATACACAGACGGCACGGCGCATAACATGCCCCACGACCCACATACATAGGGGTAGCTTACCCAGACAGGTAAAAGGGCCTACACGAGCCACACCACCACACTATCGGACAAACACTGGTCGTTGTCCCGGACGGCTGGACAGACGGTTGTACCCTATACCCAACGCTGTTCAAGGCTGACGGAGGTCACCCCCCGTTGACCAGGAACCGGTGCGGGATACCCGAACCCCCCACAAGGTAAGGACTAGAAGCACTCCCACTCAGGCAGAGTGCCCCTGTCCAGGAGCGGTCCCGGGCATCAGATCCCCTAAGCCTGTGGACCCCACTACCAGGACATTAGTCCACTTACCCGATCTAATACTAGGTCCCATCGGATACTAGGACCAACTCCGAAACACCACCGTACACACACACACACACTTACACCCCCCCCTTTTTTATTTTTATTTATTTTTTTTTTTTTTCTTTCTCTTCTTCTTCTCTTTTCTCTTCTTTTCCCTCTCTCTTCTTCTTCTTCTTCTCCCCCCCCCCTTGCCTACCCCCTCTCGCCCTGTTCCCTCCCCGCCTGGGGTGCCCCAGATGGCAGCCCAGGGGACGCAAGCCCCGGGGACTGTCCGCTACATCAAGGAAAACCTGAACATCATTTCATACAATGTCCGGGGCCTCGACGTACGGGAAAAACGCTCCCGACTCCTGCGAGATCTGAAACGATACCACGCATCCGTAGCGTTCATCCAAGAGACGCACTTTCAGGAGAACCGTACACCATCCCTAAGAGACCGCAACTACCCACAAGGATTCTTCAGCAACAACCCACTGCGCCGCACACTGGGCGTAGGTATCCTGTTTTCCAGGGGGACCCCATTCGTCGAATCAGACACACTACGCTGCCATCATGGCAGATACATCTTCACGAAGGGGACCATACACGACCAGACGTACACCTTCGCAAATATTTATGCCAGGGCTCGAGTCCTGCAGGAACGCGTGGGAACGGCGTTCCTGCACTTTTTTCACAGGAGGAACGCCGTTCCCCCTGCAGGCACTCAGGGGGCGGCAAAAAATGCCGCCCCCAAATTCCCTGTGTTCCCCCTGTCATGGGGGGGCCACCTGACTCTCCCCCCTCCCCACGGCGGGCGGCTCAGCCGCTCTCCCTGTCACACGCGGCGAGGGAGCTGTGTCCTCTCTGCTCCCTCTCACCGCGTGCCGTTTTCTGATGCAGGGAGCCGGAATATGACGTCATATTCCGGCTCCCTGCATCAGCAGACAACCCACGCGGCGAGAGGGAGCAGAGAGGACACAGCTCCCTCGCCGCGTGTGACAGAGAGAGAGGCTGAGCCGCCCGCCGTGGGGAGGGGGGAGAGTCAGGTGGCCCCCCCATGACAGGGAGAGAGCAGCCCGCCTCACTGCAGCCCCACTGGACCCCAGGGACCCATCCATGCCAGCTTTCCTAAAAGGTAGGGAGGCTGGGTGGGTGGGAAATGTTAATTTTAGTAATTTTTATATATGTATGTCAGTGTATGTGTGTATGTGTATGTATGTGTGTGTGTATGTCTGCTAGTGTGTGTGTGTATGTCTGCTAGTGTATGTGTGTATGTCTGTTAGTGTATGTGTATGTATGTGTGTGTGTATGTCTGCTAGTGTGTGTGTGTATGTCTGTTAGTGTATGTGTGTGTGTCTGTTAGTGTATGTGTATGTATGTGTGTGTATGTCTGCTAGTGGATGTGTGTGTATGTCTGTTAGTCTATGTATGTATGTGTGTGTATGTCTGTAAGTGTATGTCTGTTAGTGTATGTGTGTGTCTGTTAGTGTATGTGTGTGTCTGTTAGTGTATGTGTGTCTGTTAGTGTATGTGTGTCTGTTAGTGTATGTTAGTGTATGTATGTGTCTGTTAGTGTATGTCTGTTAGTGTGTGTGTGTGTGTATGTCTGTTAGTCTATGTGTGTGTATGTCTGTTAGTCTATGTGTGTGTATGTCTGTTAGTCTGTGTGTGTGTATGTCTGTTAGTCTGTGTGTGTATGTCTGTTAGTGTATGTGTGTGTTTGTGTCAGTGTGTGTGTATGTATGAGTGTATTTACGTCTGTTAGCGTATGTACGTGTGTGTGTATGAGTGTATGTGCTTCTGTTAGTGTATGCATGTGTGTGTGCGTATGAGTGTATGTGCTTCTGTTAGTGTATGCACGTGTGTGTGTATGTGCTTCTGTTAGTGCATGTTTGCGTGTATGTGCTTCTGTTAGTGTATGTTTGTAAGTGTCTGTCAAATCAATGAGAGTCTGTTTGTCATTTAGTGTGTGTGTGACTATTAGTGTGTGTCTGTCAGTGTGTTTGTGTGTGTCTCTCTGTCAATGAATGAGTGTGTGCAGGGCTCGAGTCCTGCAGGAACGCGTGGGAACGGCGTTCCTGCACTTTTTTTACAGCGGGAACGCCGTTCCCGTTGCTCCTACAGAAACCCCCGTGTTCCCCCTGTTATGGGGTCCAGTGGGGCTAAAGCCCGGCGGGCGGCTGTGGTGGCTGATACACGCGGCTGTCTCCTCTGCTCCCTCGCGCGCTGTCTACAGAAGCCGGAATATGATGTCCCAGCCCGCAAGGGAGCAGATGAGACAGACCAGCAGCTGCCTCGCCGCGTGTATCAGCCACCACAGCCGCCCGCCGGGCTTTAGCCCCACTGGACCCCAGGGACAAGTCCACGCCAGCTCTCCAGGTAGGGAGGCTGGGTGGACATTTAAGCATTTTGTAAAAATGTATGTTTGTGAGTGTATGTGTGTGTGTGTGTGTCTGGGAGTGTTTGTGTGTGTCTGGGAGTGTGAGTTTATGTGTGTGTGTCTGTTTGTCTGTGAGTGTGTGTGTGTCTGGAAGTGTGTGTGTTTGTGTGTGTATGTCTTTGTCTGTGAGTGTATGTATCTTTGTTTGTGAGTGTGTGTCTGGGAGTGTGTGTGTGTGTGTGTGGCTGTTAGTGTGTTTGTCTGTGAGTGTGTGTTTTTGAAGTGTGTGTGTTTGTCTGTTAGTGTATGCAAGTGTGAGTATGTGTCTTTGTCTGTGAGTGTATGTATCTTTCTCTGGGAGTGTGTGTGTCTGTGAGTGTGAGCTTATGTGTGTGTGTGGCTGTTAGTGTGTTTGTCTGTGAGTGTGTGTGTCTGGAAATGTGTGTGTCTGGAAGTGTTTGTCTGTGAGTGTCTGGAAGTGTATGTGTGTGTCTGTAAGTGTGTGTATGTGTCTTTGTCTGTGAGTGTATGTATCTTTGTCTGTGAGTGGTTTTCTGTGAGTGTGTTTGTCTGTGTGTCTGTGAGTGTGTGTGTATTTGTCTGTGAGTGTATTTGTGTGTGAGCCTGTCAGAGTGTGTGCGCATGAATGTCATCAGTATGTGTGTGTGCGTGCGTGCGCGCGTCTATCCATACAAGTGTATCTTTGGGGGGGGGAGGGATCTCGGGTGAGTTCCCACACTTTTCCCCCCAGGACTTGACCCCTGATTTATGCACCAAATACTAACCAATACAGATTTCTTCGAACGACACTAACCACCTTGATGGGATTCACGGAGGGCACAATGATTATAGGCGGAGACTTCAACTTGCCACTCCATCACCAAGACACTTCAGCAAACCCCGCTCAACAGGCGCCCAACAGACATGCGCGAACGATACAACTCCTACACCACCACCAACTCATGGATTGCTGGAGAGCACTGAACCCCACTACAAGGGACTACACGTTCTATTCCACGACTCACGCCACCTACACCAGGCTAGACTACTTCCTCCTGCCATACCACCACCTACCCCTCCTCATGGAATCAGAAATTTTGCCCATGACATGGTCAGGCCACAACCCCATTCGGATAGGACTCAAGTCACCCCTGTTTAGACCCCGCCAAGTCTCTTGGCGCCTCAATGAATCGGTCCTCGCAGACACTATCCTGGTCACGATGACTACTTTCTCACCAACGAAACCGAAGACACGACACCCCTGATGTGCTGGGAGGCACACAAAGCAGTACTCCGTGGCCATTTTATTGCACACTGCTCGACGCGGAAAAAGGCACACTACAAACAAGTACAAGACCTCAACAAGGAAATAGCGGACCTGGAACACCGTCACAAACGGACAATGGACCCATCCACGTACCGCGACCTAATTCTCAAGCGCACCCAGCTCACCGAACACCTGAACCGAAAAATTCAACGCTCCTACCAACAATTCCAACACCTAGTACAGTATATGAACACGGAAACAAATGCAGCAGACTCCTAGCAAACCTGCTGAAACAGCGCAGAAATCACCTATATATCCCCAAGATTAAAAACACTGACCAACAAATGTGCCATCTCCCAGACCAGATCGCAGCGGCGTTCACCCAATACTACGAAGACCTCTACAATTTACAAGGCGCTACACAGGCTAACAGGGCACCCCGCAGGCATCCACGGATGCCGAAAAGGCCTTTGACAGGGTAGACTGGGAATTCCTCTTCGAAACCCTGCGGGGCCTGGGCATCGGCCCCAAATACATACAATGGGTAGAGGCGCTCTACAGTGCACCGACAGCTAGACTCTGCATCAACGGGGCCCTCACAGACCCGTTCCACATCCGCAATGGAACACGCCAAGGGTGCCCATTATCCCCTCTGCTCTTTGCACTGACCTTGGAGCCATTCCTTAACAACATCAGGGGCAACGAGGCGATCCATGGACTCAGTATAGGCCGATCACAACACAAAGTCCTGGCATACGCAGATGACCTGCTCTTCATTATACAACATCCGGCCACGACACTCCACGCGATCATGACTGAATTCGAAGCATACGGCAAGGTCTCCAACTTACGCATCAACTACAGCAAATCGGAAATCTTAAACCTTAATGTTCGGCACACCCAAACGCAGACACTCAGACGCCGCTTTCCCTTCCGCTGGTGCACCACCAAGATGAGATACCTAGGGGTCTGGCTCAGACCAAACCCAGCGGATCTCTACCACCACAATTTCCTACCACTTCTCAAAACCGCGCAGGCCGAACTTCAGGCTTGGAATACCTACTACATATCGTGGCTAGGCCGCATCAACGCGGTGAAGATGACCCTACTCCCTAAATTCCTCTTCGTCTTTCAGATGTTGCCAGTCGCAGCGCCAAAGAGCTTTTTCACATCCATTCAAGCGGCAGTCCGTCACTTCATCTGGAAGGGCAAGGCCCCCCGAATAGCCCACTCCCAGTTGACACTCCCGAAACTCAAAGGGGGACTGGCTTCAGGAAGTATTACATTGCGACCCACCTCACCCGAATCATCGGCTGGTCAACAGCACCAAGAGACAAGCTATGGATTCAACTTGAAGCGGATAGCTCCAAATGCGACCTTCGGGCCTTACCGTGGGTCACCCCAGAAGCGAGCCGACGCACCACACACACAAACCCATTTGTGAAAGCCACCCTCCGCATCTGGCACCAAAACGGCCCCAAATACTACCTCACAACGCACCCGAGCCCCCTACTTCCACTCAAGAGAAACCCGGATTTCCCCCGGCGGGGGACATGGGGCCCACCCTGAGAATGAGGACCGACACCACAATACCCCGAATGATAGACGTACTCACACCCCCTTGCTCTATAAATCCAATTGCAGACCTGTTCCCGGACCAAAGGCATACCTTCCTCCACACTATAGCGAGGGAACAACTGCAGAGATATGCACGCTCGATCCCCCAACGACCGAGCCTTACGCGGGATTGTACGGAGTTTGAGTCCCTGTGCCGGTTGGAGGCACCCCCCCCCCCGAGAGCGATCTCCCAGGTCTACACCACACTGACGATTGGACGATACCTTCTAGCACCACCGTGCGTTAGGCGCTGGGAAGACGACCTGGACGTAACACTCACGGACGCAGACTGGGATAAGATAATTACACTCACCCAGAAGACCCCAGGGTCGGCGAGGCTTCAAGAAAATTTGTATAAAGTCTTCACGAGATGGTACATCACTCCAACAAATCTACATGCTAGAGACAACACAAAACCAAACACGTGCTGGCGATGCGGAAAGGAGCCGGGATCATTCCTCCACCTATGGTGGGACTGCTCCCTCATCCGCCCGTTCTGGGAAGCGGTGGGCCGAGTGCTTAACGAAACCACAGACGAAAACATCCCAGTGGCACCGGCACTTTTTCTACTACACCATACAACAACACCCACGCCGGCATACAAACGATCAGTGACACCGAGGCTCCTCAATGCAGCAAAAGCAACAGCCCCAATCTTCTGGAGGCAACCATGCACCCCCTCACTCAAACGCTGGGTGGAGGAGGTGGAAGACACCCGGAGATTTGAGGACCTGAAGGCAACGACCGCAAACGCCAAAGAGAAACATCTTAAGAGATGGTTCTACTGGCTAAGACACATCGCCTCGGATGACTTTGTGACGCTCTTGAATGCATCTGAACATTGAAAGGAACATATGGGCAGCGCGTGGGGGGGGGGGCACCTGGGGCACCGGCGGAGCGGGGATCCCCGGAACAGAGCTGGGGGACAAAAAGGGACCAGAGGACTAAGTTACCCACTTGCCACCAAGCAACACCCCCCCCCTTTTTTTTTCTTTTTTTTTTTTTCTCTTTCCCTTCTCTCTTCTCGTCCTCTCCCCCTCTTCCTCACCCCCTCTTCCGCCCCACACAAATACCAGACTCCCACCTTACATGACCACAACCCCTAGAGGGAGGCACAAATACACGCAGACATACGAACATAAACCAGACCCCAACTACCAACATAACCTACAATTTTGACCAAAATACAATTCCATACACTACCTACTGGCACACCAAGGTTCAGAACAGATGCTACAGGCTGAGCCACAAAAACGCTCCTACTATCCCAAGCAATTATGAACAGGTGACACCGCCAACACCGGAACAACCATCAGCGCTGACCACCTAGGCACAAGAAAACAATATGCTAATACAATGGCCACACCCGTTGTTTAGCCGGGTACAATTTCAAGCCAGATATACAATATGCGATGCCTCTGGTGGGCACCAAAATATTTAACAGTGATATATATGCTGTAACCACGTAGGTGAAAAGAAAACATAATCACAACACACTAGCCAACACGAGACTACTACAAATACCACCTAGCACAAAGCTACTCCGTAAGCTAGTTACCACAAAGCACCTACCCAATCCAGCTAACGTGAGGTGACTCTACAAACCAGATAACACACACAAAAAAAAGTATATATATATATATATATTTACACGCAAACCAGTTAACACAAGGCAACAACGCAATCCGACTGACACAAAACAACTACGCAGACCAATTAAAACAGGACATCCACACAGACTCATATTACACCAGGTTATACACACATAGTCAATGTATCTTGGAGCACGCACCTGCTTAACTAAACTGAATACACATGTTCAATATACCTGTTTCAATGTTACCGCCTCTGCGTAGGCGATCATATGCTTTTACAATGCCATGTTCGAATCTCACAAATATAAAGTGTTGACAATAAAAAACGATTTAAAACAAAGTGACATGTAAGAAGGAATCCTAGTTTTAAAGGGAAACTCCAGTGCCAGGAAAACAATTTGTCTCCCTCCCACCACCCATCCCCTGATAGCTGAAGGGGTGAAAACCCCTTCAGGTCACTTACCTGAGACCCCGCCGATGTCCCTCGGTGGTGGTTTCTGCTCGCTGCCGCTCCTCCCAGTGATTACGTCAGCCGGTGGGCGAGACTGATCCTGCCCGCCGGCTGAGGAAACCTAATGCGCATGTGCGGCAATGCCGGGCACGCAAATTAGATCTCTCCATAGGAAAGCATGGAAAATGCTTTTCAGAGGTTTCCTATGGGGAATTGAGCGACGCTGGAGGTCCTCACGTCCAGCGACGCTCTAGCACAGGTTTTCTGTGCTATGATGCAGGAAGTGCCCTCTAGTGGCTGTCTACTAGACAGCCACTAGAGGTGGAGTTAACCCTGCAAAGTAATTATTGCAGTTTATAAAAAAACTGCAATAATTACACTTGCAGGGTTAAGGGTAGTGGGAGTTGGCACCCAGACCACTCCAGTGGGCAGAAGTGGTCTGGGTGCCTACAGTGTCCCTTTAAAGCATTCAACTTGTTAGAGCCCTGAAGAGAATGGGGGATATTTATCAAAGTGTTCTTCGTAGAAAATTCTGCCAGCTTTCACAGAAATTTCCATTTCAGAAGGTTTCAAATTTAAAGTGGCAGAAAATAGAGAAAGCACTTTTCTGGCAGAAATGGTGGCAGTAAGATTGCTTAATCTATTGCATTACAGAAAGTTACAAATTTACTTTTGGGCACAAAAGAAAATAAATGTAAAAACCAAACAGCTTTAAGTAACTGCTCCGAAAATTACACGTAAAAGTGTCGACAACACTGTGGTAGATCTCCACCAATGTGTTTGTGGCACACTTTGAGGTGGCTTGAGGCACACCAGTCTACTATGACCTATATTGGTTGAAATCCAAAGCAACTGCTTTATTAAATGATGTTAAATGATTGTTAAAACATTTTTTGTTGTAAATTCACCTTTAAAACATAAGAACTAATTTATCAGCATACAATTTTCAGTCAGTTTTAGTTCTTCCTCGGAATGCCATTAAAATCTAAATACACACAATCTATGGTTACTGCCAAAGAAATCAAAGATGATGATAGTTCTAGATTGTAAATTGCAAACTGAAACATTTTGAATTGTAAGCTTTTTAAGGTCAGGTTGATATCCAGTTTTCCTTTTTTCCCCAACTGAACAAAATTAGGCCTAAAGAGAGCACCATCTGTACAGTTCTTAAAATATGACCAGAAAATCTAGCAATATGGTTTTGATGCTGGAATCTAAAATAAAAGCTTGCCATCTGTTTAGCATCCTGAAGCAAAGCCTAATGAGCTATTAATGTTGTTTTAAAGTATCAAAAATGCTGCAAACAGACAGGAAAACTTTACATTGGGATTTTAAGAAATTAAACAGATTGGAAGTTTCTTAGGGTACACTGTAAGACCTAAAATGTCTTCAAGGTAAAACAAGTTATTTCTCTGAATCCTGATCAAGAAAGAGTGCCTCTGATTTTAGATTTTTGGTTAGGTATAACACAGAAGCACTTGATGCAACCCCTCTAAAGAGTGTGAATTCCACTCTAGTGGTAGGCAATGGTAACACAGACGCACTTAAAGGACCACTATAGTGCCAGGAAAACATACTCGTTTTCCTGGCGCTATAGTGCCCTGAGGGTGCCCCCACCCTAAGGGTCCCCCTACCCTCAGCGTCCCCAGGGGGTGTAAGGGGTTATCTTACCTCTTTCTCCAGCGCCGGGCGGGGGACTCTCCTCCTCCATAGCGACGTCATCGGCTGAATGCGCATGCGCGGCAGGAGCCGCGCGCGCATTCAGCCAGTCCATAGGAAAGCATTCTCAATGCTTTCCTATGGACGCTGGCGTCTTCTCACTGTGAAAATCACAGTGAGAAGCGCGGAAGCGCCTCTAGCGGTTGTCACCGAGACCCAGGGCCGGCGCGTCCATCAGGCGGCCGCCTTAGGGCGCACCGGCTCTGGGGGCGCAAGATTTCAGTGACCGACAGGAGGGAAGCGCTCCCTCCTGCCAGGCCACCTTCTGGACCCCCGGCGGACGGCAGTGTTCTAATGAGAGGCGGCGAGGCAGCTCTAACCTGTCTGCTCTGCTCCCTCGCGCGCCGTTTGCTGATTCTGCGGGAGCTGGCTCCCGGCATCAGTAGACAGCCCGCGAGGGAGCAGAGCAGACAGGTTAGAGCTCCCTCGCCGCCTCTCATTAGAACACTGCCGCCCGCCGCACTGAAGCCCCACTGGACCCCAGGGACAGATCCACGCCAGCTCTCCAGGTAGGGAGGCTGGGTGGATATTATTAATAATTTGTGTGTGTCTGAAAGTGTATGTGTGAGTGTGTGTTTGTCTGTGAGTGTGTGTTTGTCTGTGAGTGTGTGTCTGTGTATGTGTTTGTCTGTGAGTGTGTGTGTCTGTGTTTGTCTGTGAGTGTGTGTGTATGTGTGAGTGTGTGTGTGTATGTGTTTGTCTGTGAGTGTGTGTCTGTGTATGTGTTTGTCTGTGAGTGTGTGTGTCTGTGTATGTGTGAGTATGTGCATGTGTCTGTGTGTATGTGTTTGTCTGTGAGTGTGTGTCTGTAAGTGTGTGTGTGTTTATGCATTTGTGAGTGAGTGTGTCTGTGAATGATTGTATGAATGTGTGTGTCTCTCAGTGTATGAGTGTGTTTTGTCAGTGTGAGTGTGTCTATAAGTGTGTGTTTGTGAGTGTCTGTCAAATCAGTGAGAGTATGTTTGTGATTGAGTGTGTGTCTGTCAATGAATGAGTGTGTGTCAGATCAGTGAGTCTGTGTCTGTTAGTGACGTCTGTGTGTTGGTCATTGAGTGTGTGTGGCTATTAGTGTGTATACACCACTGAGCGTGGCGGAGTGGAGCGCAGTACAGGAGCTTCTGTTTCCTGTACCCAGCCAGACTGACAGGAAGTGCTCACAGAGAGAGCACTTCCTGTCAGTCCAGCCAGGTACAGAAAACTGAAGCTCCTGTAGAGGATCTGCTCCGCAACGCTACAAGACAGGTAGGAGGCACACCAGGAAGGGGAGTGTGACTGGGGGTGGGGGGGGCACCAAGGGACAGAGAGGGGAGGGGAGAGAAACACCAAGGGACAGGGAAAAGAGGGGGGAGGGGAGAGGAACACTAAGGGACGGGGAAGAGGGAGGGGCTGGTTAGGAGGCACATAGGTGAAGATGTTAATTTTAGAGGGGGGGGGCGGAAAAATGCGACTTCGCCTATGTACCCAAAAATCCTTGCACCAGCCCTGACGAGACCGCCACTAGAGGCTGGATTAACCCTATTATAAACATAGCAGTTTCTCTATGTTTGTAGAAAAAAGGGTTAATCCTAGCTGGACTTGGCACCCAGACCACTTCATTAAGCTGAAGTGGTCTGGGTGCCTAAAGTGGTCCTTTAATGCAACCTATCCCCTCGAATAAGTCTGAATTCCACTCTAGTGGTAGACAGTGGTAACACTTTTGCTAAACTGCAATGTTTTCAGGTGGAGGATTAAGGGGCTTGGGACACTGCACCCAGACTACTTCAATGAGATAAAGTGGCCTGGGTGTCTATAGTGTCCCTTTAACTTGTGTTTACCTACTTTTCAGGAGGTTATCTGGTTTCCTTTAAGTTTATATATATGAAAGATTTATCAAATTACGGTACTTCATAATCCAGTTCCAGCAGGACAAACCGTGCAAATGAAGAGAAGAAATATAAACATTGTTTTGTTTCTCTCTTCTTTGTGTGCTCTCTGCATGTTGACTGCCAAATGCAAACGACAGAGCTTAAAACCATGATTGACAGGGAATTGTAGATTATGCTAGCTTTAGTGTACCTATAATCTTAATTTTATTAATGACAGGAGGCGAGTATTTGCTTAAGTCTCTCTTTACTAGAACTCCACAGCAGCACAGAAAAACAACCAATCAGAAAAAAGTTAGGTACTATAAAACTCCCCTCCTCATGCATCATTTCCTCTTTCAAGCTGCGACAAAAACAGAACAAAAAGGAGAAAACATAATGGGGAGAAACGAAGTCCTAGATACGATGAATACAACGATGTCCACCATCCAAGAAGAACTGCCAAACCAGATAGTGTTGATGGACTGTAAACTGAAACGAGAGAAAAAAACAGAACCAAACAGGTTGATTATCCAATGAAAAAGTATTCTGAAT
This sequence comes from Pelobates fuscus, assembly GCF_036172605.1. Lineage (NCBI taxonomy): Eukaryota > Metazoa > Chordata > Amphibia > Anura > Pelobatidae > Pelobates > Pelobates fuscus. Next base: position 314,300,906 of record NC_086318.1, read on the forward strand.
AAACATGCGTGCACCCAATGTAACAACCAAAATTACCTTAAAACGAAGATATCCCAACCCTACTTATGAAAATAAACATAGATATAAGAACAGGCGACAGGTAGCAGAGACAACAAACAGAGTTGCATACGTACCTGATTAATCCAATTTTTTAACATAAAACAAGGGTGGGAAAAGAATGGGTGGGAAATACTCGCCTCCTGTCATTAATAAAATTAAGATTATAGGTACACTAAAGCTAGCATAATCTACAATTTTATAACATGACAGGAGGCTTCGTATTTGCTGTTTCAACGCTCAGACAACAAATCCAACGCTGTTTGTTTCGCTGGTATCTATTCTCGGAGCTACCCAAGCAATCCTAAATGGACTTTCCAACTGCGAAAGATGACAATACACCGATCGATGGAGACGCCAGCTGAAGAAGTATCCCAAAAACTGAAAAAACAACGTCCGTTGACAGATCCATTGTACGTGGGGATGCAACCTGTTGCCTACCAGCTGGTCCATGAGCTGACAAGCCGCCCTATTAGCCATTTCCCTGCAGTGAAAAATTTTTGAAAGTCATATGCGGACTTAGGGCCGCGATAAGACACTGCCACCATGTCTCAACTCTTGATGTGTAAGGTTGCTCCACCGAACGTGCCAGGGTCACCCGGCAACGCGGCCTTGCAGGTAGATCTTCAATCTCAAGGAATGCGCCTAAGTCCACCACCAAATCACAATAGAACCAAGTAGGATCTTTCGTTCCCTCCTGGCCTACCCGGTGAGATGTCTCATCTGAGAATACATTTCTAATGCACGTCAGAGTGTGGTCAAACTAGCCGTATCCTAAGTGATTCCAATATTCCAAGTGGACTGTGTAATCCTCGGATGCGGTAGGGGAAAGACTCCAAAAGGACGTCCATTCAGGGTTCCGAATTGAACTCGTGAGGAGGAACGGTGGTCGACTATTCTGGGAATAGTGAATCCCAGTAATAGTCAAAGGGATGGGAAATGCAAACCGGAGTGCAGATTTCCATCCAGATATGTCCTCGTCTAAGCGTGAAAGATGTCTGTGTAGGATTCGGGGTACACCAGGTATCCCCATAAGGTCTCGTAGGTCTCCTTGACTGTAGTTGAAAAGTAGGTTGGCGCAAATCCAAAAAACAAAACGGCTCCCGTGAGGGATAAATAGAGTATAGACGGAGGACCCACCATCTCCGAACCCTGTTCACCAGGTATGCGCTCTGAGGAGACTGGGCAGTCCTGCCATCTTATCCCAAGATCGTAATGACCGGGGAGGTCAAGACAACTGGGGTTTCCGGTCTTATCCTGTGACCCCTACATACGGTTTTACCTTCAGACCGGATAATAGGCCTTCCTTAATCTTGTTACCCGAGCAAGGCAGTGCCCATTTGCTCCATGAAGGTCTCCGTATCTCCTGACATCTTAACATGGGAGAAACTGTCTGCGCAGTTTGTACGTAATGGTCTGGATATCCAAAACAGAAAGCAATCTCTGTATTATATGGTGCAGAATATGCCAAAAACCTGCACTCTCATAATACCGGAGGACCATCCGTTAGCCGTACCATCTCCAGGAGTGTGTGTAAATAACTCCCCCCGTTATACCTCTGGCGTGTTTTACAGCAGTCCGGCTCCAGTAGATCCATCACCGGAGATAAAATAGAGGGATCTAGTCTAAACATGTAATACTTGCATGACAAGGCTGTCCTCTAGAACGAAGTTAATAGCGTGGATGTCAGCTCTAATTGAATGCAGGACGCCCCTCTATGTAGACATCAATGTCTCGCACAGGCACAAGCCTGTGTGATGAACAAATGGCCGGTACTGTAGAGCGTTGAGTGTATGAGAGAGCCGCGCTCTCTACTACTGTGATCGCATACCGTGAGAGCGTCCGGCTGTTAGCCTGAGCGGGCCGCACCTGTTAGTAACCAACAGCAGAGTCTACATCCGTGATCGGTTCTCTCTATGAGAATGGGTCCACCCAACCTGTCCTCTGTATCCAGCCCAGTATCTGGTCGAGGACGAGTGAGGGCTGCGCCTTCTAATAACAAATCAGTATCCGGTTCTGTATGAGAGGGTTCGCCCTCTGTTCCTGAAAATAAATATACTCGGACCGAGGTGATGGAGGGCCGCACCCTCCTATGGTGCAAACTAGAGTCCCTAGAGATTCAGGGTGACCAAACTGTAGAGCGCACCAATTATAAATGTCAGCATAAGGCTGAGGGCAATCTGGGAAAACAACGATGGAAAAACTATCAACCGACTATCCGGATCCTGTGCGCGCGGGGTCCAGGTAGACCGTTGGTAGTCCGAGGAAAGCTGGAGACGTTCTCCGCAATCCACGAGTGCCCGGGAGGTCGGAGGAGGCCAAGTCAGGCCTCACGACGACCCGAGCGAAAAGGAAAAGGAAGTCATGAAAAAACAAAGCAACAATTAACATAGATAAGAGAAAATAAACCTATTCTATCTCGGATAGAAGGCAAGCAGCAGGCCGGAAGGTAAGAAAAGTAAGTCCCACTGGACAGGGCCAGGAGCTAACCTAACGCAGGAAACAACTACCGAACCTATAAGGATTCCGGGAGGCAGATACGGAGTAGCTGGTAAAGACAAGGAAAGAACACCGCTTTCTTCTGGAGGAGTCTGAGTACCGGTCCTTGTCTGTGCGAAGTTTTCCTTTGAGATGTGCCGTCGCCGGTTTGGAGTAAACCGTGGATGTGTCCGGGGTCTTCATAAGAAACTTTGCCCTTCAGGCCTGAGGTTTAGGGCCTTCACCCTTCCCACCATGTTCAGATGGCCGTATACTGGTGTCCTCCTGAACACTATGGCAATGGTGTTTGTCTGGACACCTGCCTATCTCCATGTCACTGGTGCGCACTAGGTTTTCCTCAGTGATATTACCCCAGGCCCGTGGTCAAAAGGGGTTCGGTACCAATAGTGTAGGCCCGTCAGAAGGCATAGGCCCAGCAGGTCAAACGAATGGACACAGAAAGGTTAGCCAAGCAAATCGTCACAGACATAGCCGGCCATTTAAGTAGGCACCGACATAGCAGGCTATTCAATGGGCACAGACATAGCAGGCCAATCAATGGGGCACAGGCATAGCAGGCCGTTTTAATGGGCACAGGCATAGCCGGCCTTCTTATGGGCACGGGCATAGCAGGCCATTCTTATGGGCACAGACACAGCAGGCCAATCTCATGGGCACAGACACAGCAGGCCATTCTTATGGGCACAGACATAGCAGGCCATTCTTATGGGCACAGACATAGCAGGCCATTGTTATGGGCACAGACATAGCAGGCCATTGTTATGGGCACAGACATAGCAGGCCAATCTTATGGGCACAGACATAGCAGGCCAATCTTATGGGCACAGACATAGCAGGCCATTCTTATGGGCACAGACATAGCAGGCCATTCTTATGGGCACAGACATAGCAGGCCATTCTTATGGGCACAGACATAGCAGGCCGTTCTTATGGGCACAGACATAGCAGGCCGTTCTTATGGGCACAGACAAAGCAGGCCAATCAATGGGGCACAGACATAGCAGGCCAATCAATGGGTTGTGTATTACCATAATATCATTATTAACACGTATTTATATAGCGCCTTCCAATTCCGTAGCGCTTTACGGTGGGTATTGAATGAGTAACAAGGACCTCTGAGTTCGGGTAGAGGTCCCTAAAAATTGTAGATCCTCAGGGCATCTTGTGACCTAGGACTCTTAGACAATCAACCCTTTTAGACAGCGTAATGCCGTGTGAATAGCCTGAACCGGGACTGGCAGTCCCTAAATGCCCAGCAGGAAAATAGTGGTATTCCAGCTGTATCGGGTATAAGCGGAGTGTAAGATCCACTGAACAATACTCACCTTAAACTGTGAGTTGGTATGCCCATGTTCACACAGAATCTGTTCAAAATTCTTATCATTATTATAGATTACCATCATCATGCCACCTGAAGGGTATTGTAACCATGGACACTGCAGAGCTAACGATAGCCAACTCAATGAATTCCCCTGAGAATCTGATAGAATTGTATAGTATCAGCGTAGAAGGGTCTCCATGGACAGAGAATACATACCAGAGTAGTCGCATCTGAGACCTCATAGCAGGACCAGAAGAAGTATATACTGAGAGGCACATGAATCCTAGAGCCAACTGACCCGTATACACCCTGTACGGAGTTTGTATAACAGAGTTCATAAATATCTGTAACTCACAGGAATCCGTGATATACACTGTCAGAAGAACTCACAGCAATCCGTGACATACACGGTCAGCAAGACTAGAGCTAGATACACACTGTCAGTAAACACCCAGCAATCTGTGATATACACCGCAAAACTCACAGAATCTGTGAAATACACATTGTCAGCAAAAGACACAGAATCTGTGTAATACACAGTCAGCAAAAGACACAAAATCTGTGTAATACACAGCCAGTCAAAGACACAGAATCTGTGTAATACACAGTCAGTAAAAGACACAGAAACTGTGTAATACACAGCCAGTAAAAGACACAGAATCTGTGTAATACACAGTCAGAAAAGACACAGAATCTGTGTAATACACAGTCAGCAAAAGACACAGAATCTGTGAAATATACACTGAGTAAAAGACACAGAATCCGTGAAATATACACTGTTAGTAAAAGACACAGAATCTGTGAAATATACACAGTCAGTAATAGACACAGCAATCTCTGATATATATATATATATAGGGGACACAGTGATCTGTGAAGAAAACTGCCATAAGCACCCACAGCAAGCCGTGCCATCTACCCAGCAAACCAGACCCTGTACTCGATATAGATACACTGTCATAGGAAACAGTGATCCGCATGAGCTGTCCTCTCAGAGAGGAAGCTCCAGATGAAATCAGCCGGCGCAGACCGCATGGTAGCGCCAGCCGAGATCCGACCACCGTGGGTGGAGGAGGGGCCGCGAGCAGGAGCACCCTCCTCTACCTGGTCGGACACCCGCGGCTCTAGAAGGAGCTGATCGCGGAAGGCGGCCACGTGCTCGAGCGTGCCGGCCGCCGAGACACACATGAAGGAGCTCGGGGAGTCAGAGGAGGCAGCCAGATGGCTAGTCTCCTGACACCCCGAGCGCACACTGCAGCCAGCGCAATCCTGGCGGAACGCATGGTGTTAGAGGGTGGGGGGAGGGGAAGCAACAAAAGGGATCCCCAAGAACCACCACGTGAAGGGAAAAAATCCCCGGGGGTACAGGGGAAGGAGAGAATCAGAAAGATAGTAAGCCCCAAACTGGAAGCCTAATAAAGGAAAGGCTGAACCCCATATAAATATAAAATATAAAAAAAGAAAATAATATATAAAACATAACCAAAGTATATCTACAGTATGCATAAAAATAAATAAGAAATATAATATATACTAAATATAATGAATACATAACTAAATACAGTATACCTAAAATATAAATAATAAATAAAATAATACCATAATAGAATGAAAATATATAACTAAATACATAAAATATAAATAACAAATATAATATGATACCAAATATAAACCCTAAATAAGTCATATTAAATCCCAAAGCCACCCACAATAAGCAGGAGGCAGTGGTACTCTGACCTGTACTGTCTGCAGAGCAGCAAAGAAAGAGGGAATGATGCATGAGGAGGGGAGTTTTATAGTACCTAACTTTTTTCTGATTGGTTGTTTTTCTGTGCTGCTGTGGAGTTCTAGTAAAGAGAGACTTAAGCAAATACGAAGCCTCCTGTCATGTTATAAAATTAAGATGGATACACCTAGTTGTAGGTTGAAGAGATGGGGATATCTATGTTTTATTTTATTTGTCAAACCGCACAAATACATGTTTGATAAATGTAGGAATAAGTAACCATAAGTTGCAGTTCACCATTTGAAAAATTTCAGACAAGACAAAAAGACAAATAAAGTCATATTCAAATAAAAAAGGAATAGCTAAAATAATTGAGGCGTTGTAGCAATCAACAATCAGATTTGAGCACTAATTTCATATTTGGAATTATTATGAATATTACGTTATCACTTTTCTGCCTAATGGAACTTATGACATTTAAAGGAGTTCTCTAAGCACTAAAACCACTCCAGGAGTCCCTTGCACTGTCCTTCATCAAGGAGTCAATTCAAATGTTACCTAGAGATGGAAAAAGAGCATTGGAAGCCAATAGAAGACCCACAACATAATAATTTTGTTTATTATTAAACTTATAAGACCACATAGAAACATCGAATGTGACGGCAGATAAGAACCACTCGGCCCATCAAGTCTGCCCAATTTTCTAAATACTTTCATTATATCCTTATCTTATAGTTAGGATAGCCTTATGCCTATCCCACGCATGCTTAAACTCCTTTACTGTGTTAACCTCTATCACTTCAGCTGGAAGACTATTCCATGCATCTACTACCTTCTCAGTAAAGTAATACTTACTGATATTATTTTTAAACCTTTGCCTCTTGTTGTGGTAGTTTTTCTTCTTTTAAATATAGTCTCCTCCTTTACTGTGTTGATTCTCTGTATGTATTTAATGTGTCTATCATATCCCCCCTGCCTCATCTTTCCTCCAAGTTATAAATAATAACAAAGTATTTAACAAGGAAAGGTACGTTCAGATTGCACAGGATTCCAAGTATTATTACCTAATTTAATGGTACTCATTTTTTCTACCTTGGAAGGATGAAGAGCTGAGTCAACCCTGACAGGATTTGAACCCTTGTCCAAGGGTTGAACAGATTCTACTGATGTTGTATTAGCCCAGTGAGCTATCTCACCAGTCAAAACCACCATTTTGATCTTAAAGGGATTCTCTAGTGCCTGGAAAACACAACCGTTTTCTTGGCAATGTAGAATCTTGGAGTGCCCCCATCCCATGTTAAAACCCCTTCGGACACTTACCTGAATACATGTCCCACGGTGCTGGATCTGGCTCCGCCCACGCTCCTCCCCCGCTGACGTCGGCCGGAAGGAGAGACCTAATGCGCATGCTCGGCAATGGCTGCTCCTGCGCATTAGATCTCCCCATAGGAAAGCATTATTCAGTGCTTTCCTATATGGATTCCAGCGATGCTGGAGGTCCTCATGCATAGTGTTTGGACATCCAGCGTCGTTTAGATGTCCAAAAGTCGTCTAAGAAGCCAGAGGTTCCACTAGAGGGACTAGATAAGGACTTAACCCTGCAAGTTAATTATTGCAGTTTATAAAAACTGCAATAATTACACGCTCAGGGTTAAGGGTGATGGGAGTTGGCACCCAAACCACTTAAATGGACTGAAGTGGTCTGGGTGCCTACAGTGTTCCTTTAAGTTTGTGTCTTTTAAGACAGGAAACGAAACGTATCCTGTTTATTAGAATGGTGCATTTGTGTGTGTCCTCTGAACCCAACTGTTTGCATCAACACACATCAGTTTTATTCCGGGCAACTTTGAATACTTACACAAAAATAAAAGTCTACTTTTTTGTTTGAGTAAATTCTTTGTCACAAAAATTAATCCCACCTGCAAACTATTAGGCATGCTGTGTAAAATGAAAGTAAAGCTTATCCAAAAAAATAACTATTTACATTTTAGATTTCAACGCTACAAAAATGTCCAAGTCACTGCTTTTTGCATTTGTGATTTGTTTACTTTACAAAGAACTATAGACAATTGACCAGACAAATCAAATGCTAGGAATAAATAGCCAAATTGGAAGACGTTTGTTGTCTGTTTTGGCCTTGGAATTTTAGATTCCGTTATCAATTCTTTTTAATTCCTGGCTTAGTGTTTTAACCCCAGTGATACAATTGCTATGTTAGGAATGTGTGTATGTGCAGAAGGGTTATACTTTCTTACTAATTCTAGGAATCCTAAATTAAATGACATTACATTTTTGCCTTCATTTTGGCATTTAGTCAAAAGGACCTTGTTGAACTGATTCACTTTAGAATACTTGGTCTCGTAAAACCCTAGTTTGTATTTGAGGTCTCTAACACTTTTACGAGATGTATATCTCAAAAACAGCTAAATTATCATTGTACCGAGTGCCTTTATAAATAACTGAAATATGTACAGTCAAATAGAAATTGAGAGCAGTTTTTTTTACCACATTAATTTGCACAAAAGCAGTTTGTTAAAGGGGCATTGACACATGTGTGGTTAGGCCCAATTTGATATCTAGCTAAAAGTTAGTTGTGGGTTCTGAACAGATTTCACTTCGTAATGTATCTTGCTGTAAATACATATAGATATACTGGACCCAGTGTCTTCTTGGAGCTTCAGTTGCTCCCAAAATGCAGAGCAGATAAGGTCAAATGTGTCCAGGAAATCTCAGAAGTTGAGAAGTTGCCATTTCATGCCCAGGTTCCATTTTAGGTAAGTTGGGACTAAAAAAGAAAATTCTAATTAATCAAGGAACATCAGTGATGTGCCGGGAAAACCTAACTACAAGGGAGTAAGGTAGGTCTTATCAGAGGCTTCTTATTCCAGCAAAAGTTGGTATGCAACTTCCTTAATTGCACCCCTCTCACCAAGTAGGCTGCAGCTCTTCTCGGAAACAAATTTCCTAAAAATGATTGGAAATTCTTTTGAAATGCTTGCTCATTAGCCTTCAATTTTACAGAGTAACAACAATAGTCGTATGTCCAATAAAAGTGGCCAAAGAGTCCTCAGAAGGTATAACAGTCTTTATTCTCTCAGAGCACAGACATAGTGCAGCATGATCAATGTGACAGTCAGCTCCGCCCTGTTTTTAGACATCGTATGACATTTAAATGATGTTAGCAATACAAAGCCATATTCCTAACACTTAAGTGTTTCTTTGCCCCCACGCACCAACCCACTGCCAGCAAATAAAGGATTAAATAAAACCTTTTACACTTTTAGGCATTTCCCATGTGAAAGCCTTGAATCAAGGATTTTTTTCCGGGGATTTGAAACATGCAAAATGTGAGGATGTCCAGAGTCGTTTCACAGAGTCAAACTCAGGGAAACAGCAGGAAGTGCCTCTAGTGACTGTCTTGTAGAGAGTCACTAGAGGCAGTCCTATCCCTGCAATATAAACATTGCAGTTTCACTAAAACTGCAATGTTTACATTGCATGGTTAAGGGGACAGGGACAGTGCGCCTAGACCAATGAGATGAAGTGGTCTGGCTGCTTATAGCGTCCCTTTAATAAAATCTGGACAAATGTATCTGTTGGGTAACCTTGTTTGGTTGGTTAGTTGCTTAGTTGAGTTTTGTTTTTTGTTTTTTAGAATTGTAAATGAAATAATAAAAAAAACAATATAAATTAATACTTATCTCAAGAGATACAATGTGGCAGCCTCCCAGGTCACTACCCAGAAAAGATGACCTTTACACAGCAGAAATATAAGATAACAGAGAAGTTTGGGATACGGCTGCAAATCTACAACAAACAAAACACATACATAGTGTGATACAGTTTAAAAAAAAACAAATCGCATAAATGTAATGCACTCACAGGATTTCGTGAAAAATTAAGCTCTAGGGTGCCTCCCCGGAGTGGGGGGGCAAATTATCCCTTCTGTAGTTCACCGATTGATACACAATGCAGGACTCCAGAAATGATGACAAAAATAGCAGCTTTATTAGTAAGGTGGAAAAAATACCACCAAACAATTAATAAAATATAAAATAAGATGTAAAATGTCAAGAGGTCCTACGCGTTTCGTTCACTATATGTGAACTTCCTCAGGGACCATAAAGTAAAATAATCAGCACAGAATAATGACAAACATAAAAAGCAGCCTAATTCCCCATCCCCTCAGTCCCAAATATATAGGGCTACTCCCTGTGTCCATATTGGAATACATGGACGTCTTCTTGTTTCTCACACTTCATCCATCGGTGAACTACAGAAGGGATAATTTAGCCCCCCACTGCCGTCCGGGGAGGCAAATTTTTCACGAAATCCTGTGATGCGATTTGTTTTTTTTAAACTGTATCACACTATGTATGTGTTTTGTTTGTTGTAGATTTGCAGCCGTATCCCAAACTTCTCTGTTATCGTAAATGAAATAATGTCTGGAATAATTAATTTTCAATCTTTAATCTACATGCTGTGCTTCAAGATTTTATTTTGAAACTTTTGGAGAACTCTTCAATACAACACCTTGTTCAGAAGTAAGATTTAATTTTAAGGTGAGTATTAAAGCATTTATGAGCAAGTCAAGCATAACATCAGAATCTGTTTCCATGCTTATGAGAGCACACAAATTCAAGTAACTGCTTGAAGTTTTCCTCTTTAACAAGATTGTCTGCAATATAGAAATTAAACCCCCTTCACCTCAAATAAATACACAGCCATACATGCCTGATTGATAGTGCAGGCTGATTTTTAGCCATTTGCTTTGCTAGTGCGAAAATAACTTCATATTTTATATGGCTAATTGTAAAGCACAGTTTCCTGCAAGTGAGATTAACCCAATTTTTTAAATAAATTATTCTGTTTATGTAGTACCTGCTGGGATTAATTGATTTGTAAAATCCTTGAGAATGTCCTGTAGAGAATTCTTTTTTTTTTTTGGTTTTCACATAGAATGCTTGTTGAGTCACTGGCAACTGAATGAAATGATTCCTGTACTTGACCCACTCATACAGAGATCATTCCCTAGTCAGCTGGTTTGTTAAAGTAAGTTCTGTGCGTCACACTTGGGTTTTATGTGCACTTCCCTTATTTTTGGTTATAATAAAGTTTTGTCCTCCCTTCAATTCTTCTGTGTCCGAGAATGTCCCAGACAGTTGTGCGGTTTTGATCAGCTTAGTTGCCTCTAGTATTTCTCTTGGTGTGATATGTAAAAGACGCTTGCATTTATAAAACATGGCTCAGATTCTGCCTTGTCTGAGATCAAAGGAGAATGCAATTCAATGGATTCTCCAGACATTCATGAGAGTGAATATTTTGGGGATATGTTTTTTCTGCAATCTACCACTAACATTTCTCCTTATTATTAACGCCTCCCCGTTTGACATTTGGTGTCAGTGTATTTGTGGTTCAAGTAATTGGCTGCATTACACTGACTTGGCATATTGATCCAAGTGCAATATCTAATTTATTTTGATAAATGCTCCATGTTGTTCCCTTTTGTTCTCACAAGAGAGTTTGACTTTTGGTTGAAGTGAGGGATTCCCCCTTAAATAGTCAACTTCGGTCAGTTTGGTCCACCGCTCAGCAGCTGCAACGGGTACAGACTGTACAAGGGGGCATGGGGTCCCCCTCGCCCGTGCTTAGTGTCACTACTAGCGTTCTTTCTGCGTTGTCGGGTACCACTGCACTTGCTGTCATTGAGGTTCCCTCCGCGACGGGTTAATCTCCGGGTGTCTCCCACATGGCGCAGGGGTCCGCTTATATGTGTTGGTCCGGGCCTCTGGGTTTGCACCTAAAGCAGGAAGTTAGGGAAAAAAATTGGAGGGAAGAATTTGTCGAGATTTTCTCCCACCTGCCAATGGAGGAGGCTTCTCCGCTGGTGGAGAAGGACGGCAAGGAATCGAAGAAGGACAAAGAAAAATACCGTTACCGAAAGATCCCCAAGACTCTTGGTAATTGGATTCGCGCCTTTTCCATACTGGCTAGTGTCAAGACAAATGAGAAGTCAAAGATAAAAAAGAAAAGCACACAATGCTACCCAATCTTCTTCTCAAACAAACAACAAAAAAAATATGATGACAGCCACTTAAAATTTGGATTCACAAGTGCCAGAAATAAAAATATACCTCAAGCATAATGCTTACTTTGCAAGAAAATATTGCCAAACAGTTCATTAGCACCTGCTAAATTACGTCGTTATTTTGAGCAAAACCATGCAGAGTAACAAAGATAAAGACATTGCCTTTTTTAAGCGAAAGCTTCAGGAGTATCATAAGACTAAACAGTTTATGAACAAAATATTTGAAAACGATAATAAAAAAAGCAAATTATTAAAAGATTTGTGCTACAGCGCAAATTTTTGGGGGGTGTTCCACAATGTTGGTATACTATGTCAAAGGGTTCCACGGGAAAAAAATTATTGGGAACCCCTGGCTTAGATGTTAGCAGGTGATGAGAACTTCTAAAGTAAACACACTGTGCTCAAAAAAGTAAAACCTATTTTTCATGGAGTCTGTGTGAGTTTCAGCCAGGGTTGGTGTGGCTAGGCTTGCATAAACAATGGGATTTAAATCTTCAATGGCAGATAATTAAATAGTGACACCTCATGGGCATGATCTAAACACTAATAGTGCTTCATCAATCTAATGTTCTTTTGCATTTATAGTATCTAGAATCCCTTTAAGTAATCTTAATTTTCCCATAGAAATCAACACTTAAAATGTTGTTGGTAGAACTTTTTTTTGGCTTTTTAAAGTTTACAAGCCAAAACAGATCTGATTTGTAAAAAGATGGCAACCAGCCTCAAACCCTCTGAAAATAACTTGTGAGTAGTATTGTTAATTGAACTACTGTCATTAATCTAACCAATTATTGTGTCATAATCATGCCTGTATGAGTTTCATGCCCCATGATATTGTGACTCATTTACATGGACATAATTTCCCAGTCATTTGCTTTATAAACTTGTCATTAGTATGTTTGTCACACAGGTGATTGATTTGTTTGGCTCTTCTGGGTGTTGTTTTTTTTTTTTTAATTCTTTATATTCTTCGTGCAGAGATTAGACAACCATATGTGCACTGCCACAACAGCTGGTGCAGACATATTACAGACATTTGATAACAGTGTAATGGCATCAACAGGAAAAATTACACTTTTGGTATATAGGGGGGTAAACAGGATTCATCTATTTGCTTTCTAGTTGTAGTTGTAGGATAGTGAATGCTGTGGGGTGTTCACTCAGCGCTTTGGTTGCTGAAATTAGGAAGAGCAAATTACAGGTGGCTATCAGGTTTGCTGGTCTGTTGGAGTATAAATTGCGTTTTTACATGGTTATTTACGTTAGGAGTGGGCCAAGCCCTCAGGGCGGCCCAAGCCGCTGAAGCTGTGACCGCTAGATGGGAGGTAATTACGGTTTACGGGTAGTGTTTGAGGCCTGCCTTGGCCCGAGGGCCGAGCTAGGCTTGTAATCTGGCATGTTTCTTACAAAGAGATGATGGTATACTGCAAAACGGCAAAATAAAAGAATAATAAATAATGAAAGTATTTACATGGTGGATTGTGTGTTTAAACTAAATATGCTTGTGAGGTTTTGATCGAGTCGAACTTGGCTAATAAGCTGGTATTTATGGTGCCCAATATCCCCTGGGCACTGGGTGGGGGGGGGGGGAGGGGACTGGGAGTGTGTGGTTGGGCGCGGGTTTAGTGGTAACTGAAAACTAGAGCAGTATTACTGGGGAGGCGTCTACCAAGAACATTGCTAACTTAACGGAGCCAGAGAAAGATTACCCTCAGCCTGTGCCTGCTGCAGAACTGGGCACGAAGGGGACAATATTAGTAACGTCCCACGAGCTTCCAGCAGTGGAGCTGGGACGGGTATGCTGCACAAGCCCCAGGCTTTTCAGGAAGGCACAGGAGTCATCGGGCGAGGTAAGTCGGAGGGTTGTGTCTCCCTTAGTGACTATGAGGGAGTGAGTTGGCCCCCATCTGTATCTGATGCCGGCTTCTTAGAGGGTCAGGGTTACTTGACGGACTGAGCGCCTCCAATCCAATGTGGCTTTTTTCATAAATCCTGGAGGATGGTAAGCTGCATCTCTTCAAATTTAAGGGGGCACAGAGTCTTGAGTGCTTCCACTACTGCCATTTTGTCGCGGAATGATTGGAACCGAAGTAGGACATCGCGGGACGCTGCAGCTGGAGCTCTTGTGGACTTGGGGAGCCTGTATGATCCCTCTATAGGGGTATGTTTTGCTTGCTTGCGAGGCAGGATTGCCGAGAGTAGCCTTCGGAGAAAGTGGGGCAGTTCTTTGTCATCAATTGATTTGGCTATACCCCTTATTTTTATATTATTTTGGCGCCGGGCGTCGTCAAGCATGTCCAGTCTGTCCTGCAGGGTCTTGTGGGAGGCCTGGAGTTTCTGGACCTGTCTGCTTGTGTCAGTTTGGCGTTGGATGACTGTAGTTAAGTCCTCTTCTGTGACTCTCACCCGGTCATTGACCGCCGCCATATTTTCTCGCAGTATTGCCATATCCACGTGAAATCAGGAGCGCACATTTTTCAGGAGGTTCACTATGAGCTCCCAGGTATGGGTTTCTAGTGGTGTTTTGAATGTGTCTTGAGTCAATGCAAACAACATTGTTTTATGCTGTATGGCTAAACTGTACCATTCATTGGTTATACCTTATCAGATTGTCTTAATTAAGGCATTTAGAAGAGTACAAAGCTAAAACTGCGTATCTACCAGATACTATAACCACATATCTACCAGAACTATAACATCCATGAAAATGCTTGGACATAAATGTGTGTGGTGTCCCCTAAGCAAACTTAAAGACTTTCAAAATTTAATTTTTAAAAAGTAGAAACCAGGTGCCTGCCAATGCAGCTTTTCTAAAACCTTTCGCAAGGAGGTTTGCCATGTCAGCCAAAGGTTTTTGTGTTCATATTAATCACCTTTGGATGTGATTTAGAGTTTGCAGTCAATTCTAAGGATAGTTTGTAACACACTGTTGTCAACCTATGCTCTACTCAAGCTTGTTATGTCCTATGAGCACTATGATCATGCACAGAATGCAATAGAATAAGGTTGCCTGGTCTGATGAATCACGGTTTCTTTGATTGCCAGATGTGTGTCAATGGATTCTCCAGACATTCATGAGAGTGAATATTTTGGGGATATGTTTTTTCTGCAATCTACCACTAACATTTCTCCTTATTATTAACGCCTCCCCGTTTGACATTTGGTGTCAGTGTATTTGTGGTTCAAGTAATTGGCTGCATTACACTGACTTGGCATATTGATCCAAGTGCAATATCTAATTTATTTTGATAAATGCTCCGTGTTGTTCCCTTTTGTTCTCACAAGAGAGTTTGACTTTTGGTTGAAGTGAGGGATTCCCCCTTAAATAGTCAACTTCGGTCAGTTTGGTCCACCGCTCAGCAGCTGCAACGGGTACAGACTGTACAAGGGGGCATGGGGTCCCCCTCTCCCGTGCTTAGTGTCACTACTAGCGTTCTTTCTGCGTTGTCGGGTACCACTGCACTTGCTGTCATTGAGGTTCCCTCCGCGACGGGTTAATCTCCGGGTGTCTCCCACATGGCGCAGGGGTCCGCTTATATGTGTTGGTCCGGGCCTCTGGGTTTGCACCTAAAGCAGGAAGTTAGGGAAAAAAATTGGAGGGAAAAATTTGTCGAGATTTTCTCCCTCCTGCCAATGGAGGAGGCTTCTCCGCTGGTGGAGAAGGACGGCAAGGAATCGAAGAAGGACAAAGAAAAATACCGTTACCGAAAGATCCCCAAGACTCTTGGTAATTGGATTCGCGCCTTTTCCATACTGGCTAGTGTCAAGACAAATGAGAAGTCAAAGATAAAAAAGAAAAGCACACAATGCTACCCAATCTTCTTCTCAAACAAACAACAAAAAAAATATGATGACAGCCACTTAAAATTTGGATTCACAAGTGCCAGAAATAAAAATATACCTCAAGCATAATGCTTACTTTGCAAGAAAATATTGCCAAACAGTTCATTAGCACCTGCTAAATTACGTCGTTATTTTGAGCAAAACCATGCAGAGTAACAAAGATAAAGACATTGCCTTTTTTAAGCGAAAGCTTCAGGAGTATCATAAGACTAAACAGTTTATGAACAAAATATTTGAAAACGATAATAAAAAAAGCAAATTGGGGGGGCGGAGCCTGGACACTGAGCCGTGCAGACGTGCCTGCCACGAGCTCCGGGTGGCCGGAGCCACAATCGGTGAAAAGCGGAGGCTACATGGCCCAAAGCCCTTTGAGGGTGCACCACCCGCGTCGGGGGTGCACCGCTGAGGCGACGGTTGCGACCCCGGGACCTGTCGGAGCCGGGAGGGCGGACTTCGGCATGAGGCCTACTGGGGCTGGAGCCGGGGGGAGGCGGCCGCTCCCCTCGGCGCCGGAGCTTTCAAGCGACGCTAATGCAGATTACTCCCCCTCCCCCCTATGGACCGGTGGGGGTTATCCCGGTCCCCACTGGAAGCACCGACCTCAACAAAGAACAGAAGAGTTCACACCACGGTACGCAGGGGCAACAGGCCTCCAAGGCACTTCCAAGATGGCTGCCCAGCGCAGATACCACGACAGACGGGCACCTAATAAACCGCCCGCACCGCCTAAAAGGACATTTGACTGGCTATGCAACTTATTCTGGGAGGCACTGCACAATCAAGGTGCTACCTACCGCCAAGCAGAGTTAATGGTGGCCGCTTGGATCAGACCAGCAGCGCGACGTAGGCAGTACAGGCGTTTACCCAGAGCCTCCAAAGCGGCCATCCGGCAACGCAGGTACCTGCAGTCTCCAAGGCGGGAAGGGGCGCTGGGCCCCGTAAGAACACGCCACTGCTCGCCATCACAAAAACCCGCGACCATGCCACAAACGGCACACGCAGGGGACCCTCCAGACCGGACCAAGAATACACAGCGCAGCATGATCCGGATCCCTGCGGGCAACGCTACAACACAAATGTCGGAACGACAGCACTCCCTTCAAGGCGCCACCAGAGCTGGCTACCGGCATGGCGACATCATACCAGTAAGCCCCAAAGCATGGACTCATGTTGTCACTGACCGGGACTTCCCAACATTAGGCATTGGCTGAATCATTTGCTGCACAACCCCACAAGAGCCAAGCCCAGCAACTCCGGGTGCTAGCACAGGTCTGAAGGGGTTAAAGCTGAATTTTTCTTTTTTTTTCTTTGCCCCGGCATAGAGCCATCCCTTTCGCAACCCCATGAAGAATAATGACCCCCTGCCATACATTGACATGTTCACGTAAAGTTACTCTTGTACACAGCAAGCACCAGTGGTTCTTTACTCAAAGTTTAAATAGCTCCTGTCACAGCATCTTAATTTTATGTTTAAGTGAAGAGAAGTCACGCTATGTTATGTATATGCCTAAACATCAAAAGTTGTTAATGTTCGTTATATACTCTAATTTTCTAAATATATGCTAGACTAAACATGTACCTCTCTGTCTACACGCATTGCCTAAATGTCTATTCTAATGACCCTCGACTATTGTTTTCAACGAATTGCACACCGTCTGATAAACTGAATATAAAATTTATGTTTGTGTTGCTGCCTACCAGTGTCACCTTTTGCATATATGGTTTGGAATGTGCAGTAATATCCAACGCCACTGACTATGTATGATACAGTATTGTGATTAGACCAATATGTAGTAATACTAAAATGAGAGGCTTTTTGTAAAACTAATGACACATCACTGCACTAATTAGGTGGCTTCTAGCATGGCTTTTGCAACGATCTAACGTTCATATACCTTCAATCTATGTTTAAATCCAATTGTTTACGCCTGATAACAATATTAAAAAATGTGCTTGATATTCATGTACCCCACATGTTCCACGTGAAAAAGCCTGAGGACTGCTATTGGGGCACCTCTCACCTGCTTGTACTATGTATTTGCACATCAAAAATAAAGAATCTAAAAAAAAAAAAGCAAATTATTAAAAGATTTGTGCTACAGCGCAAATTTTTGGGGGGTGTTCCACAATGTTGGTATACTATGTCAAAGGGTTCCACGGGAAAAAAATATTGGGAACCCCTGGCTTAGATGTTAGCAGGTGATGAGAACTTCTAAAGTAAACACACTGTGCTCAAAAAAGTAAAACCTATTTTTCATGGAGTCTGTGTGAGTTTCAGCCAGGGTTGGTGTGGCTAGGCTTGCATAAACAATGGGATTTAAATCTTCAATGGCAGATAATTAAATAGTGACACCTCATGGGCATGATCTAAACACTAATAGTGCTTCATCAATCTAATGTTCTTTTGCATTTATAGTATCTAGAATCCCTTTAAGTAATCTTAATTTTCCCATAGAAATCAACACTTAAAATGTTGTTGGTAGAACTTTTTTTTGGCTTTTTAAAGTTTACAAGCCAAAACAGATCTGATTTGTAAAAAGATGGCAACCAGCCTCAAACCCTCTGAAAATAACTTGTGAGTAGTATTGTTAATTGAACTACTGTCATTAATCTAACCAATTATTGTGTCATAATCATGCCTGTATGAGTTTCATGCCCCATGATATTGTGACTCATTTACATGGACATAATTTCCCAGTCATATGCTTTATAAACTTGTCATTAGTATGTTTGTCACACAGGTGATTGATTTGTTTGGCTCTTCTGGGTGTTGTTTTTTTTTTTTTTTAATTCTTTATATTCTTCGTGCAGAGATTAGACAACCATATGTGCACTGCCACAACAGCTGGTGCAGACATATTACAGACATTTGATAACAGTGTAATGGCATCAACAGGAAAAATTACACTTTTGGTATATAGGGGGGTAAACAGGATTCATCTATTTGCTTTCTAGTTGTAGTTGTAGGATAGTGAATGCTGTGGGGTGTTCACTCAGCGCTTTGGTTGCTGAAATTAGGAAGAGCAAATTACAGGTGGCTATCAGGTTTGCTGGTCTGTTGGAGTATAAATTGCGTTTTTACATGGTTATTTACGTTAGGAGTGGGCCAAGCCCTCAGGGCGGCCCAAGCCGCTGAAGCTGTGACCGCTAGATGGGAGGTAATTACGGTTTACGGGTAGTGTTTGAGGCCTGCCTTGGCCCGAGGGCCGAGCTAGGCTTGTAATCTGGCATGTTTCTTACAAAGAGATGATGGTATACTGCAAAACGGCAAAATAAAAGAATAATAAATAATGAAAGTATTTACATGGTGGATTGTGTGTTTAAACTAAATATGCTTGTGAGGTTTTGATCGAGTCGAACTTGGCTAATAAGCTGGTATTTATGATGCCCAATATCCCCTGGGCACTGGGTGGGGGGGGGGGGGACTGGGAGTGTGTGGTTGGGCGCGGGTTTAGTGGTAACTGAAAACTAGAGCAGTATTACTGGGGAGGCGTCTACCAAGAACTTTGCTAACTTAACGGAGCCAGAGAAAGATTACCCTCAGCCTGTGCCTGCTGCAGAACTGGGCACGAAGGGGACAATATTAGTAACGTCCCACGAGCTTCCAGCAGTGGAGCTGGGACGGGTATGCTGCACAAGCCCCAGGCTTTTCAGGAAGGCACAGGAGTCATCGGGCGAGGTAAGTCGGAGGGTTGTGTCTCCCTTAGTGACTATGAGGGAGTGAGTTGGCCCCCATCTGTATCTGATGCCGGCTTCTTAGAGGGTCAGGGTTACTTGACGGACTGAGCGCCTCCAATCCAATGTGGCTTTTTTCATAAATCCTGGAGGATGGTAAGCTGCATCTCTTCAAATTTAAGGGGGCACAGAGTCTTGAGTGCTTCCACTACTGCCATTTTGTCGCGGAATGATTGGAACCGAAGTAGGACATCGCGGGACGCTGCAGCTGGAGCTCTTGTGGACTTGGGGAGCCTGTATGATCCCTCTATAGGGGTATGTTTTGCTTGCTTGCGAGGCAGGATTGCCGAGAGTAGCCTTCGGAGAAAATGGGGCAGTTCTTTGTCATCAATTGATTTGGCTATACCCCTTATTTTTATATTATTTTGGCGCCGGGCGTCGTCAAGCATGTCCAGTCTGTCCTGCAGGGTCTTGTGGGAGGCCTGGAGTTTCTGGACCTGTCTGCTTGTGTCAGTTTGGCGTTGGATGACTGTAGTTAAGTCCTCTTCTGTGACTCTCACCCGGTCATTGACCGCCGCCATATTTTCTCGCAGTATTGCCATATCCACGTGAAATCAGGAGCGCACATTTTTCAGGAGGTTCACTATGAGCTCCCAGGTATGGGTTTCTAGTGGTGTTTTGAATGTGTCTTGAGTCAATGCAAACAACATTGTTTTATGCTGTATGGCTAAACTGTACCATTCATTGGTTATACCTTATCAGATTGTCTTAATTAAGGCATTTAGAAGAGTACAAAGCTAAAACTGCGTATCTACCAGATACTATAACCACATATCTACCAGAACTATAACATCCATGAAAATGCTTGGACGTAAATGTGTGTGGTTTCCCCTAAGCAAACTTAAAGACTTTCAAAATTTAATTTTTAAAAAGTAGAAACCAGGTGCCTGCCAATGCAGCTTTTCTAAAACCTTTCGCAAGGAGGTTTGCCATGTCAGCCAAAGGTTTTTGTGTTCATATTAATCACCTTTGGATGTGATTTAGAGTTTGCAGTCAATTCTAAGGATAGTTTGTAACACACTGTTGTCAACCTATGCTCTACTCAAGCTTGTTATGTCCTATGAGCACTATGATCATGCACAGAATGCAATAGAATAAGGTTGCCTGGTCTGATGAATCACGGTTTCTTTGATTGCCAGATGTGTGTGCACTGTTTACCTGGGGAAGAGATGGCAGCACGATGCACTATAGGAAGAAGGCAGGCCAGTAGAGGTTGTGTTATGCTCTGGGTAATGTTCTGCTGGGAAACGTTGACTCCTGGCATTCATGTGAATGTTACTTTGACAAGTACCACCTACCTTGAGATTGTTCCAGACCACGTACACCCCTTTATGGTGGTGTTCCCTGATGGCATTGCCCTTTTTATCCTGCCACACTTCAAATATTGTTCTGGAATGGTTTGAGGAACATGCCACACTTAAATATTGTTCTGGAATGGTTTGAGGAACATGCCAGATCTAATCCGATTGAGCTGGTGTAAGCAGGAACAACTATTTCAACGTATCTACCTCGCAAATTAAAGGAACTGCTGCTAATGTCTTGGTGCCATATATCATACAAGTGGGACATAGAAGATATTATGTAGGTGGCTTTAATGTTGTGGACGGTGGATCAGTGTATATGCTTCTGACAATCAGTACATAGAGGTATTGTTAAGGGTTAGCTATATAAAGTTGCTTAAATTATTGCAGAAGAATAAAAATCAGTTTAAATGGTGGCAGTACTGTCATACATAGGTAGAGAAAGCCCACCAGAGCCAGAGTTAGGTTGCCCAGGGACCTGGACTCTGTTCTGTGAGTGTTGTGCGTATGTAGTGGCTGAGTGTTGTACCTGTGTGTGGGAGACAGAGTGATGTGTGTGTTGTTGAGGCTGAGTGTGTCTATTTGTTCTGGTTGAGTTTATTGTGTGTGGTGGCTGAATTTTGTTTGTGGAGGAGCCTTTGTTGTATGTGTAGTGTCAGAATGTGTTTGTGTTTCCTGTAGTGGCACACTAAGAGCAAGATCCCTGGTCCAGTGGGGAAGCAGTGAGGTCTGCACCTAAATTGGTTGCAGCCCACTTTAAAAAATCCCGGCGCTCAGTCAATGACTCACAGTGCTGGCTGCAGAAATCTGAGTCATTGAGAAGCGCTGGGGGATGGAGATGCAAACCACAAAGCTTCCTTGAACAGGTGAGAGGGCACAGGGCCAAGCATGGAGATATTTTTGATCTCACTTCCAGCTCAAGGAGGGCTTCCTCACAGAGAGAGCTCTAGGCCAGGACAGGGCCCCAACAGGCCCTTGGTGGCCACCTTTGCCACCTTATAGGTTATCCAGCTGTGAAGTCCACTGAAAAGCCCACAGTGCTCTTATATAGGTATTTCTTGGTGTAATGACTTTAAAAAAATCACACTCAGTCACTAATTCATATTGGTTTTATGAAGCGTTATTTTTAACTATATAGAACCTGTACATCTTTATATGCTAAACACTTCTAGTATCTTCTATTGGAATCAGCAAAAGATAGGCATATTCAACATGTATTAGTAACAGTTGGTTTAAGTACTTATAACTTTCAAGCAAATATTGTACATGATCAGCTTTATTCCCAATCGTTGCCTATCCAGGCAAGTGCATGACACATTTCTTCCACGTAAAACAAAACTAAACTGTAGACTCACCTGAAGTAAAACACAACCCTTATTCTGTTTCCTGCACAAGAGCTGATGCAACTGGAGTTTTCAATATGCCATGCCTGACCCCGTCGGTAATACACTTCTGTAACAGCTTGTACTAGTACAATACTAAAATATTAATCTATCACATGCATTTTACAGCTGTACATTGGGTATACTGGGCATGTCTTTATGCATGTCCACTTCTATAATAGTTTGATGGTTAGCTGTAGTGGTTCTGGTAACTGTAGAGTCCTTTTAAATATTGTTGTTGTTTTGTTTTGTTTTTTGTCATTGAAAATGAAACTTTGTTATTTTAATAAAAACCTGGCCCCTAACTATTTTTAGCTGGCTCCTAGATTGCAAGCAAATTGGTCGGAGCTCTGGTTTTACCTTACACTAGCAGTGGATCAGGCTTTTGCTTGAATTGGTTATATTCCACTTCTCTCATTAATACATTGTTTGCGTTGTAGTTATCTTTGTATGGCTTTTGTATTTTTGTGTGTGTTTACATATATGTTTTAGCATGAATTAAATAAAAATGTATTTTTATAGAGCGCTCTTCTTTGTTTCCATCACAATTGATGTATAAACCGAAGGGGGGATTGAGGTTATGAGAGAGACCTCCATGCTAATTGTTCTCATGGTTGTTTTAGAATTATCATTTCAGGTTATTACCTAAAGTCTTATAAGGGCTAGCTCAGGCACTAGGATCTTTCTGAAACGTTCATCCCAGGGGATTTAATTTACGTGACCCTCCTGAGCTATGTCCCCTTTGAACTAATATTAATCCTGGATAATGAGAAAAAGATGCTTGGCCACTAGTGAGTTACACAGACTAGCTTGGCTAAAACTGACTAATATTTTTTTTAGAATATATTAATACTTGCTCATCTAACATTTTGATATAATACTTAGGATTTTTAGTTGCATCTAAGTTGCATTAAGTTCTCTTTATCGATAGTTATGCCATATAACTATCTGCTTAGCTGCCCATTAATTTTTAAGTCTAACGAACGTAAGGGGTTGAAGCAACTAATAAATAATAATGTGTGTAATTATTCCTGAAGACTGAAGCAAAAAAAGTATGCTGTGATATAGAACTTCTTCTGTTGCGTCCGTCTGGGTGCATCACTGGTAAAGAGTTTAACAGACAGGGAACTGAATAAAACAAACCACTGGCCTGTTTTTTACATTTGCTTTTTTAATAAAAACAGTGAAAAAGAAAAATGCATCTATTCTCAGGATAAATCTAATGTACTTCTCAAAGTGATTTGGAGTATCTCATGAAAACATTATCTTTATGTGTGGAAAGTACAATACAGTATTCAATGTTTTACTAGCACGTACTATAGCTTTCCAGGTCTGATTTGAACCTGTTTTAAAACTCATAACAGATGTAGTAGTATGACATTAAAGGGCTGGTTATAACAAACTACACATAATTATAATGCATACTCTGATTCTTTGGTCCTGCGTGACCAGAAATGGTCAATACGATTGGGGACCTACACGTCTCAAGGTGTTTATTTTTCCATTCTTCTTAAAAATGAATAGTAAAAATAAGATTTACAAAAACAATATCTTGATCAAACACATTAGTGGCTTATCTGACTTAACATTGATGCCTTGCTACAAAAGGAGATTCTGCTGTCATTTTCCTGTTAACTTCACTAGTAATGGCTGTGGGAAAAGGGCATAATACTGATTTCACGAACACTGACGAAGATTCTCCCATTGTCTCGCATTAGTTCTAAATGAAACTGTTTATCCACTAACACTTGAATATTGCTACGGCTAACTTTTAGATCTGAACATTTTAGAATATTGCCCTGACTAACTTCTAGATCTGAACATTCTTGAATATTGCTATGGCTAACCAGGGCCGTTTGAAGGAATTTGGGGGCCCCAAGCAAAATGGACATGGAGGCCCCCCCACCCCCAACTCCCCACCCCCCACACGCACACAAAGCCTACAGGAACCACAGCATAGCCATACAGTTTAATTTCACCCACACTTTATATAAATAAAAAAGGCTTACAGTGCAAATACTGCTTAGAACTCTGCCCTGCCCCTTAGTGGTCTTTCCTCTCCCCCCACCCTCCCCTGCCAGTCTCTCCTCACCCTCCCCCCGTATTCTCCACACCCCCCTTCCCTGTGTTATCCTCATCTCTGCTTCTCCTCACCCCCTCCCTGTGTTCTCCTCATCTCCGCACCTCCCCCTTCCCTGTGTTTTCCTCATCTCCTCACCCCCCTCTCCCTGTATTTTTCTTACTCCTCACCCCCATGTTTTTCTTACTACTCCCCCTCCCTATGTTCTTCTTACTCCCCTCCTCCCCCTCCCTGTGTCCTTCTCACTCCCCTCCCTATGTTTTTTTACTCCCCCCTCCCCCTCCCTATGTTCTTTTTACCCCCCCCCCCCAGGCCGTCTTTAATATTGATTGGGCCCTGGGCAAGCATTTGATGGGGCCCCCTGACCCCCACTCCCTGACATGCAATCACGCTCTCCACTTCCCAACGCAGTAGCGGAACCATTTTCCCATGCTTGCAGAGTTGTATTTAGCACTGAGGTGTGTTTATGTGCTCAGGAATGGTTTGAGGTATATGGCAAAGAGTTCAAGATTTTGCCGTGGCTTCCAAATTCTCTAGATCTCAATCCACAAGACATGTTCAGAAGTTTTTTTGGAGTCCATGCCTCGATGCATGAGAGCTGTTTTGACAGCACAATACATACACAATCATGAGCAAATGGTTTTAATGTTGTGGCTGATCAGTGTAAACTATAAACACACTCTAATGCAAACTGTAGGACTGGTAATGATATGAAAAATCTATACTCAGGTCTTTTAATGAAGAGAAAAAAAACTAAGTTTAAAACAGGTAAACGTGAGCTACAAAGAGCCATCTGTATCAATGCTCAGTAATGCAGTTTATTGCCATTTTCAGATATACTGTTTGTGTAATACATATAAAGTAATACAGTTCCATGAATAAGTCTATTTACATCAATTTTTACTAGCTTCATGCCATGATCAAATCACCCAATGAATAAAGACACAAAGTTTTATAGTACTACAAAATAAATTTGTTTTCTGCTAAAAAAGAAAAAGAAAAATTATGTTCTCTGTGCCAGTCACAGCGTACACAGGTGAAAATGTTGATCTAATTAGAACACAGATGATCTGCATAAGAACAAGTGGGTCTCAAGAGCAGTTTGAACTAGATCTGAATAGAAGCATCTGCAAGGTGTAAGGGCTGTAAGCTGACCTTATCCAGAGTCTCTAAAACTACAGGAACCAGTGAATATGACTTGCACCCTTACAGGCAATGGGAAAATCTATAATTGTGGGATTCAGTGATGCCACTCATCCTTTTACCATAAAAAGTGGATTTGCAGCTTTATTATAGTATGCTTCCCTTATCTATCTATTTTACAAAACACGTTTTAAAACTACTAAAAGGACGCTATGAACTCCAGTGAGGAAGTGATGGTGCCTGTTCTCTTCTGATGCCATCTTACCTTAAAGTGTTAAATTGTCTTCAAACAATTTAATACAGACGTTGTGCCCCAAGGTGTCTGTCATGCTGTCTCTTCGTTGGTACTTAGCTAATGTGGAAGTACAGAGAGCTGTCACTCCTCTTCTCACCTCCCCTTCTCTGGCTGTGGCCGAGCTCCTCTTCCTCCTGTCAGTCCGGCTGGGTACCGCGCGGTACAGGAGATTCAGTTTCCTGTTCCTGGACGGACTGAAAGGAAGTGAGCACTCAGTGTGCACTTCCTGTCAGTCCTGCCGGGAACAGGAAACTGAATCTCCTGTACCGCGCGGTACTCGGCCGGACTGACAGTGAGGAGGAAGAGGAGCTGAAGGGGAGGTGATGACGAGGAATGCTGCAGCTGCCTGAGGCTCTCTATAGAGCGCTCAGGCGGCTGCAGCCTTATAGGAAGCACCAGCTCTGCTTGGGGCCCCGGGCCAGCTCGGGGCCCAAAGCAGTTGCTTGGTTTGCCTGTCGGGTAGCGACGGGCCTGTGGCTAACTTCTAGATATGAATATTTTGAAATGTTGTCATGACTAACTGCTAGATCTGAACATTCTTAAATACTGCTATTGCGTTTGCTCTGGCCCCCTGACAGGTTCTCACTTCCTCTCAGCCATCCTCTTAAAGGGCTGCGGCACACGACCAGGCCACTGTTCAATGATACTCATCGGGTCGCCCTAAATGCATAGGCTACTCGATCAGCCCTTCCAAATTGTTGCAGCCAGCGGATCCATGGGACATCTAATTTGGGCCCCCCAGGAGTAACTGGATCCAGGGCAGCTGCCCTGTTTACACCACATTAAAGATGGCCCTGGCTATAGCTAACTTCTAGATCTGAACATTCTTGAATATTGCTATCGCTAACTGCTAGATTTGAACATGCTTGAATATTGCTATGACAAACTGCTAGATCTGAATATTCCTGAGATTTATAAGTTGCTAATGTTTAATTTTTCCTTTCTTTTAAAGCACTCCACGTCACGTCTGGGTTACCAAAGCAATGTTCAGGGATCTTCCCAGCCGCAGAATACAATGGGCTACTCCACGACATCTCAACAAAGCTCACAGTACCATCAGTCTCACAGGTACTAAGTAGATGGTCAGCAAACAAAATCCAAGAACGTCCGATGCTCCAGTTGTATGAAGCTAAGACTTAAAAAAAAAAGCAATGCACATCTAGAACTCTTAATGGAAAACATATGTGTGGACTCTTCAGAACTCTGTGTTCTCTGTTTATACACATCAGTGCGAGTTTGGATATCCAATTCCCTATCTACCTTGATTTTCTTAAACCTTTCCGTGTTCTTTGTTGCAGTCACATTGATCAAAATATGTGATTTGAAGCCAGCACTTACACTTCTTTACCAATTTTAAAGTAAATAGTATTTTTATTTGTGCAGCTTGTCTATGCTGTAGCAGTGACAATGGTTTATAACTCTAGAGGCTGCTCAGTTGGACCTCATAGTGTTGTATAAAGAAATCTGTAAGCTTTCTAGTTGTGTATAGTTTTGTATTTGTAAAAAAAAAAGAAAGAAAAAAAGAAAAACAAAACAGAGTAAACAAAAATGCACCTTTTTAAGCACTGTGTTCTGTTCACAGAACATTGCAGTTTTGCATATGGATGTCAAGAACAGGAATCTTTACTGTTCCATCTTTCTTTTTTGTTAATTAACAGAATTTTACATATATATGTGTGTGGTGTGTGTATGTGTATATATACACGCACATACTTCATGCATATCTATATATACATACAGATATATATGTATTAAAAAAAAAATCAATGTACCTGCATCAGGAACAGTGATGTAAATGCAGGACCCAACTCAGGAGTGGCTGAAGTAGTTTAAACTGTAGTACAATTTTCTTGTACAACTGAACCATTAAACCCATCCATAATACGGTATATGTCTGCAAAACAAATCAGAGCATACATCAATAATTTATTTGGCTTGGAAGAGGAAAGAGGAGGGAAAGCCATGGATTTTAGATATAAAATACATCTGTCTTCACTTTAAGGGTTTGCTCACCACCCTGACATTGAAATGGTTAAACAGAAAATTGCATATTGATTATGTGTGTTCATTTCTCAATAGCACAGCTATTCCATTCCTACAACTGTAGACAGTAGGTCAGCAAAAGATCATGTGGGTTAATCACCAATACTTTTCATCTTTTATCTGTAACCAAGATAAAATTACCCTGATTATTATTAACTTTTTATACTTAAAAGAGGCACCCATAATACACCCGTCTAAAAGCTTAAAAGGGAAAAGTCAGATGCTGAGATCTTTAACATTAATATTATTATTCTATGTATTTAACAAACATGTTTAAGGACTGAGAAATAAAATTGCATGTTGCAATTCTCCAACACAATCCACACTGCTGTGTTTAGCTCTATCCTTGAGTTCTTCCATCTTGTCTCCCTGTCAATCATTGTTATCACCTCTGGCTTTTTCGGTTCTTCAACATAGTATGTAGAGTTGGAAAAACCAAAGCATACTCCTCCTTCAGTGTAATGTATGCTGAGGTTGTGCCTGGACTGAAGTGGATTGTAATGTCAATTGCTACATTTGTACTATACATTAAAAGAAAATGGAGCTTTGCATGAAAAACTCAAATATTATTAAGTGATGCTTCCTCTTTAAAGATATCTATCTTTTACATGCCCACCTAATGCAGATGATTTGGGCAGGGCAGACTGGCAAATTTTGACCTTACGTTACCAAGCAACCATAAATTATTGCAGATGCAAATTTGGAGCACAGATATCACAGGAAAAACAATGTTCGTTTGACAGTCCAGTATACGCTCTTATTTACTAAATATATAACACAA
This sequence comes from Pelobates fuscus, assembly GCF_036172605.1. Lineage (NCBI taxonomy): Eukaryota > Metazoa > Chordata > Amphibia > Anura > Pelobatidae > Pelobates > Pelobates fuscus. Next base: position 314,329,200 of record NC_086318.1, read on the forward strand.
AGCTCATAGAAGGAGCTACACGTGATTACCTAAATGCATGGCCATCTCTGCAGTTACTCCCAACAGTTTTACTTTCTGTCTGACTGGCTCGTACTATTTAGCTAAAGATAAATACGGTATCCATAGCTTTCTTGTTTACTTGAATGATTTCCTTTGGGTAAGCCACACATCGCATGGCAGGAAAATAAAACAGCCGAAGAGAATAAAGATCTAATCCCATGTCATCACTGTGGAGTATATTTAAATATTGTTTTAATTATCTGAGTTGGCATGATTTTTACACTTTTTTATGCCTTGTTATTTATTTTGATTGCATTTTTTTAAATCAAGATACTCTCATTTACAAATATTGTAGGTCTGTCTCAAAGTACATTGAAGTTAGGGTTGTGTGTTTGTAAATATATATATATATTTGAAATGTCTATGTGATCATAAATCCAACAAGGATACAAGTCCACAAATTGAATACAAGAAATGGTTTGCTAGGAGGTACTGCACAGTTGCACCATATTACTAGTACTTGCTATGCTATAAAATTGTAGCTTTTTTAAAGGGGCAGGACAGCCTCAAACAAATTGTCAGTGATTGCCCATATATGTGTACTCTTAAGGCTCGTTTTAAAAGCAACACTTGCCCTGGTAGATATATATATATAAAGTTATTTTTTTTCCCAACATTTGGACTAAATCAAAGTACTGCTACTACCCTTTTTATAGAATGCATGTAATAACGAGTGGCAGAAAGATACTGATGTGGAATCAAATCTGTATGCTGATTTTCTTTCATGTAACTTTTTTTATGTGCTTTGAATTTTAGCATAAAATTCTAATTAGGATAATTCAAATGAAAATAAACAGTAAGCCCCTTGTCTATTATACAATACAGAGGTAGGCAATTATTAGTAATGACAAACACATTTCATATCACTTTATAGATTTAAACATAGCGCAATTACTTACTAAGAAACAGAGGTTTCTCAATGAGAAGCCTCTGATTGCAGTATTCACTGGCACAGATTTAAAGTTAGAAACGCTAGTTGTTATTTTGGTTTTGCTTCTATCCTTAATAAGAGACTATCAACGCTAAAAGATTTTTAAAAATATTATTAGATTTACTTACTTCATTGATTCAGGAGAGTGGCTTGTGTGGGGTCAAGTGGTTTTTCTGGGATCCAGTGATATACTCTCTCTTGACTCCTGCGCAGCTGTCATAGAACGCTGGGAGGAAGTTACAAAAGATTGCTTCCTCCCAGTGCTGCGGAGGAGGAGGGAAGAGGGATCAACTCAGGCCGATTACAGTTCCTTGTGCCACACATCCAGCCTACAGGGTGTTGACGGGACTTCCTTGGAGTGTGCGCCCTGTGTCATTGTACAAGTCGCACAGCCCTAAGGCCAGCCCTGATCCTGCAACCCTCAGGAGGATCTTCGCAACACTCATTTGAATTGTGACTGTGAGATTAGAAATGACTTTTTGTGTAGCCACCCATCCTTTTCAATTTGTATTTATAACAACGGAGTTCCATGTCTATCTCAATGCACAGTGCTTTCTGCTTTGCACATTTTAAAAAGCATTTTATTTATTACACAAGTGTGTACAACTAGTTTAGATTTGATGCTCCTTTAAGGCATCGATGACTTCTATTTCTCATTTCATTGCTTTTCATTTTTCTCATGTTTAAATACTTATTTGAGTGTGATATGGTACGTAACTTGGGTATGTCAGAAATTTCTAATTCTTGGCCAGATTAGCAGAATTTGAATATTTTTTCCAATTCAGCTTATTTGATTTTAAATGTGCAATTCCTGATCTTTTCAAATAACCCTAATTCTGACATTTAACTTTTGTTGTTGTTAGACAAATTATGTGAAAGTTAAACTTCCATATATTCAGATTGACGGCAATAGGGGCCAAGCTTTAGGTACCAGTAGACCTAGCTTTTTGTCAAAACACAGTTTGGTGGGTATTACCCAAAGACCCCATGTAACGAATCCCTATATTACCTATGTTGCAGTGGCTATGATGTTTAGAGTGTCTCTTATATGATTGATCATATTTTCAGCATTTTAGCGAGTTGTTGAAATTTTTTAGACATACCTACATATATTGACCTGGAAAGCCTGCACAGTGTAGTGGAAAAGGGGTAATAGTATAGGGCAAGGGTAGGCAACCATTAGCACTCCATATGTTATGAACTACATTTCCCATAATGCTCTTACAGCTATAATGCTGGCATAGCTCATGGGAGCGATAGTCCACAACATCTGGAAGCTTGCCTATCCCAGTATAGGGGACAGTTTATTTACATCTGTGAATCGTAATAATTCTGTATTTTTTCTTCTTTTCCTGTGAATGTCACTCTCTAATTTCTGTAAAATGCATGGTGTGTAACAATTGTAAAACCCAGACCAGAAATATCCATTATTTTTATACACATGCTTGTACTTGTCTCAGTGTGTTATTTTATATAAAACCCATTTTCTTTTAAGGCATTGTCTTATAAAAAACTTACAATGTGTATATTATCGATCATGTAACTTATTTTCCTATTTTTATATTTTTAATAATTGTACCACGTATTGTCTTATTTGGGTTTGTCATAAATACTTCAGTCTATATGAATTTGAGAATAGTCATGTTTTAAGAACTATGTTATTTGTTATGCCATTATTTTGGCACCAGAAAGCTGAATTTCAGATTTTGTGCCCAGAAGAATATACAGCCTTGCCATTCTCTGCAAGGCTTTTACAGACAGGATTATTTTCTAAAGTGTAAGTTACTAGGAATTTACCATTAATTTAACATTTTAGGCCAAAATATTCAACTTGTAAACTTAACGGATTTTTTTTCATTTTGTCTATATTGCCATAAACATTTAAATTCATGTCAGATTGCGGTCTGCTGCTTGCAACACTGCATGTAATATTTCCTCTACAGGACGAAAACCAAACATTTAAAAAAATACTGATTCTGGGTTTTATATACTGAGCAATATGTAATACTAGACTTAATAAAAATAAAAATGCTGCAATGCTAAGTGATTTGTATTTGAGTTACATTGTGTGGAGTCTAAATATAATGTGTTTGATAATAAATAGAGAGAGGGATTGTTTTTAATTTCAGTACATTTGCTAGATGCACATGTTTTTTTATTTTAACTTTTTACTTGTAGGTTTGCAGCATGTGATAGGCTGCGATCAGACCCCCAGTTTTTGTGTACCATGTCGCCAAATGTTTTCAGGATACTTTATAAACATTTCGTAAAATTAAATCAGTTAACTTAACATGGGCAGGATCCCAAATAAATTGTCGTGACCAACACATTGATTTCACACTAGAAGCATATGAATAGCACATTTTGCAAGCCTTGTCCAACAGAATAAAGAATTCTTAAGTGTCCTGTAAAATAAATAGCTCAACAGAAACTACAATTTCTAATCGGAAAGTTTCTGGTAAATTCCTTTAAATGCTTGTCTTCCCATTGCTTTTATATGAGAATTACTGCGCATGTGCGTGCATTTTTTATGATTCTAGCAGAATTGTTTATACATAAGATCCCATTCCTTTAACCCCTTAAGGACACATGACGTGTGTGACATGTCATGATTCCCTTTTATTCCAGAAGTTTGGTCCTTAAGGGGTTAAAGTGAAACCACTGCTCATGCATATAAAGCGTAAATTAAATCACCATAACCACTACAGGAAGACGGTGGAGATTCCACAGTGCTAAAGGAGAGTTTGTCAGTTTAGCCATAATTAAAAGGCAGTGCAGGTTTGGTCCACCTTTACTGTGCTATACCCCCTTGTTCTGAGCCTCTCAATACATGTTATAAGCAGGCAGTTGGTGATCACATCGACTACAAAATTTCACATTAATAAAGTTGTCTTTGGATGTCGAGGAATCCTCTATTGCTTGTCAAATCTGTTTAAAATGGTTAAAAAAAAATTGTGAACATTCTCCTAACATCTTAACTTGTACTATAAACCAATAAACTGTAGTGTTGTGGTGCTTGTTTAAATACTAGTTGATTCTTTTTTCCATTGATAGCAAAGCATAAATACATTTTTATTTTCTAGTGTTTTAATGAAAGTTTTTTTAGGTCAGAGACACACTTGTTATGTGTTCCTCTGTCTGCATGTTTTTTTTAAAGGAACACTAAAGCAATAGGAATACAAAGGTGTATTCCTAATGCTAAATTGCCCAATTAAGTATATCCTCTGCTCCCCATTGTAAAAAGTAACATTTAAGTTTGCTTACTTTTTCTACCGTGTTGCGCTGCTCTGTCTGCAGGTGGCCCCACCTCATTGGCCAAGATCATGAAGATTGATCATTTCAGCCAATCCACTGCTTTATGGGAACACACTGGGTGGCAAGTATGCATGCCTGACAAATCACAGAGGTTTGCTCTGCTATATCTTTGGCAGCCCCTCTAGTGGGTGTCTGCGTGACATCCACTACAGGCATTTAAACCCTGCAATGTAAATATTGCTGTTTCGATAGAATGGCAGTCATTTACACTGCATGGACAAAACTAGAGGAAGATGACACCTAAACCATCACTATCTCTTACAGATAGTGATTTTATTGCTCTTCTAAAGGAACCAAGCACCATATTCACATCCCCGTTGCCCCATTACATGTAGTCAAACAGTTTTAGAATGTTTTTAATTTTACCTGGAGTTTGCCAGGCACCACTCACCTCCTCCACTACCTCAGCCCGAGAGCTGGAAGTTTTATTCTGTGTGCTCTCCTGAGCTAAGCTCTGAAGGGCATGGTTAGGTCATTGACTGGAAGCATCACTTTATCCCTCTTGGTCAATGATCTAAGCCCTGCACCACATGGTTTAGCTAAGACAGAGAACTTCTGGGTCTCGTGCTTAAATAGTGGTGGGGAGGAACAATGCCCAGTTGACCATAGATAAGAAGTTTGACTCCTTACAATGGTAGGATGCCAGGTTACTCCATAAGTACAACTGTTTGGAGTAGTGGTTATGGTCTTTGGAATGTGCCTTTAATGTGTGATTCTGTTAATTACACAGAGCAGACTTTAAATATTTCAGTTTAAAAATGTTTTGCTCAACTGCTTTGAAACTATTTCTATTACTTTGTATCTGTTCATTATTACTCTTCCTTCATTTGGTGCACTTTGTTTATTTTTGTGATTTTGTAAGGACATTTTTTTAAACAACTTTTAACCCAGACACCAAGGCATTTTGCAGTTTTGTGACTCCTAGATATATTTCCATATTTCATTAAATAAACGTTTCCAAGGACACAAGACGCATGGTGAATGTCAAATAGTAGACAGAATAAATTATAAACTAAAGTTAACTCAAAATATTTTGAGCTTTTATCTGTTATTTTTCAGCTGACAAATAACCTTAACCTTGTCTTATTTGTTTAGCTGTTCCAGAAGCAAAAATGTACTACTAAGTAAGATATGGGGAAGGAATAATGAGCTACGGAATTGTAAAATTTAGACACAAGTTCAATGGAGAGATAAGAGTTGGATCATTTTTCCACATAAGCTTTTTTTTTGCCTAAAAACAACAACTAGTTATTTTTCCAGAATTCCCATTTTTTAATTACTATATACTCGAGTATAAGTTGAGTTTTTCAGCACATTTTTTGTGCTGGAAAACCCCAACTCGGCTTATACTCGAGTCAATAGTCTGTATTATGGCAATTTGCATTGCCATAATACAGACTGGGGCTGTGGGGGCTGCAGAGAGCGTTACTTACCTGTCCTGCAGCTCCTGTCAGCTCTCTCCTCCTCCGCGCCGTCCGTTCATCACCTCGGTCAGCTCCCAGTGTAAGTCTCGCGAGAGCCGCGGCACTTACAGAGACTTACAGTGGGAGCTGACAGAAGAGCTAACCGGACGGCGCGGAGGAGGAGAGAGCTGACAGGAGCTGCAGGAGAGGTAAGTTACAGCTCTGACAGCCCCCCTCTCCCCCCACTGAACTACCAATGCCACTGGACCACCAGGGAGTAAGAGCCCCCCTCCCTGGCCAGTTAGCAAGCAGGGAGGGGGGAACGAAAAAATTATAATAATAATAAAAAAAAAAATAATATTAACCCCTTAACGCCGTTACGGCGTTCTATGCCGTCGCGGCTTTAAAGGGCTTTAAAGCCGTTGCGGCGGCATAGAACGCCGTAACGGCTGAAGCCCCCAGGAGGTAAGCTATACTTACCTCCGCCGCGATCCTCTTCTGGGGGTCTGCCTGAGAGCCCAGGCAGCCCCCCTCCGGCAAATGAGGCCCCCGGGGGCCATGTGATCGCTCTCAAAGAGCGATCACATGGCCCCCTATAGCTGGCTATGGATCTGCCAGCAGGGGGACTGTCTAAAATATTAGAGAGTCCCCCTGCTGGTAGGTAGTGTAAAAAAAAAATTAAATACACATGTTAAAATAAAATACAAGTATTTATATATATATAATATATGTATTTATATTATATATATAATATATATACATATTATATATATGTAACGTCATACGTAATGTATTTTAATATTAATATTAGTATATATATTAGTATTAAAATACACTTAGAATGACGTTACATATATAATATGTATATATATATTATATATATAATAGATCTACATATATATATTATATATATATACGTATAATTACAATAATAAATAAATAAAATAATAAAATAAATAAATAAAATATTGAAACAAAATTTAAAATAAATTATATATTCATATGTAATTTCATTCTAACTGTATTTTGTTATTAATATATATATATTGGAAACAGAATACACTTAGAATGACATTCTATATATATCTATCTATATATAAAATACAAATAACCGCAAATATATATAGATAGATAAATACATATAATTACATGAAAGATTACATTAGTATACACGTAGAATTTAAATACCTATAAATGCATATATATTAAAATTCTACGTGTATATTTAAGTATTTTTTTAACATAATTATGTCATTTAATTAATTAAAATTTGATTGACATGCCTGACAACACAGGGAGAAAGTGCAGAGAATTTAATTCGCAAGCACTATATTTGACCCTGTAACTCTCCAAGACACCATAAAACCTGTATATAGGGGGTACTGTTTTACTCGGGAGACTTCGCTGAACTCAAATATTAGTGTTTCAAACTGGTAAATTGTATTACAACGATGATATTTTAAGTAAAAGTGACGTTTTTTGCAAACAAACGGCACTTTTATGGACTATATTATTGTTGTAATATGTTTTACTGTTTTAAAACACTAATATTTGTGTTTAGTGAAGTCTCCCAAGAATAACAGTACCCCCCATGTACAGGTTTTATGGTGTTTTGGAAAGTTAGAGAGTCAAATATAAGGCTCGTATTTCATTTTTTTGACATTGAAATTTGCCAGATTGGTTATGTTGCCTTTGAGACCGTATGGTAGCCCAGGAATAAGCAGGGCCGGATTAAGAACCCAGTGGGCCTGGTGCTGATAATTATGATGGGCCTAATTACAAAATCTTATTGACCAAAAACACTAAAACAGTCCTACCTCCTAAGCATCATGTATCTGATGGAGATGGTGCTGGAGGGAAACTCATAGAATGCAACTATGAGTAAACACAAACCCTTTGCTAATCTCACGCTTTCATCTATCAAGTAAACCCATACCCTCTAACAGCAGTGTCCAGCAAAGCAGAAAGTCTATAGATGTGGTAAAAGGGTGGGCCACTGACACAAATCACATAACCAGAACGTCCGAAAGGGCAAACATACACAAAAAGGGCGCATGTCCCCATGTCTCCCAGTCCCTTAGTGTCTGTGTCCCCATGTCTCCCAGTGTCCCCATGTCACTAGGGGACATTGAGAGACATTGGGACACTGGGAGACATGGGGACACAGATAATAGGGAACACTGGGAGACCTGGGGACACTGAGACTCTTGGGGACACTGGGAGACATGGGGACACAGGGTGACAGACACGAGGGGACACTGGGAGACATGGGGCACTGAGACACTGTGATATATGTAGGGGGCACTGGAGACTTGATAAAGACCTGGGTACAGGTCAAAATGTTGCAGTGTCCAATAAACCTGCCTAAAGCTATCACAGTGAGTGCCTGAGATTTTTTTATTTTATACTAGGGGACACTACTAGGGGACACTACTAGGAGACACTACTAGGAGACACTACGGGCACTGAGAGACATGGGGCACTGAGAAACTCTAATACACAGGGGCCACTGATACCTAGGGGACATTGGAGACTTGATAAAGACCTGGGTACAGGTCGAAACATTGCGGTGTCCAATAAACCTGCCTAAATCTATTACAGTGAGTGCCTGAGATTTTTTTTCTTTTATACTAGGGGACACTGAGACACTAGGAGACATGGGGACATTGGGAGACTAGGGGACTTTGGGAGACTAGGAAACACTAGGGACACTGGCACACTACAGACACTGAGAGACACCAGGGACACATGGGGATACTGAGATACTAGGGACACTGGCTGGGAGATGTGGGGACACTGGGAGTGCCCCATGTCTCCTAGGTCTCAAAGTCGCCCAGTGTCCCCATGTCTCCCTGTGTCCCCCAGTGTTTCCATGTCTCTCATTGTCCCCTAGTGCCTCAGTGTCCCCATGTCACCCAGTGTCCCCTAATGTTTGTATCCCCATGTCTTCCAGTGTCCCTTAGAGTCTGTGTCCCCATTTCTCCCAATGTCACTAGGACACTAGGGGACACTTAGAGACATGGGGACACATGGGAACACTGGGAGACATGGGGCCACTGAGACACTAGGGACAGTGGCTGGGAGACATGGGGACACAGACTAGTGGCCACTGTGAGACATGGGGCCACTCTGTCCCTAGTGTCTCAGGGTCCCCATGTTCCCCAGTGTCCCAATGTCTCAGCATCCCCATGTCTCGGAGCTGCTGTCTGGACTCTCTGTGCAGAGCTGCTCCCCCGCGGATCAGAGAATAGAGAGAGGCAGGGAGGGAGATGCCGTAACTTCTTATCACTGCCTCTTTCCACACAAACAGCGACCCCTACTGGCCGGCGCCAGACGTGGACCCCTCGCTCGCGCTGCATTCGTGGCTCTCCACAATGTTCCCCAGTGTCCCAATGTCTCAGCATCCCCATGTCTCGGAGCTGCTGTCTGGACTCTCTGTGCAGAGCTGCTCCCCCGCGGATCAGAGAATAGAGAGAGGCAGGGAGGGAGAGGCCGTAACTTCTTATCACTGCCTCTATCCACACAAACAGCGACCCCTACTGGCCGGCGCTGGTACTGCAGAATAATCTCTGTTTATACTGAGACAGACATTTGTATTGCCGGTATTACTGCAATACCGGCACCGGCTAGGCAGCCTCAAATACCTGAGAAATACTTCTGAGAAATACCTGGCAACCCTAAGAAATACATGAGAAATACCTGGCAACCCTAAGCATAGTGTGTAAAAAAAAAATGTAAAAAAAAAAATTTTTTTTTTTTTTTTTTAAATCAATGGGCCTATTCCATGGGCCTGGGCCTGGAGCTGCAGCTCCATCAGCCCCTATGTTAATCCGGCCCTGGGAATAAGAATTACCCCCATGATGGCATACCATTTGCAAAAGTAGACAACCCAAGGTATTGCAAATGGGGTATGTCCAGTCATTTTTAGTAGCCACTTAGTCACAAACACTGGCCAAATATTCGTTTTTTGCTTTTTTCACACAGAAACAAATATGAACGCTAACTTTGGCCAGTGTTTGTGACTAAGTGGCTACTAAAAAAGACTAAACATACCCCACGTTCAATACCTTGGGTTGTCTACTTTTTCAAATGGTATGCCATTATGGGCGTAATTCTCATTCCTGGGCTACCACACCGTCTCAAAGGTAACATTACTAATCTGGCAAATTTCAATTTGAAAATGGAACGTTCTATATTTGACCCTGTAACTTTCCAAAACACCATAAAACCTGTTAATGGGGGGTACTGTTGTACTCGTGAGACATCGCTGATTACAAATATGTGCATTTTGTTGCAGTAAAACCTAACAGTATTATGACATTTACAGCTAAAATGTGAGGCGGAACTACAAATTAAAAAAAAACATTCTAATTTCTTACAGTTTTTTTTTTATTTTATTCATAATAAATTGTTTCATATATAAATATTTTATATGAAATGAAAGCCCTGTTTCTCCTGAACAAAATGATATATAATAAGTGTGGGTGCATTTAATATGAAAGAGGTGAATTACGGTTGAACAGACATATAGCGCAAATTCCAGTTTTTGTTTACGTTTTGTTTTGATCAGAACGTGCACTATTGACTCCGTCCTGAAGGGGTTAAAAAATAAAATAATAATTAATAAATAACAATCAAAATGCCCACCCCCACCAACACATACACAAACACATGGTACAATATAATATACACACTACTATAGATAGTAACCGTAGTGAAATGTATAAAAGTACTTAACTTAATTATAATACAGCCTCCCAAGATCGTTACCCAGAGAAGACGACCTTTTCATACATAGATAACCAAAAAACAACACAGAACTTCGGGATACGGCTGGAAGTTAATAGAATTAAGTAGAATATATCGCTCATAGGGTGCCTCCCCTGGTTGAAATGGGGGGTTGGTAATCCCTTGGCTCCTTTATCGGCTTCCTTAATGATGCTCAGGACTCCAAACAGGTAATGGTAGAAAAATATGTTTTTTTATTGATTAAAAGTGAATAATCACCATCAATATAAAATATATTTAAAAGAAAGAACGGTATGGTCCTACGCGTTTCGTTCTGCAAAGAACTTCATCAGGGACCATATACAAAATAAGATAAAATCAATATGCAATTACAGCATGTGAAAAATACATGTGTATTTTTCACATGCTGTAATTGCATATTGATTTTATCTTATTTTGTATACGGTCCCTGATGAAGTTCTTTGCAGAACGAAACGCGTAGGACCATACCGTTCTTTCTTTTAAATATATTTTATATTGATGGTGATTATTCACATATTGATAAAATCAATATGCAATTACAGCATGTGAAAAATACATGTGTATTTTTCACATGCTGTAATTGCATATTGATTTTATCTTATTTTGTATACGGTCCCTGATGAAGTTCTTTGCAGAACGAAACGCGTAGGACCATACCGTTCTTTCTTTTAAATATATTTTATATTGATGGTGATTATTCACTTTTAATCAATAAAAAAACATCTTTTTCTACCATTACCTGTTTGGAGTCCTGAGCATCATTAAGGAAGCCGATAAAGGAGCCAAGGGATTACCAACCCCCCATTTCAACCAGGGGAGGCACCCTATGAGCGATACATACACAAACACACACTGCATCACACACACACTGCATCACACACACTCACACTTCATTCATATACACACACTGCACTCACACACTGCATTCATACACACACTGCATTCATACACACACTGCACTCATACACACACACTGCATTCATACACACACTGCACTCATACACACACTGCACTCACACTGCACTCATACACACACACTGCACTCACACACACACACTGCACTCACACACTGCATGCATACACACACTGCACTCATACACACACTGCACTCATACACACACACTGCACTCATACACACACACTGCACTCATACGCACATACTGCATTCATTATATACACACACTGTAAATAAATATTCAATTATTATAATTTTTTTAGGATCTATTTTTATTTAGAAATTTACCAGTAGCTGCTGCATTTCCCACCCTAGTCTTATACTCGAGTCAATAAGTTTTCCCAGTTTTTTGTGGTAAAATTAGGGGCATCGGCTTATATTCGGGTCGGCTTATACTCGAGTATATACGGTAACTCGAAACGTGAAGTATACTCTGAATTTCTTATGTTTTCATGTATTTCCTGAAAAATCTAAATAAAAATACAAAATAGTATATACCATAAAATATATACAATGAATTAAACATTAATAGTAATTGCAGGGACACTCCACTGCACAAATAATAAAGACAAATCACTATTTAGTAAATAATGAAGATGTGCATGCATTTCATTGTTTTTTTTTTTTCATTGGGGATATATCTACAAATAGCTTGCAGGAGCAATATATTTCTTGTCTGAAGCCTTTGTTAACATCTTCTTTCCCTGCCCAGACTTCCTGTGGCTGTCCAATCACAGACTTCCCAATGCAGCTCAAAGAGAAGTCTTTGCAAGGCAGGTGCTCTTGGCAATTGCCTGCTTCTTAAAGGGACAGTCCCGGCACTGTGACAATTTTAAAGCATTTGATAGATTTTGACCTCATTAATATGCTGTTTTTTTTGTTTTTTTTTTATTCTTTATTTTGGTTTGTGCATTGCAAAAACTCGTGAGCCATCAAAGCTCGTCCAGATATATCCTGTAGCATGTAACATATTACAACAGCAAACGTATGACAGGCATTGCGTATGTGCATTTTTCAGTTTTGTTGAACATAAACAGTATAAACATTTGCGTTCGTCAATACATCTGTAATACAGTAGTTACAGCAGGACTGATTCGCAGTCTCCGCACGTCAGTACAATTTCTGCGGTACCCACATGCCTCCTTCTTTAACCAAGGTGCTTTCTTTATGTTTGTCATATACGGCAGTATTGCCTATCTGGAAAGCAAAGGCGCACTCCCTGCCACCTGTCTCTTGCATAATATTGTAGATAACTTTTCGTGGCCTATCGAATATGACTGTGCATTTGTCAGATAGAGCGTCCCAGCCGTAACCTAGATAATATGCTGTAGAATACATGTTTTGTAGAATGCTGCACCTTAAGCCTGCCTCTTTTGCCACTCTCACTCCAGAAAGATTTCCTTTTCAAATGTATGCACACAGCTTAGCCACTGACAGTACAGAGTGATTTGAAGTACAAAGCAACCTGCTTTAGAAGACACCCAGGGAGACACAGCAGGGCTTAGTTCAGTGGCGCTAATGAGAGCTCAATGCATGAGGGTCCAGCTTCACCAGAGCCAGCATACAACCAGCTAAGTTCTCAAACCAATTCTCAAACTGTTCTCTACAACAGACTGTAGTGGTTATGGTGCTTGGTGCATTCATTTAATTATTTTATTTGTTTAATTCATTTTTAATTTACAACTTATATAGGTGAATTTGTAGTGGGATTCATAATAATATCTAGACATATAAAAATCTGTTTTTCAAAAACAATTGGCTATATATTTATCCATATATTAAATCACTATCCAGATCAAAGCATTTATTGAACATGGGCATTAGGTAGGGGCTATATTCTAACAATAAGGATTGGACACCTCCCATGGCCCCACTCGTGGTCGTGGTTAATAATAAATGAATGACCAAATAGGCATCCTACCAGGTTCATTCGGACCCAAATTTCTTTAAAATTGATACTTTGTAAATGTCTGGATCAGATGGGAAAGCACCGATTTCAGTTTTTTGTGAACTCTGTAAATGATTGTCCATCCACCATTGTATTTGAAATCTGAAACCAAACCTCAGCTTATTGAGTCCTGTTTAAGTGAATGATGGATTTTAAACTCTCCCTGCTAATAGGAAATGGAAGAGATAATTTACAAGTTTTTTCCAATTACAAAGGTTTTAGTGTAATCCTTGAAATGTTAAAGCAGCACTGTCACTGTTGGAGGACTTTACCGAATTCGCCATTGGTGGTCCGGTGGGCGTGGACGGCAGGTAAGGTGAGATTACTTACCTGAACCTGTCCCTCATGGGCTCCACCATCTTGGTCGTGCTGAATTACTTCAGATCCTGGCACTTCAAGAGGCCTATGGGGAATCCCGGGGTGCTCCATAGACCCAGCCAATACCCTGCAGCCGTCACTGGTAGGTCTTGATACGTAAGCTCCTCCTTATGTCAGGAAATGTCAGGCGGAGTAGAAATATGTCTCTGGACTGATACCGGAGAAACTGACGGAAGCGAAGCACAGAGAGATGGACACAGGTTTCTTCAGGAAGGAAGAGATTCTTTATTGGATCACCGATCGGGACTCAGAGGGACTAGCGTCACCAAAATACAACAAGTTCTGAGCCCCGGACAATAGTGCAGGCTCCTTATATAGGCACATAACTCCTCCCATATTAAGCTCCACCCGCACATTCTCTTGACCAATCAATACAAATAAGAATTAACTTCCTGCTTGACCGCATGGCTTGTCCAGCACAATGGAGGAGGGGAATACTACATCCTGTATTCTTGCACATGCTCCGTACACTACTGATCGTATCTTGCCTCGTGCAACCAACTGATCGATACGTCAGCATATGCACGTACACATGCCACGTGGTAATCTCGGCCTACTTATTTTTACCGAGATTCCACCACATTCCCCCCTTTGATGCCTCTTGATATTTCACAATTACTTGAGGCATCACTTAACCTTGGTTTGCATACACCGCAAGTTACCTTGAACCAGACCAGACTTATCTTATGACGTGAATCTTCAACACTCATCTTCCTGCATTGGTTCTCCCTGATCTAGAGCCTCATATTTATAAATTGCCATTATCTGTGCAGCAGCCTTCCTCTCTGCTATATTTTCTATCAGGCTTTGCACAGACCTAACTACTAAGGGTATAAGACACGGCAGGAGTAGACACAACATTAAAATCAGTAGGACTCCACCTACCACTGCCTTAAGCCCTCCAAACCACTCATACCAGCTACCAAACCAACTACTTGGATTGTACCCTTTCCATACCTGAGTAGGCACATGCGCTAGTTTAACCATATGGCTAGTAAGCTCAGCTATTGCTTGCCCTTCGTCATCTATTTGAAGACAGCAATTGCTCAGGTTAAACTTCCCACATACACCTCCCTCTACTGCCAAAAGGTAATCCAAGGCTAATCTATTTTGGTAGACTGCTGTCCTCATCCTGGTATTATGCTTCGCTAGAAGATTGAGCGCTTGTGATGTCTCGTTAGTAATAATCTCAACCACCGCCTGTAATCTTATAATACGGTTGAGCATATAAATAGGGGTTCTATAACCAAAGGTACCATCTTCTGCCCACGTAGCTGGCCCATAATAATCTATAATACGCTGGGGAGGCCATTCATTATCTTCCCAGGCGCCTATCTCTATGGGTCCCCTTTTCTTCCTATGATTCACATCATACACTTTAACACCTAAAGTCTCACCTGTTTCAATAGGTAACAAGAAGAAGGATGGTTTGAGCATACCCAACACACATGCCCCTTCCCAGTCCTGTGGCAACTCCGAATAGGCTTTCTTACCACAGATCCAGTACAAATTTGCTGGGGCTCTCCAGGTAGATGTGATGGATAAATCAAACCACACATCCTTTAAATTGGCGTATCTAGCAAATGGGTTAGATGGTTCTGAGACATTTGAAGCCGACCACCAAGTTGTATTCTTTGTATCATCATCATAAGCTTTTTGCCCTAGACAAGTTAATTCTCCTACAGAAGTATTATACATTATTCCTTTCCTTGCTATGCAAACATAACCTATGATGGAGGTCTTTAATCTCCACTCAGATTTACCTCTAACATATGATAATCGGCTTGTGTAGATATTAATTGGTCAACTGCCTCAGAACCGGACATTACCTCCTTTGCTTCCCAAGGCCATTGGTCTCCCATGTTAGTACCTCTACACACATAGCAGTTGGTAACATTAAGACTACCGGCAATACTTTCGGCTAAATCAATTAACAGGTTTTTAGCATTATGGGGGATCTTATTATCTATGCTCATCTCTTCATAAAAGGAATGGTATACTTGATGAGTTTGGGAGGATACCGTATCAGTCTCTATCCCTATAAACAATACTGTCCCAGGATCTAAACCCGTCCCGTATATTTGAAACCCAAATAAATTGCCATACTTGTCTAAGAACTTGTCGGGATTATTTATAAGTATATGGACTGGATTGCATTCCATAGACTTACAATATGGGCTGGTAGGCAACTTAGTCACTATCATGTCTTTGTCTACTGTCTGTCCCCAAGTCGCCCACCCCACACAAGACCAATATGGGCAAAAGTTATAGTCTCTATTTGGGCATCTAGGACTCACATATTTATTTTTACTACTGGGACAAATATATTTATCATTAGACCCATACGTCCTCTCCCATCTAAGATCCCCACATACATTCCACGGCTTTCTACCACTTGATATCGCCTTACACGCATCAAACAGCAGAACACCCGAAGAATGTACGAATTCTAACACCGTCTTATTAATTAGGGTCCCCTGAGGATCTCCATTCCTGAGAGTCAACCAAATTGTACAAGGTTGATACTCCGGACTGAAGCACTTAGGTTCTCCTATTCCTAAATGGCACACACTATATTCTATATTTAGGTATCTACATCTTGATACATCTCCTTTACACTCGTATTGTGAATGCCAAATTAGGGTTTGGGAAATATGGTTACCTGTTCTTGTAGTCTTAATGCATACCTCACAGCTAGGAGTGTCGGTACCTCTACCTTCCTGAATATAAAAATACACATAAATAAACATTATCAAGAACACATCTTTCGCCGTCATCCTCAGTCTTCGTCCGTGCGAAGGCACCTCAGCTTCCAGGATGTAAGGGCTGCAGGGAATGGAGTTCTGCTCGTCTTCACAGGAGTCCCTTCGAGACTTTCCCTGGCTTATATACTATACGTCGGTGGGCGGACAGGCTTTATTATGGCCTTCTCACTCACGCACCAAATCCCTAAAATAATAAAATTTTCTAATCCACACAAGTTCCTCGTTACTCCGACTGAGTCGTGCGTTTCAACCGGATCTTGCAGGGATTCTCTGGATCTGCTGTAACTTGCCAAGAATCGACTGCTGCTGGTTTAACCCTGGAGTGATGTATCCACGGAGTCACTTCGGCTACTTTTATCGCTGTAGGGGTAGACAAAAGAACAACATAAGGACCTCTCCACTTGGGCCCTAACGGTACATTATTCCACTCTTTAATCCACACTTGATCTCCTGGATGATAACTATGAACTGGGGGATAAATATTCACAGGTAATCTATCTTGTACCCATTTCTGTACCTCCTCCATAGTCTTACCCAACTCTACAACCTGCTGCCGGGTAATTCCTTCTCCCAACTGACTCAAGTCCCCCCTTAAGTTACCAAGTACGGGAGGTGGTCGCCCATACATGATTTCAAAAGGAGAGAGGCCCATCCTTCTGGTAGGGGTACTGCGGATTCGCAATAGAGCTATAGGTAAGAGAACGTTCCACTTAAGTTGGGTTTCCTGACACATTTTAGCCAACTGATTCTTAATAGTTCTATTCATTCTCTCTACCTTACCAGAACTCTGGGGTCTATATGCCGTATGAAGCCTCCACTTTATACCAAGCATATGAGTCAGTTGTTGTAGGCACTGATGAACAAAAGCTGGACCATTGTCCGATCCTATAGAACAGGGTAGTCCATATCGGGGTATTATTTCTCGTAGCAGGAATCTCACAACTTCTCCTGCTTTCTCTGTACGAGTAGGACATGCTTCTACCCAGCCTGAATAGGTGCACACAATTACCAGCAGGTAACGATGTCCACCCGATTTAGGCATCACTGTAAAGTCAATTTGTAAATCGGACATGGGGAGTCCCCCCATAAACTGGACTCCTGGTGGCTTTACTGGTCCTTGTCTTGCATTATTTTTAGCACACGTTACACATCTTCGTACAATGGCCTGAGTCAAGTTGGACAATCTTGGTATGTAGAAATGTTTTCTGAGAGATTCTTCTGTGCTATCTCTCCCAGAATGTGTCCCGTTGTGATAATTTTGGACAATTTCTACCGCTAGTGATGCTGGTATGACTATTCTTCCATCTTCTAGCTGATACCACTTGTTCTCCAAATACTTTCCTGGTTCAGTCTTTAACCACTCCTCTTCTTGAGCTGTATAAACTGGAGTCCATTGAGACAGTGGAGCTGGTATAAGAGCAGCTATATGCCCCACATATTCCTGTCTTCCTGATTCAGCGGCACGCTTAGCTGCACTATCTGCCATCCGATTTCCTTTGGTTACATCACCATCTCCTCTCAGATGCGCTCGACAATGTATGATACCGACTTCTTTCGGCTCCCACACTGCTTCCAATAGTTGTAGGATTTCAGCTGCGTACTTGATTTCTTTGCCTTCTGAATTCAGTAGTCCTCTTTCTTTATACAAAGCTCCGTGGGCATGAGTGGTTAAAAACGCATACTTGGAGTCCGTGTAGATGTTCACTCTTAAACCTTCAGCCAATTGTAACGCTCGTGTCAGTGCTATCAATTCTGCCTTTTGTGCTGATGTTCCTTTCGCCAGTGGCCGAGCTTCTATCACCTTGTCTATTGTTGTTACTGCATATCCTGTATAGCGGATCCCTTCTTTCACATAACTACTGCCGTCGGTGTAATATTGAACATCGGGGTTCTGGATGGGAAAATCACGAAGATCTGGTCTACTTGAGAATACTTCATCCATTACTTCCAAACAATCATGTTGACTTTCAGTAGGTTGTGGCAAAAGGGTAGCTGGATTTAAGGTGTTTACAGTCTCTAAATGCACTCTTGGGTTTTCACACAACATTGCTTGATACTTGGTCATACGGCTGTTACTAAACCAATGATTTCCTTTGTAATCCAACAACGTCTGTACTGCATGTGGGACTCGTACATAAAGTTCTTGACCCAGAGTGAGTTTATCGGCTTCAGCTACTAGCAGGGCGGCTGCAGCTACGGCTCTTAGACAAGGTGGAAGTCCGCTGGCCACTGCATCCAGTTGCTTAGACATATAGGCAACAGGTCTTTGCCATGATCCCAAGTACTGTGTCAATACTCCCACAGCCATTCTTCTTTGCTCATGTACATACAGGTAGAATGGTCGTGTGTGATCAGGTAGACCTAATGCTGGGGCACTCATCAAAGCCTTCTTCACATCTTCAAATGCCGTTTGCTGTTCTTGAGTCCATAAGAAGGGGTCGTGCTCTGTACCTTTGATAGCTGCGTACAGAGGTTTTGCCAGTATCGCGTAGCTGGGAATCCATATCCTACAGAAGCCTGCTGCCCCCAAGAATTCTCGCACTTGTCTTCTATTCTTGGGTATCGGTATTTGGCACACAGCTTCTTTTCTCTCTGGCCCCATAATTCTTTGACCTTCAGAGATATGAAATCCCAGATATTTGACAGTTGGCAAACACAACTGAGCCTTCTTTCTAGACACCTTGTATCCTGCCTTCCAGAGAATGTGTAGTAGATCGTGCGTTGCTTGCTGACATATTTCTTTTGTAACTGCTGCTATCAACAAGTCATCTACATACTGTAACAATACACACTCTCCTGGGATGGACTCGAAATCCAGTAGATCTTGACTTAGAGCTGAACCAAATAGGGTAGGTGAATTTTTAAACCCTTGGGGCAGTCTTGTCCAGGTCATTTGGCGTTTTGAGCCCGTTACAGCGTTCTCCCATTGGAAAGCGAAAATACATTGACTTTCTGCGGCAATTCGGAGGCAAAAGAAGGCATCTTTGAGGTCTAAGACTGTAAAGTAAGTAGCCCCGCCCGGAATTAAAGCAAGCAGGTTATATGGATTGGGCACAACTGGATGTATACTAACAACCGCATCATTGACTGCTCTCAAGTCCTGCACAGGTCGATACTCATCTGTGCCGGGCTTTTGAACAGGCAGCAATGGGGTGCTCCAGGGGGAAGTACAGAATTTTAGGATACCATACCGTATGAACGTATCCAGATAAGATTGGATGTTCTTCTTAGCCTTCTGCGGGATGTGGTATTGTCTTAGGCTTACTGGATAAACCCCAAGTTTTAGTTCAATTTTAATAGGTGGAATATTGCGGGCCAGTCCTGGTGGGTTGTTCTCTGCCCAAACTCCTGGTATGTTGAATAAGGACTCATCACTCCTAGGGTTTTGGCTAGTCAACGCTGTATAAAGTCGCCACTCTTCTTCCTTTGGTACGGATAATGTCATAATACCTGAAGGTCCATTAAACTTTAAGGATGTTGTTCCATTTGGTAGGAACGTAATCTGCGCTTGTAATTTAGATAGCATATCACGTCCCAGCAATTGGACTGGACATTCAGGCATATAAAGGAATTGATGTTTTACTACGTGGCCTCCCAATGTACAGAGTCGACTTTTAAGAACCGGTTTTTCAGCACTTCTTCCAGTTGCTCCTATTACAGTAATAGTCCTTCCAGATGGAGGAGCAACTAGATTAGTCACCACTGAATGTTCAGCACCAGTGTCGATCATGAACGCGCTCCTTTTTCCCCCTATTGATACATCGACCATAGGCTCCGCTCGACCAAGGGGGATGGAGCCCGGTCGGTATCAATAGTCCTCCATGACCGTGTCAGCCAATCCTACAAAGTCCCTACCTTCTCTATCGCGGGACCTTTGCGCTGCTGGGAAATACCTATCTTCCCTAACACTTCCTCTGTTCCCATTGCTCCCTCTATTACCATTACTCCCTCCGGGGCCTCCTCTACCTCTCGCTCTGCCTCTAAAGTTTCCGTAACCTGCCCTGGGTTGGTCTCTCTCGTACTGCTCTCTTTGTGGACACTCGTTCCTCCAATGCCCCTCTTCCTTGCAATACGCGCACTGATTCCTACTCAAAGGCTCCCTACTCCATCTACTATCGCCTCTATCTGGGCCCCGTCTATCTACGCCTGCGATCGCTACCGCTAGCATATCTGCCTTTCTACGCATCTTGCGCTCTTCCTCTTTCTTACTTTCTGTTTCTCTATTCATATACACCTTATTCGCTACCTCCATTAGTTGGGTGATGGACATACCTGCAAACCCTTCTAACTTCTGTAGCTTGCGCTTAATATCTCCGTAAGCTTGGCTGACAAAGGCGGAGTTCACCATTCGGGAATTATCTGCGTCTTCCGGATTAAAGGGGGTATACAAGCGGTATGCCTCCAATAATCGGTCATAAAAGACACTGGGCGCTTCATCACTTTTCTGAATCACCTCAACTGTCTTCGACATATTAATGGCTTTCTTTCCTCCGGCTTTCATGCCAGCAATTATAGCGTCTCTATAGGCTCTGAGTTGAACCATATCAGCACCATTTACATTCCAATCGGGATCGGTGTTGGGATAATGTGTTGCGGCCCATGCTGATGGATTGGCTTGATTCAAAGTACGGGCTTTATCCTCTAGCGCTTTAATGGCCGCTTGATTAATTCTTGTCCTTTCCTCATTGTTAAACAAAGTCATTAATAACTGCTGGCAATCAGCCCATGTCGGGTTATGTGTCTGTACTATTGAGGTGAACAGATCAGTCATAGCTTGTGGTTTCTCAGTATACGAGGAATTGTGGGTCTTCCAATTTAAGAGATCGGTTGTCGTGAACGGGACATATACGAAGACTGGGTCAGCATGTGCCATTTGGCCTGCGGCATCGATATAGGCTGACCCGGGATTCAGACGAAGAGGCATCTGATAATGTTTTAATTGTTGGGTACCGGTCAGTTGTCGGGTCTGTATGGGGCTACGTGGAGGGGCGTCAGTTATGGGTTCCAGTCGGGGAGAAATAGGGCATGAGGATGTGGGAGCTTGGTTTTGGGAAAAGGTAGTAAATAAAACACTTCGAGCCGAGCTAGAAGAAGCTTGACTGGAAGTCTGAAGTGGCGCCAAATCAGGATATTCGGATCTAATGGGGATTGGCTCTGGTTCCGGAAGGGGAGATTTAGTACGAGAGGGGGTGGATTCTGTACTGGAGGAGGAAGCGGAAGTGGATGAGGGCAATGAGGGAAGGGTTGCAGGACTTCCTGCATTTGTGTCACTTCCTCTTAACGGAAAGTAAGGGGGCGGCAAAGGGATCTCGGACTCAGGGGGCGTGTCCAAAATGGGCCTAACACCAGTCCTAGTGGACAAACAAGTCCTAGCTACCATGAGGCGACATTGCTCCTCGTGGCATGTCTGAATCCATTTTGGCGAGTCATTTACGGCCTGTCTCTAACAATCAATATAAGGAAACTGCCCGTAAAGTTCAGGCCTACCCGATACAGCCACGTGTACGCGCTGTACCAGAGTTGGATCCAAACTGCCACGTGGCGGCCATGCCGCAACCAAAGTAGGCCACTCCCTAGTACACAAAGTGACCAAACGTACAGGAGACATTTTAACCCCAAAATCACAAGTTTTGAATCCCTTTTTAAAATTCTTCACCATACAACCTAAGGGATCCGGAATCGTTGACTGCGACGCGCCCATACTTATCAATGGAACGTCGTTGACAACGAATACTATGCACGCGTACTATTCAACAGTCACACCCGTTTCCTCTGGCAACAGCACCACGTGGTACAGTTACCAAGTGAAATCGTATGCAATAACACAATAAACACTCAGGGAATTCCCGTACACACACAGCTGTTACACCAGTCACTAGATAATCAATATTATGCCCTTTGGCGAAACTATACAGTCACCCACGCTATAATTCTCTATATACGAATTACCCGTCTATAACACACCCCAGTAACATCGTCTTTTACAAATAGCGGTTACAGTACGGTTAGCATAGGTCAAAGCACAAGTTAAGGTCACAATACAATTATTAGTGGTTATGGTGTTAAACATGCAATGGACGACAATTATTAGTACTTATATACAGTGTCAGTAAATATACAGGGTTATGGTACCGTGCACTATAATACAGCAACACACTATTAACACTCTCGCTAGACGGCTGAGCTCGCGCTATCTAACAAGATATACACTTTACTAAACAATCTTTATCACATTTACAATTCCCAACTAAACTATTGGCCAGTACCTTGAATGGACTACCTAAAACTATATACACCCGTTTTGGTTAGCCACACTGCCCAAGCACCACATATAGCGAGCTAGAGGACCGAATTTACACAGGCGCCTCTTAGTCGATTACTATCAAAAATCTAGTGGGTTCCAAATTTACATGCCTTCCCACTTAGCCAAGATAGGTTGAGAGCTAGCGAACCGAATTTACACAGGCGCCGCTTAGTCTCCCGGTCCCTCCGACCTAGCGAACGTAATATACACCCTAGAAAGCTAGTCTAGACAAGACACCGGTGTCCGGCTAGGGCTATTTACACAGGACCCCGCCTGACTAACCAAATCAAACGGTCTGACTAAAGAGCGTTCGATTGAGCGGTGCGCCTTCGCTCCTTCCCTCCGACAGAGGGGGCAGATTCCATACACAAATAACCCCTTATGGGCCTACCGCACAATCGGTATACCCCTAGTGGGTCTGCCGTCTAAAACAGCAGTTGTTTTACCTCCTCGTTCCTGAACCTGAGTTCACACTCATCGACGGGGACACCCCAGCACTTCTCACGTAGAGGCCGATGATCTCCTGGACAACAGACCAGTGGCGCCGAGACGAAGGGAGGTCCACGCAGAAGTTCAGGGGTGCAGCCGTAGAGAACGTGGGCAAAGATAGACCGTCTCACGCCTCTGCCTCTCAGCTACCGTTGAACGATGAGCTTCCCGGCCAATGCACCAAATGATACCGGAGAAACTGACGGAAGCGAAGCACAGAGAGATGGACACAGGTTTCTTCAGGAAGGAAGAGATTCTTTATTGGATCACCGATCGGGACTCAGAGGGACTAGCGTCACCAAAATACAACAAGTTCTGAGCCCCTTCTTGTAGAGTAAGAAGATAGGGGCGGAGGGCACTACAATCTTGGCACTCCTCCCTCTACCAAAGCTTACTGGTTGGAAGCATGTTGGGAAGAATAGAGAACTGCTCAAACACTCTTATAGGGCAATACGAATTGTATTAGTGAGCATATGCTTCTATAACCTTATTTATATACACATTGTACTGTACCTGTTTGACGAATGTGTTACTTGTTTGTCTTTTATATTGTTAAAAAAAAAATACCAATAAAAGACACCATAATGTAAAAAAAAAAAAAAAAAAAAAAAAAAAGTTCTGAGCCCCGGACAATAGTGCAGGCTCCTTATATAGGCACATAACTCCTCCCATATTAAGCTCCACCCGCACATTCTCTTGACCAATCAATACAAATAAGAATTAACTTCCTGCTTGACCGCATGGCTTGTCCAGCACAATGGAGGAGGGGAATACTACATCCTGTATTCTTGCACATGCTCCGTACACTACTGATCGTATCTTGCCTCGTGCAACCAACTGATCGATACGTCAGCATATGCACGTACACATGCCACGTGGTAATCTCGGCCTACTAAATTTATTTTTACCGAGATTCCACCACAGGACTGGGTTGGAATTTCAGTGACCCAGTCAATATCTTTATGAAATACTAATTTTTAATATGTGGGTGACATAAAGCCATCCTGGAAATCCACCAGCGATCTTACTAACACTAAACAATAATAGTAATTCTAGGAAATTATTTTACTAGCTGTGTTACATGTTTCACAGCTTACCATTTTCTGAAATCACACAAGACTATGAATATTCTTAGGGGTGTATTGAACAGTTACCACAGTTTGGCTTTTGTTTTGTTTTTTGCTTTTTTAAAAAAAATAATGCGTGAATAACTTACATTTTTTTTAATGAATCATGTGTGATAAATGTTGTACTATGTGAGATTGCAGGCATGTGTAATTTCTCAATATGTATGCGATTGTTAATATATATGCATACTTACACATGTACGTATATTAACATTGGTGTGTTTGTGTATATATATGTTCATAAGTAAACAAAGGAACAGCCTTTCAATCGTCCAATAAAAACAATTTTTATATCACTTTCACTATCCTTTGAAATTACACGAATCTACTCTTTGATCACCACGTATAGCATTGACATTGGCATTATGTTGTTTTTACAAATACAAAAAGAGAAGTCCTGCGCTTAGTCCCATTACTACTGGGCCAGCAGCAACGACTACAATACACATCAGCCCCAATATATAGTAAAAACCAAAGAAAAGAAAATGTTACCTGCGCTTTCTCCTTAATCCCTATGTATATTTAGACAAATGGAGGTCATTTAGTTGCTCCAATGGCCATTATGTTGTTTTTAACAACCTTGAAATTGGTGAAGCTTTTAATGCTAATATTTCTTTAATACCTTTATTTTAATTATCCAAGTCAATCAGTCTAGAATAATAAACTGTACTCTCCCTTGCATCCAGTGATCCTCGTATTAGTTTTACTTAAATTTCCATTAGCCCACACAGAAAGCCTTCCATTTGCCTGATGTAATCATTAACTCCTCGAACTGGTAAAACGTGGGTTGTGAATGGAACTGCTTTCTCGAGCCAGCCAAACATTAACAGGTGTAGGTTGGCTGCCTCCACTTAGCATTCTTGAAACTCTGTGTTAGTACCAACATTTCAGCAGTAAAGGACTGATTTTTTTTTTGGTTTTGTTATTTTGTCAATTCAACGTTGTCATTGTAAGACCAAAATTACATACAGTGTGTAATATTTGTATTTGTCAAACAATGTGCTATAGTAAAATAACCTTTTACGTAATAAAATGGTAATTTTATTGTATGCAAAATGTTCTTTTAAATATTTATTGCTGTGTTTTTTGTAAGACTGTGTACCTACTAGCAAACCCGTTTTGTAGAAAACATCAATTTATAAGAGGATGTAAATATTGTATCTTAAAGGAAATATTATAGTTACATGCAGTAAGAACACATATATGTATTAAATGTACATAACAATCTGACAGAATCTACATATTAGTTTGCTGAGACATAGTTATCCTATATTTCATAAAAGTTGACCATTGCACTGGAGATGTGTATAAGCAATCCTTCCCATGACAACATTTATGGAAAAAAGTTCATAAAATATATGGTACAAGACTAGTCATACCGCCTGTATATATACTAGAAGATGACTATATAATGATTAGATGATGTATATTGTTATATCCTTTTATATATCAATGAACGAGACAAGTATTAGATTGATAAGAGACTCCTAGTGTGTACTTTTCTAGAGACTAATCATATTAAAATTGAATCCATAGGATAACATTGGTTTTAAGGTCATCACATAGTAAATCTTTGCAGTAAAGCTAGCCATAAGTTTGGAGAACTCTAGTTAACTTGACTGTATGTGGCAAAATATTGAGCAACTCAAAGTAGGACATGTTTTTCAAAACAAATCTACATTCAACAAGATACTACTGTCTTGCTCACAGAAGCTATAAAAAGGCCTTTTATCTTGGCAAAGGCCAAGTGTGAGGCTTCATAAGTTGTTTAAATTGTAAGCCCAAGTTGAGCTGAGTTGAGCCATTGGTCTCCTTAATGATTATACTAGTACTATCAACAAATTATGCTCCCTTACAAAACACTTCCTAACATTTATAGATTTTCTATAGTCTGTCCAGACTACTGGTTTACTGCTTTACTCGTGTATGTACTTAATGTTAGTATTAGATGGATGAGATGTTTTTTTTTTCGAGTGTAGATCCAGTGACTCTGAATCATTTCATAGTTAGTGTAGCAATCAGTGTATCCCGAACATGAACCATTTATTACATGAAATATGGAGTCGTAATAAATTAGAATGATCACTGGAATATTAACCCATAATAAACTTTTCACATCTGATAAAAGAAACATTGTATTAAAGTGGAACTGTCACCGTCTGGGGACCTCAAGTGGGCAGGGAAGTGAGTTTAACGTACTTGAACCTGTCTCTTGTGGGCTCTGCCATCATCTTCTGGCCAATTCTCTTCTCGCGCATGTGTGAGAGTACAGCATTGAGAGACAGCGGTATCCTCCATAGGCAGAGCCCATTCCCTGCAGCCGTCACTGCTGACAGCTGCGGGATTTACATTTCTTGACGGCGTCAGCCCTACCCATTGTCAAAGTGTCAAGCAGTACTGTGTCTCAGTATATCTCTTGACTGGGTTGCAATTTCATTAAAATTCCACCACATTCAACATGAATTTTTCATAAAGATTTTGTCTTTTTGAAATACTCATTTTGCAGAATGGGGTGGGGGGTAGGGTAATATTGCCTCTTTAGATGATGCTCGTTATCTTCCATATATGTTGCAGCAAGTGAAAACTGCTATTCTTAATATATAGCATCCTGCTGCTATGCCCCCATTGCGTAAAGATACAGAATAGTACTGTTGGCATGTTCCATGGGTTAACACACTTTTTTGAGAAATTTAGTGTGATCTTGGTAGAACTTTTATAAATCTTAAATAGTACTATGAAATAATGTGATCTTGGTAGAGCTTTCATAAATCTATAATATTCCTTTGTAATAATGTGTGCATGTATATGAACTGTGATTTCAACAATGACTTTTATGTCAAAAGAGTATTGAATAGAGCAAGATAGAAACTATAACGCAACATTTTGTACTTATGGTATATGATCCTCTTAGTAGTTGTATCATTTGACCTCTTGCCTTGGTTCAATGCCACTTAGTCTTTTTCTGTTACAATATGACATTTTGTTTCTGATACAGATGGGAGGTGGGGGGTTACTTTGGCCACATTTGTTTGTAAACTATTCAGTAAAATTTAAAAAGGGGTGCAACCATTATAACTATCCTTGTATTTCATACCAGCAAAATTAATGTCCCATATAGTGCAAATGCCACATAATATAATGATTACGTTTTTCATAGTCAATAGATATACAAATATCAATATTCAAGAAATATTTAGAAAATGTTTCTATGTTGTTATTCCAACACCCATGTTCATGCATGTGTGATACACGTTGTATAATTTCAAATGTATTTATGAAAATTGTGTTAAAGTTGTTAAATACCTGGGTATTGTTTTTACTCTTTCTAAGATGTCTTTCATAAAACCCTAGGGAGTGGCAAATCACAAACCGTTGGTGTAAATGCCAAAATAACCAGAAATGTTAACCTTTTCATAATTTTTAAATTCTCAATTTTTATTTCACTAAACAAATCCACCAAAAATAAATCATTTTTCAAAGAGCTAACACATGTTTAAAAAGCTGATAATTTTAACAGTGGCGCTCCAGTAATATAAATTGAAAAAAATATTTACTTAATTTTCAAAGGTTCCAAAACTACCAATGTTTTGTTTTGATTCCACACCCAAAATCTACTAGACTAGAGCATTCAGCAATCCTGTCAGCGATACAATGACTCAAACATTCTTAACAAAACATACATTTAGCCTTCAAGATTAAAATGCAGTACACAAAGCTATACATGCAGAAGCATTTATCAGTTTACTTACATCATTTTTTCTTGGACATAAAATGGAGATTTAGGAAGTTCCATTATACTCGCCATTTTCTGTTCAGTTGTTGTGCAACTCCAATCTACATTCCTGTGCTAACACCCCAAAGATCAGTATGTGTGTCCCACAACCACTTAAAGTAATACTGTAGGTACCATAACAACTTCACATGATTGAAGTGGTTATGGTGCTTGAAGTCAGATGGCAGGTCCTGCATCAGTGTTAAATGGATTACTCCCCATGCTCTGTCCTGGTAGGCTGCAGCCTGGCCCTCAATTACCATATGGGGAAGGTTATATCATGTCCTACTAATTCATACCAATGATAGTTGGCATTAATATGCTAATAATCCTCAGCTGGCACAGCCTGTCACTGCCCTAATCCAGAGGTAGAGTATAAAGTAAAATTTATATATGTAGAATTCAGAAGAAGGTGTATAAAATTTAGTAATTAGGCTATGAAGAATACAGCAGAATATGCATTATATATACAACAGGACAACCCTTTTCATCCATTTTAAAAACTATTACAAAATTATGTGACCCTGAAAACGTGGTCAATATGGTATCCCTAATATATAGGTACCAAAACTGAAATGTAAGAGTTAAAACACTTTATTTATACAGCCCTAGTCACACCTCCCTGCATGTGACTTGCACAACATTCCTACATATTTTCTGATAAAAACGTGTAAAGCAAGTTAACATCTGATTGAAAATGAAATAAATTTTTAATGCAGGAAATGTGAGTCACAGCCACAGAAGTTGAGACTATGGCTGCAAAAACAGAAACGTGATTTAACTTCTAATTGGGTAAGAACTGAGCAGTGAGACTGCAGGGGCATGATCTATACACCAAAACCGCTTCATTGTTTTGATGCCTATAGTGTCCCTTTAAGACAGATAAATCTCTTTATACACGTTACCTCATATCAGTCGAATGGGGTGTGATGTTACTTACTACAATACGAGAGGATCCCAAATAATCGAATTTACTACACTGATAGTCAATTTGTTCTGACTTGTACCTTGTACCTTGACTTGTACCTTTAAATACATGACACAATTTCCTATGTTATGAACTCAACAGTTATTGTACATATGACCAGAGATAAACGTCAAACAAGTGATATGATGTAAACTATATAAAACATAATGCATTATCGCTTTATCTCATGGATTTTAAGCAATAAATTAACACTATTTATTTTATTATTATTTTTGAATTGATTTGTTAGGACACTAAATAAATGTATTATAACAATGCAATTTTAGAGGGTTGATGTGTTTTAACAGTCGTGTAGAAAGTATTTTTAAAGTAGATTGTGTGTTTCACACTAATTTGTTATGCCGAAATTCCAACATTGCATAAAGTGGTTTCCATCTAAAGGGCCGGAGTTTGTGGAAACCTGATCTAGAGGGTACTTCCATGTGAATATGGGCCAGTTTGTTGATTTAGTTGGGTTTTAAACTTACTATACCATAGATGCATTTCTGTTTTGCTCGTATTTTGTTATATTTCTGTTCGAGCAAATGTCTTTGTTTATTATATTATTTTTTTCTTTCTAGGGCCCATAAATATAATTAATGGACATAAAAATTTTTTTAACCTAATTTAGACTTGTCCCAAGTTGCTAGCAGAGAGTATATTTCAGTTTGCAAGTGTACAATACATATATGTCAATACTAAACAGTCTGATAATATAAACTATTTTGATAACGTGTTGTAGAGCATCATTAAAACATGAAGGTGGAAGGAGTGTGTTACAACTGTTTCTGCAGTTTTGTTCTGGGGGCAATTTAACTACCAGGTTTACGTGTAGGAATGTTGTAATTTCTCGTTTTTAAATAGTTTACACATTAGAAATGAATTGTGCGCATGTTATTTGTAATCCTGTGTGTGGTCCTTCACTCACTGAGAAGACTGTTATGAACGTAGTAAATAAACTGCTGGGTTTTGGGGAGTTTAGTATTTGGGGTTAAAATAAAATATTATTGACTTGCTATCCGTGTTACTGTCGTATTCTTACTGATATGTCCAATATTTATACAAAAGTATTATTTCACGTGAAAAGCTTATCCAAGAATCACTGACACTTTTACGTCTAATTAGCAGATCATATTTGGCACCTGTTGGATTCATTTGTCTATTGCTTTGTTTATGTCATATCCATACTTTTTTTCATATATTTATTCTTATAACCAATCTTTCTGCCACTTTTTTCAACAGAAAAGTGTTCTGTTTCACTTTTCTTTTTTTGTGACGCTATAAAGTTAGCGGTCTTCTAAAATGGAAGTTTGTGCGAAAACTGAAGTTACTATGGATAAAACCATCACTTTTTAGATCGCTTTTAGATAACTTTAATAAAAGCACTTTCAAAATAATAATATGATGTAACTGTTACTTTTCAGAATACTTTCATGAATATTCCTTATCGTTTCTGTACCTCCACTGTACTAAATGGTAGAAAACAGTAGAAATATATTTTTTTGTTCACTGGTAAAACTTTGCCACACTATTAAACAGTAAATCTTTCCAATATGAGTAAAATTACTCAAAAGTATATTATAAAATATACTATTAATGGCATAATAGCATTTGTCATTTGCTAGATGGCATATTGGACTTACAAGTGTAAAAAAAATGTAGAATTTAAAATAAAGCTATGCCTAATGAATCTAGGCATATGAATCCACCAGTCCGGCTAATTAATTCAGTGCAGCAGTGGTGAGCACTGCTGATGTCCTCTGTAGCATTAATAGTCAAACTAAACTGTTCTACAATACATGTTACACAATACAACGGTCAGAGTTTTTGCTGATGAAAAAGCATCTCTTTGAGATGCGAAATGCGTCCTGCCTGTCTTCTCAATCTTTGCCCCCCCCCACTTCTTTAGGTTTAAGAGCATGTTTATGTTTATATCCCTTCATATTCTGTATACCTGTTTTAAATTTTGAATTGCCTTTTGCTGTATTTGTGATAATAGAACACATTTATTAAAGCAGAATATTTATTTAACAAGGATCCACTGTTATTTGGGATGCAGTTTGATGTATTGGCCTTTAGGATATGTCACACTAATCCATAATACAATAAAACAAAAACTAAACAAAAAAATAATACAAATGTACCCTACTGTAGTGTAAGAGAGTATTAATATATTAATATATATATATATGTAAATTTATTAATATTTATATGTACTGTGTGTATATAATTATAAGCATAATATAATTTATACACAAAAAAACACTATAACACGCATGCATTAATCTACATGTATAAATTTAAGGTCTATGGTTGGGGGGTGCTGGGGAGATTGGTCTTGGGGCAGTAGGGAGGGTAAATCTGGTGTATGATTCATAGACCTGTAAGCCTTGGCTTTAAGGATCCTGGAAAGGAAACATTGTAGAACACAAAATAGATTCCCGACAAGTTTCCAGCCTCTGTTCTTCTTTTCCTCGTTGTGAGATAATGTATGTACTATAATTGCTTTTCGGCATATAGTTTGTGTTATATAGTTTGTGTTTAAATATTAAGGTAACGGGGCGTGGCTTGGACGCCGAGGCTAATGGTGGCGTAAACCGGGAGCTCCCCAAAGGCTCAGCACAAATCCTCGCCCGACAAGCGATAACGACCGCATAAATGGGAAGAAACCATCGGACATCGCAGGCCAGTCAGCCCTCCAGCACCCCGAAGGGGGCACAACACTCAGCCATGAGGCAATTTCTCGTGCCGCCGGCCGAGCCGCCAGCCCAGGCCTCAAATGACTCCGAGGCCTCAGGCCTCTCCCGCCCGACCTCACCACATGTCGAGCACCCAGGGGGAAACAGCACCCATCACCCCCAGCCTGAATGGATCGAGATGATCCGAAACCTACCCACTAAAGCCGACCTGAAAGAGGCCAACGCCGCCCTACACAAGTCCCTCTCAGAGGAACTGCGCACCATGCGGGAAGACATTCAGGGCACCCAACAGAAGGTGGCCCAATTGGAAGCCGACTGCGACCACATGGCAGCGGCGCAATCCGCAACCACCTGCAAACTCCAACAGCAGGGGGTCCAACTACGGCAAATGGCGCAGCACATTGAAGACCTTGATAACCGTGGGCGGCGGCAAAACATACGGATCAGAGGTATGCCAGAGGACTTAGACCAAACCACCCCTATCAGGGACACGTTGTCAGAGCTCTTTAACAACCTCCTCGGCCGACCGCCAACCACCCACATAGAATTTATTAGGGCACATCGGGCCCTCAGGCCGAGAGGACCCCCTGACGCCCCTCCTAGAGACATCATTTGCTGCCTTGCCCACTTCCAGACAAAGGAAGACATCCTACACAAAGCCAGAGACACCAAACAAGTGATCTCCAATGGGGTAGAGGTACAACTGTTCCCCGACCTATCACCAGCGACACTTGCCTACAGGAGAGCGATGCGCCCTCTCACACGGGCACTGCAGACCAACAAGGTCCGTTACAGATGGAACTTCCCTACGGGCCTACAAGCAACCACACAGAACGGTCCTTTCACTGTGAGAAGCGAAGAGGACATGGAAGACCTCCTGAGGGAGCTACACCTCACGCCGGTCCAAATGACCTGGCCAGACCCTCTGAACTTTTACTCCTTTCCGCAGGGGCCGAACCCCCCAGCCCCAAGCCAACAGCAACGAGTGAGGAGGCCCCGACAGCAAGCTACGAGACCGTCTGGCGCACCACACTAACGGCCCGAAGTGGATATTACCCGAGACTGGACATTGTGAAAGACTTGGCCTAACGGCCCTCCTGAACACCCCCGACCACATGCCTTCCCGAGACACTGCCTGAACTGTTTACCACACGGAACCAGCACAGCAATGTGGAACTGTTACCGCAAGCGACCCCCCTGACGGGCCGAGCCACCACACCAGCGGAACCACCGAGAACTGAGATGGACTAACGCTGGCGGACTAATACTAACACTGCCAGACCTGGCATACAGAACTGCTGTGAGCCCTGGCTACTACTAATACTGCCAGACCGGGCATACAGAACTGCTGAGAGCACATGCTCGCAAGTACCCCAGGGCCGTTAAGGAGGGGGGAGGAGGGGGGGAGGGGGGGGACCTGACTCCCTGGCTGGGGCCTGTCGCCGCCACCCACCCGGCCAGTAACGACCCTCGGCGAGCTGACCGGGAGGGGTGGTGCCGGCGGACCACACCTGGGGAGAGGGTTCCGGGGTGGCCCGGAGATACTGGAACCCGGGGTAGCCAGATCGCAGACTTGACAAACATTGATGGAGTGACGACAGGGACCCACGGGGCCAACGCACACAGAGGGGCGACGACACCGGGGGTGACCTCAAGCCCACTCACTAAGCACACCCCGGAGCCAAGACGAAGCGGACAGACCACTGACAGACAGGGAGCGCACAACACACACTACCCGCTGAAATAGAGACCAAATGGACGGGGGGGATTGAACGGGAGGGGGAGGCGAGGGAGGGATCCGGGTCATGACATAGAGTAATAGGCCTCTACAGGCAAGCTTCACGATGTCCACAGCTAGTTGGCCAAAACTTTGTTATCGTTTTGATAGACTCGTTGTCTAATGTATGCAATGTTAATGTTAATGTTTTAATGATGTTCTCGATGATATTGCTAAATTTCGTTGACTTTACTCCCACACAGGCCACGAGGCCACACAACCTCGGGCGAGGATTACGACACCAGCCACATACGAGACGCGCATTGGAGCCACAGGGGATCGACACGGGTCTGTGACGGCAGTAGGTGACCAAGGAGAGATCCGACGGTTACGGACCGGACTCAGACGTGCCCGCTAGGTGAGCCCTGACCTCCTTTCACTACCCCACGGGACGAGGCGTCAATCCAAGGTGGGCTGCCCACACGGGTCTCAAGTGGAACCGTGCGCCGCAGCTCCCCGACGCCTACACCCAGACGCCACCGTAAGGTGACGAGACCTATACACCCCCCTACCCCTGACACTTCCCCCTACACCACGCCCCTATACCCCCTCCCTCACCCCGCACCCCCCCCCACTACTGACGGAGAGACCCCACTAGGCAAAACATGGCACTGACCCCCGCCCCCCTCACTATCATGACTGTCAACGCCAGGGGACTCAACCAGCCCGAAAAACGGACTGGAGCCCTGAGGGACTTCCATGCCCGCAGGGCCTCAGTGGTCATGATCCAGGAGACACACTTCAGGAAAGGTGACAGACCGAAACTGACGGACCACCACTACCCGCACGGATACTTTAGCGACTTCCAAGGAGGCAAATCTAGAGGGACTGCCATCCTCATTAACAAACGAGTGCCGTTCCAGGAGGGGGGGTGCCTCACCGACGACGAAGGTAGATACCTTTTCCTCAAGGGCAAGATAGCCGAGCAGACTTACACATTTGCAACCATCTACGCCCCTAACAGACGTCAGTGCCGCTTCCTACTCCAGACACTACGCAAACTCCACACGTTCGCTGAGGGGACACTGGTACTAGGGGGGGACTTTAACATCACACTGGACCCAACCTGGGACTGCTCCTCCGGCACGTCCCATACCCCACCACAACAGCTACACTCCCTCAAGTCACTCCTTAGATCACACCGGCTGGTAGACTGCTGGAGAGCTCATCACCCCGACGAAAAAGACTACACACACTTCTCCCACCCCCACCAGACATACTCCAGAATAGATCACTTCTACACCACACAACACGCGTTACCTCTAGTGGAAGACGCGACGATTGGTGTGGCGACGTGGTCGGACCACGCACCCGTTACCCTACGCTTAAAATCCCCGCTCTACCGCCCCTCCATCACTAAATGGAGACTCAATGAGTATCTCCTGACCAGAACAGACCTCACAAACCACATCGGAGGAAAAATCAAGGACTATTTCCTAGACAACCCCCCAACAGA
Source organism: Pelobates fuscus (assembly GCF_036172605.1). Classification (NCBI taxonomy): domain Eukaryota; kingdom Metazoa; phylum Chordata; class Amphibia; order Anura; family Pelobatidae; genus Pelobates; species Pelobates fuscus. The sequence continues at coordinate 314,364,316 of NC_086318.1, forward strand.
GACGTCCCCGACGCTTAGATGGGAAGCCCACAAATGCGTGATTCGGGGACACTTTATACAACAAGGGGCCCTACTCAAGAAACGCTCCGAGGCCCGCCTGACCCAGATCCTGACGGACATCCAACACGAGGAAGACCTAAACAAACACTCACAACACTCCACACACCAAACGAAACTCCTACAGCTGAGACGCGAGTTAACCTCGCTGCTCCACTCTAAATTCCACAGGGACGCGATAAGACACAAAGCGTTCTTTTCCATACACGGGAACAAGAGCGGTAAACTTTTGGCCAAGATGCTTACCAAAAAGAGACAGCTCACATACATCGACAAAATCAGAGATAAAAGCGGTAAACTCCATCGCCTCCCGACCGACATACTGACCACTATAAGGACGTACTACGCGGACCTTTACTCCCTGCCACAACCACACACAGAGACGGCGAAAACACGACTACGAGACAAAATACGCACATATCTCACCACCCACACATCCCCGACTATAGATGACACAACTGCAGCACTGCTAGACGAACCTATCACTCTGTCAGAGCTGGCACAGGCGATCAAACAAACCAAACCGGGCAAGAGCCCAGGCCCTGACGGCCTCCCATTAAAATACTACAAGACCTTCTCGGACAGTTTATACCAGCCACTAGTAGACTCCTTTAACGCGGTGAGAGAGGGCCAACACATCCCCAAACAAGCCCTGACAGCCCACATCACCATAATCCCCAAGGAGGGCAAGGATGGGGAACACTGCGGGAATTACAGGCCAATCTCCCTCATCAATTGCGATGTCAAACTCCTTGCTAAGATCCTGGCGTCGCGGCTACAATCGCACATCCCCAGGCTGGTCCACCCAGACCAGGTCGGGTTTGTGGGAGGTCGTGAGGCCAGGGACAACACCATTCGCACACTCACCCTCATGCACGGCAGGGGGGCGGGAGCCGGGGGCCTTCTCCTGCTGTCCACGGACGCGGAGAAGGCCTTCGACAGAGTCGGTTGGACATACCTTTTCGACACCCTGACACACGCGGGCCTGGGAACCCACATGATGCGCTGGATCACCGCCCTATACCATGAGCCGACGGCACACGTCCTGGTTAACGGCGCGCTGACCCCCGAACTCACAATACACAACGGCACCAGACAGGGCTGCCCCTTATCCCCACTTTTGTTTGTCCTAGCCTTAGAACCATTCCTGACACATATCAGAAGCAACATTGACATCACAGGCATCACGACGGGCGACGTCCACCATAAAGTGGCCGCCTTCGCAGACGACCTGTTATTCTTTATCACCAACCCAGAAATAACCTTGCCCAACATCCAACAGGCCTTTAAGGAATTCGGAGAGATCTCCAACTTAAAAATCAACTATGCTAAATCCCACATCCTGAACGTCAATATCCCCAAAAGACGCGCTGACCCCCTACGCCAGAGCTTCCCATTCCAATGGGCAGACCAAAAAATCAGGTACCTAGGAACCTGGCTGACTAGGGACAGCAAAGACCTCTTCCAAGCCAACTTCGCCACCACACTCACCACCTTCCAGAAAGACATGAAAGAATGGGCACACCCACACATATCCTGGCTCGGGAGAGTCCAGGTCATCAAAATGAATTTCCTCCCACGCCTACTATACCTCTTTCAAACCATCCCAATTAAACTCCCCGGGGCGTTTTTTGCCACACTAAACACAGCCATGATCAAATACATCTGGGACGGTAGACGTCCCAGGATGAAAACCACCACCCTAATGAAACCAAAAAACATGGGGGGCCTAGCACTGCCGGACTTCCGCTCATACCACACGGCCACACATCTCCAGAGGGTGATGGAATGGACGAAAAGCGGAGTCCATAAAATGTGGAAAATAGCGGAGGAATCGGAAGCGAGCATGCCGCTCGCAACCATACCCTGGGGCAGGAAGGACCCAGACACCCGAGCCAAGTCCCCGTACATTAAATCCACTCTGGACATCTGGCGCAAAACGGCGAAAACACATAGCTTGGCACCCTACCCATCCCCCCTGACACCTCTGGTACATAACGCAGACTTCCAACCGGGCTTCGACCCGAAAGCCTTTCAAAACACCCCCCAGACCCCGATTCCGAGACTGCACCACGTCATCACCAACGGCAAATGCACACCACTAACATCCATGCTAGGAGGTGAGACACCCACCTTCACACAATGCTTCAAACACGCTCAACTTACCGCCTTCATACGCACCCTACCGCAAGGCACCGCACTCACCAGGACCCGGACAGCGTTCGAGACACTGTGCGATAGCCCAGACCCAACGACACACGGGGTCTCCCTCATATACCCATTATTACTAACAGGGACACCTACTGCTAAACCTTTATTCATGGGGAAATGGGAAGCGGCACTGAACACGACATTCACAGACGCAGAATGGGAGCAGATATGCTACCTCACCCACCACTGCTCGACACACAGCAAGACCCAGGAGACAGCATTCAAACTCCTGACAAACTGGTACCGCACCCCACACCTCCTCCACAACATAGACCCAGAACACACCAATCTCTGCTGGAGGTGCGAGAAGGAAACAGGGACCGCAATCCACGTATGGTGGGAATGCGAAATAATTAGACCATACTGGGAAGACATACACAAAATTGTAAAGATGTTCTCGGACGCCCCCCCCCCCCTGGAACCGGCAGCAATGCTCCTTCACCACACCACAGTATCTAAATCCAAATACAAGAGGTCTATGACGGTTAGGATCCTAAACGTAGCTAAACAGATAGTCCCCCTCTACTGGAAACAAAAGACCGCACCCCCGCTGAGGGTATGGTTTGCCAAGATGGAAGAACTTAGGGCCATAGAAAACCTGCTCATGTCAGCCTCAGACAAACCCCAGACATACGCTGAGACCTGGACACTGTGGCTCCTTGAAACCGCCAAGGACACCTTCCTGGACAAGCTCAAAGACAGAGACACGACTGGACCCCGACCCCCCCCCCCCCCCCCCCACCACGGCTTAGACTGAACGCGACTCGAGACTGGAACCCAGGACCGGCCCACCCTGGAGCTCCAATGCGCACCTCCATTCTACTAAAATAAAGACACGTTCACTCTGCGCTGCTACCTACACAGCAGCACTCAACATATCACGCTTTCAGACACAGGTTTAAGTATACCACAGCGGTCACACGCAACGCCCCGCTGTGGCACACATAGCTAACAGATCCCGAACGGGAAGGAGACCCAATACCAAGTACTGCAACACTCCTCCCAGAAGGTGCATACTAAGATGAGCCTCGAACACACACTAGGGATGCAAATAATCCAAGCACACGAAACTTGACTAACATAACGCTGCATGCCCACATGTTATACGGGACCTGCGAGCCAGACATTACAAGGGGCCTGCGAGCCCAACTGAACATGCAAAAGTACTGCCCTCAACAAGGGACAGGGCACACATTATGCTCTTGCTCAAACACCTGTGACACTGTATCAACCTGTTTACTTACCCATGAGGGCCTGCGAGCCCGAGATCTTTTTGATACTGATCGTTAAACCTGTCTGCATATTCTAACTTGACTAGAGACCTGCGAGTCTCCAAACTTTGAACGTAAACAAAACAAAAATAAAAATTATATTTACAAAAAAAAAAAAAAAAAAAATATTAAGGTAACTTTCAGAATAGTACTTAAAATTTGTATAGTGATGTCCCGAACTGTTCGCCGGGAACCGTTCACCGGCGAACATAGCTTGTTCGTGGCGAACGCGGCGGGCGAACATATGCGATGGTAGGTCCGCCCCCTATTCGTCATCATTGAGTAAACTTTGACCCTGTACCTCACAGTCAGCAGACACATTCCAGCCAATCAGCAGCAGACCCTCCCTCCCAGACCCTTCCACCTCCATGACGAATAGGGGCGGACCGACCATCGCATATGTTCGCCCGCCGCGTTCGCCACGAACAAGCTATGTTCGCCGGTGAACGGTTCCCGGCGAACAGTTCGGGACATCACTAAATGTGTACTAAGTGTGTGACAAGTAAAAACAAAAATACTTGCAAATCTTTATTATATGGGCCTTGGATCTAATTTATAGTGGAGTAAATGTATGGATTCTCTATGTTTTACTTATATATCCATAAAAAATATATGAATATATAACTCATACAGCTAGTGCGTGTTACAAGAAAGCCTTTAGGAACCTCTAATCAATAAAGAGTCTGTGCAGACACATATTAGTTGTATGGTTATATATTACAGTTATCCCACATTGCTCAATGCATTTATCCATGTATTTTTTACTTACCATGATTGAAACCCTGCTTGCTGGGCATAGAGTTAGGAACATTAAAGTAAGAGAACAAACACACCAAACAAATGTACAGTCTTACTCTCACATCAGGAGAGAGAGACAAATGGAATGGAAGATTGATTGATAAGCGTATATATGGCCCATGTATCCCAGTTGACGTTTGTCTGTTTATAGCAATCCTGAGGATTTGAATGAATTGCTACACTGTCACCTTAAAGTTCATTGTGTTATAATGGGAGAAAAAAACACTCTTCATTACAACTGCACCAAGAGCTCAGTGTTAAAAAGTATAGAAACAAAGGTAAAAAAAGAAAAGCAAAGGGGGTCATAAAAAAAAGAAACTTTAAACGTTCTTGATCCCAAGTCTAGATGGGGTTGGTCCTTGTATACACCCCCATAAAACAAATCATACAATATTTGTGTCTATTCTATAGTAATTGGAATTACTGTTTTTTTAATGTAAATCTTTATTCATATATCATTCAGAAATAATAGAAAACAACACCTTTTTGGCTCTTAAAGGGACACTATAGTCACCAGAACAATGTTAGGACAGAGAAAAGGCAGTATTTACATTACTGCCTAGGAACACCTCTACAGCAATCGCTCTGCATGGAGGCACTGAAAGTTCCTCGTAGAGATGCATTGATTCAATGCATATCCATGAGGTGATGCTGATTGGTGCAGCCCATTGTTTTACTGTGCATGCATAATAGCCTCCCAATGCTTTCCTATGAGTAGTGACCATGGGATTGGACAGTGGCGTAGGAAGGCATGCCTCCTCTGAGACGTCACGGGAGGTGGAGAGGTAAGCAGTGCTGCAATTAGGTAAATAATATTATATGTTTTTTAATTTTTAATGCACCCATTGGGGCGGACTATAATACAAGCAGGCACAGGGACACCTTGGGGGTAAAAAAAAAAATTAAAAAAAATTGTATTCCTAATGCTATAGTGTTCCTTTAGGAATAGAAAAAGAAACATGGTTTAATTTCTCTTCTTCTGTGTATGCTTTCTTATGCTGACTGCCAGGTACAAAAGAGAGTTTACCATCCAACAGTGGTGGAAATATGTAGATGGAATAGAACAGAACAAAAGGACTAATGGCACAGTACCACAGTAAATAAATGCATAAATAGGATACATATCTACTTACACCTGAATGAGCAAATGACCTGCTCTGGTGGTTAAAAGCAGTGGCAGCATGATCCCCACCTGGGATATATAGGATCCAGAAAACCAATGGATGGCAAAGATGAGATATGTCAAGAATAAAATAAAGAAGTATACTTTATTAAATCAAAATAAAAACAAGATATTCCACAATGGAATTTCCATTAATTTCCCATTATTTTTCCTATATATCCCCAGGTGGCGTTCATACCACCAGTGGTTATCACCACCAAAGCAGGTTATTTGCTCAGTTAAACGTGACTTGGAGGCCCCATAGTATTAGGGAAGTATTAATTCAATGCTTTTCTATGTGGAAGACTGAATGTGTGCACGCTGAACCCCACCCAAGTGCATAAGGTCCCAGAGGAGTATTTAATTGGGCACTGGCCATTCCTCCTCTGGAACATTGCGAGAGGTGCAGAGGTAAGCAGTGCTGCGGGAGCATCAGCGCTAGAAATAGGAAAAAAATATTATTTTTTATTTTAATGCACCCGTTGAGGGGAACCCTAATACAAGCAGGTACAGGGACACCTTAGTGTTAAAAATACAGATGTGTATTCCTAACGCCGTAGTGTTCATTTAAGAGGAGAAAAAGAAACATGGTTTCATTTCTCTTCTTCTGTGTATGCTTTCTTTACGTTGACTGTCAGGTACAAAAGAGAGTTTATAACAATGTTTGACAGGAAACTAAGATGGAGGTGCCCAGTTACAGGATAAAGAGGTGTTGATTTCTATTTTTTATTTTAGTTTTCTTGCCTCACAAATGCACATTTGTTAGATACAGGGAAAGGTAAACATAATACTAAAAATCCTGTGAAGTGGCAGTGTCCCTTTAATTTATTATCATCCGTTTTCATTTTCACTCTTAAAGTTGTTACTTGTCCAAAGAATGTGATGCCCAATGGTTTCAGCATGCACCTTCAACAGCAGTGGCTTCCATATAGAACACACTGGATCGGAACATCCACAATGTGAACATCAAATGGGACGGAGGAGAAAGTAATGCTACAGGTAACTAATCAGGTGAAATGTATTCATACACAATGTCCCTTTAAGCACTGTTGAGGTCATTTAGAGTTTATTAACAGTTAAAATACCTGACCTGTGATTGGCATAGGGATGATGTAGCAGGTGTTTTAATACGGGGTAATAGATAAGGTTTCATTTATGAAATAATTTACTGCTATAAATAATCATGATCATCATACTTGCTGTAAAGTATAGATTACATTTCCACCACTGTGCTCGGAGAAACTAGAGTATGGTCGGGAAGTCAGATGATTTTTCTGGAAACAACTGCAAATACGTGGGGTTTCTTCAGTATAGTGCAAACATTATGTCATAATTATTTATTTTCTATTTTATTTATGCACACTATTATTCAGAACCAACTTATATGCTAGTAACTTCGTCACAGTTGTGTATTAAAGGCACATGTCCTGGGTGAATAATGTTCAGAATAATTGTGTTACTGTGAGTTTACCACCAGTAGCACTGAACTCCAAATTATTTAGCCACATTTTACAGGTTCCTTTGATATGTATGTGTTTTTAGCACCAGGTAAGTCACACCTGCCATGCCAGTTGGTGATCTCTCACCCTCCTATTCCCATTCCATACATATCCTCCTGGGAACCGAGGAAACTATTGTCTTCCAATTTCTCTTTTTTGTGATGAAGAAAGATGAAGGAAGAAGTTCCCAGCATCCCAGCCGATCACATGACATATCACTGACTGGAAAGCCCAGGATGTCCTCTTTACAATACAGCAGGGATTGATAGAGTAGCTCAAATGAATAATAGGAGATGCATGTGAATGAAATGTCCAGTACAGAGGACACAAGTTAATGGTCTGGCTCTCAGGATATGATAGATATGATAGATAGAGTCTACAGCAGTAGATTGTAGAATTATGACATCATATCACACCCCTACCATCCATAGGTTCCATTGCAAGCCAAAGAAAACACAAAGCAGCTAATCTGTGCAGCTGGAAAATATATGTACAGAAGGGGCGGGGCATAGCAAGGCCTAAGCACAACCTAATGTAGGGCCAAATTATTATTATTTATATAGCGCCAGCAAATTCCGTAGCGCTGTACAATGGGTCAAATTAACATCTCTGTCCACGGTTTAGGTCTCTACAGACACTTGTCTATGTTTTTTTTTTTTTGTATTACCGGTAGTTGTTTTTCAAGTAAAGTTTGCATGAATTTTGTCTGAACCCCCAAATGTAAATTTAGCGGGAGTGAGGGTTATGTGTAGGCAGTTACTGACCTCTTCATGTCTAGAGGTCACTCACTGTTAATTCCAGTTGGGTAGTCGACACCATTTAAATGATTTTTTGATTGGGTGATCAATAAATTTATATTTACGTTGGAACAGCACATGCCTGAAGCCCTGGTGGAAGATCGCATCTTGGCAGGTCTTTCAGGTGATCCATTTTATGCCTCCTCTTATTGCTATGCATCTGGACCTGCTAGTCATAGTTCATCATAGTGACTGGAATTAAAGAGTCAAAAAGTAATCATTCTATTGAATTTGCTAAGGCTTCACTTGTTGAGGAGACAATTGTGAGAACTGGTGTGGTAAAGAGCAATGTAATGTGAGGGCTGGCATGGTGCAAGTTGTGAAGGGGCTGATGCAGGTACTGTCGCAGAGAAACACTAAGGTAGATTGTACATAGGTTGCCTCATTGCTCTTTGGGATTGGTGCAGATAGTGAAGCAATATCATTGGTTACAGAAGCATCCAGCTTGAACACTTCATATTGTGACTTCATTATGTTCTGATCTGGGAAATATATATGGGACAAAACCAGGGCCAGATTAAGAGCCCAGTGGGTCTGGTGCTGACAATTATGATGGGCCTAATTACAAAATCTTTTTGAACAAAAACATGATGCTGGAGGGTAACTCATAGGATGCAGCTATGAGAAAACACATTCCCTATGCTAATCTCACGCTTTCAAGTAAACCCATACCCCCTAACAGCAGTGTCCAGGAAATAAGGAAGTCTATGGATGGGGTAAAAGGGTGGGCCACTTACACAAATCACATAACCAGAACTGCCGAAAGGGACGAACATACACAAAAATTAGGCATTTCTGTGTCCCCATGTCTCCCAGTGTCCCCATGTCATTAGGACACTAGGGGACATTGAGAGATATTGGGACACTGGGAGACCTGGGGACACTGAGACTCTTGGGGACAATAGGAGACATGGGGACACTGGGAGACATGGGGCACTGAGACAATGTGATACATAGGTGACACTGTGATATATAGGGAACACTGGAGACTTGATAAAGACCTGGGTACAGGTCAAAACGTTGCAGTGTCCAATAAACCAGCTTAAATCTATCATAGTGAGTGCCTGAGATTTATTTTTTTACTAGGGGATACTGAGACACTTGGGGGCACTGTGAGAAATGGGGACACTAGAAGACTAGGGGACACTGAGACACTATGGATACTAAGACACTACGGACACTGAGAGACACTAGGGACACTGGAGAGATGGGGCACTGAGACACTCTGATACATAGGGGACACTGTGATACATAGGGGCACTGGAGACTTGATAAAGACCTGGGTACAGGTCAAAACGTTGCGGTGTCCAATAAACCTGCTTAAATCTATCCCAGTGAGTGCCTGAGATTTTTTCTTTTATACTAGGGCAGGGGTAGGCAACCTACGGCACTAGTGCCATGCACGGCACTCGAGGTGTCTTTGTACGGCACTCAAGGCTGCTAGAGCCAAACGCACTATGGCCTATCAGGAGTCCCAGTAAAACTTCAGATATTTGCTAATACGAAGAGGTGGTGAAGGACAATCCTCAATTTATGCATTGCAGCACATAGAGTAACTGATCTCAGATCACTGCCTCCCAGCACTTGTGAATGGGAATCCACACTTTAGTAGAGCAGCCCTCGACAGCTATCGCAGCTCCTGTCCTTGACCTGTACCTGGCCAGCCTGGTCCCCACTGGAACCCAGGGAGCCCACCCACACTGCTAGATATACACAGAAATGCAGAATAATCCTCCCCTCATACAAATAATATGAACAGCCCACAAACAAACATACACACAATCCACACAAACGCAACACCACTAACAATACACATACATGCACACAACCCCACATGCAGCCTCTCACATGCAATACCCCAAACAGCCCTCACACACTACCAAACACACAATGTGACATATCCATCCACACACAATTCTACAAGCAGCCATACACAGCCCACATTCATATGTATCATACACGATACCATAAACTACTAATGAACATATACAATATAATAGCTCATATACGCACAAATACAACGAAACAAAGTAATTACAGTAAAAATAACACAAGCAGAAAACGGCAGCATACACACCTCAATTTTAAAAAATAGGATCGGCACTCTACGGGACATCACAATCCTATATCGGCACAGTGCTGCTAAAAGGTTGCCTACCCCTGTACTAGGGGACACTGAGACACTAGGAGACATGGGGACACTGGGAGACAATCGGACACTGAGAGACTAGGAAACACAGACACTAGGGACACTGGCACACTACGGACATTAAAAGACACCAGGGACACTGGGAGACATGGGGATACTGAGATACTAGGGACACTGGCTGGGAGACATGGGGATACTGGGAGTGCCCCATGTCTCCCAGGTCTCAAAGTCGCCCAGTGTCCCCATCTCTCCCTATGTCCCCCAGTGTCCCCATGTCTCTCCGTGTCCCCTAGTGTCCTCATGTTGCCCAGTGTCCCTTATTGTTTGTATCCCCATGTCTCCCAGTGTCCCTTAGAGTCTTTGTCCCCATGTCTCCCAGTGTCCAGATGTCACTAGGACACTGGGGGACACTTAGAGACATTGGGACACTGTGAGACATGGGGACACTGGGAGAGACATGGGGACACAGATACATGGGGACTCTGGGAGACTAGGGACACTGAGAGACATGGGGACACTGAGAGACACCAGGGACATTGGGAGACATGAGGACACTGAGACACTGGCTGGGAGACATGGGGACACTGATAGACTAGGGGCCACTGGGAGACATGGGGCCACTGTGTCCCTAGTGTCTCAGGGTCCCCATGTTCCCCAGTGTCCCTATGTCTCAGCGTTCCCAAGTCTCTCTCCGTCTCCATGTATCGCAGGCCCGGAGCCCCACGGATCAGTGAGTAGAGAGAGGCAGGGAGGGAGATGCTGTAACTTCTTATCCATGCCTCTCTCCACATAAACAGCGACCCCTACTGGCCTGTGCTGGTATTGCAGAAAAATCTCTGTTTATACTCTGTTTATTACTGCAATACCGGCACCGGCTAGGCGGCCTCAAATACCTGAGAATTTTTTTCTGAGAAATATCTGCCAACCATAAGAAATACATGAGAAATACCTGGCAACCCTAAGAGTAGTAAGTAAAAAAAAAAAAAAAAAATCCCCCCCCCCCAAATCAATGCAGCTCCATCAGCCCATGTTAATCCGGCCCTGGACAAAACTACTTGTTGGCAGTTCCATTTGACAGCCTATAAGCCTATAAACTGTACTGCTTATTCTTAAAGTAGCATTTATTTAAAATAGGCAGCAACAGTCAACATCATTCAATGAATATGGCTCTAAGTTACATACTAGGTGTGCTGTAGATATACTTCATCATTTAATACTTAGAAATAGCACTTTGCATAGACAGAATTACTATTTATTAGTAAAGTTTGTGGAATTACTGTTGACCTAAAGGGACACTCTAAGCATCAGAACCATTACAACTTAATGTAGTTCTGAAGCAAAGAGACTGTTTACATTAATCCCTATGACTACCTCTAGAGGTGCTTCCTATTTACAGTCCTGCAAAGATGCATGACCAACATTAGGTGAGTTCACACTCTGCATGGAGGCACTGATTGTTCCCCATAGACATGAATCGAGTCAATGTATCTCTATGAGAAGTTGCTGATGGGCTTAGTAAGGTGCTTCCTTATGGAGAAGCATTCGATTGGCTGAGATAATCTGTACAAATGGTCTCAGCTAGAGAAGGAGTGAAGGCTGTGGCGAGACTGGTGCACCGGGGATTAGAAAGATGTAAAATGCTCTATTTTCTGATTTCTCGAAGACCCAGATAATGTAACTGGACAGTACACTCTAATGTTAGGAATACATGTTTTTATTTATTAGCAAAGCATGAACAAATACTATTTTGCTATTTTAAGGTAACTAATAAATAATATATAGGCCTAAAGGGAAGGTAATGGAAGCTGCCTTATTCCTGTGAGCAAAACAGTTTACAACATGTTCACCTATAAGACTGTTGGAAATGTAGTCAAAGCCTGCCATCTGGTGGTATGACCAATGAACACATAGGTGATGCTCAAATGGTAGATCAAGTCAATGTTTGTGAAAAATACATACAAATATGTAGGGGAATCAGCAAACAAAAACATTCAGCAATCCACCTAAAATTACAGTGTTAATGTAGCATCCACAGGAACAACCCACAGTAATATGCCAGATAGCAGTGTTTCGTGCCCAGTGGCTAGTGAAGTTTAAATATAGTGAGATGCAAAACTGTACCCTGATTATTTGACTCTACCCCCTGGTTTGGTTGGATCTGCTCATTTCACATCATTTACTCAATCATTGATCCATTAAAATGAAAACCCTGTTTAATACTATACGCCTATAGGGAAACAACAAGGCCAGTAAGGTATTGTCATGCATGAAAAAGGGCATTTATTCTCGGGACGAGAATATAATTGTGCCTCTTTATAAATCACTGGTAAGACCACATATTGAATATGCTGTGCAATTTTAGACATCTGTTCTAAAGAAGGATATTATGGCACTAGAAAAAGTGCAGAGGTGGGCTACAAAATTAATAAAAGGAATGGAACATAGCTATGAAGAAAGGTTAACAAATTTAAACCTGTTTAGTTTAGAAAAACTTCGCCTGAGAGGGGATATGATAACATTATACAAATATATTCGGGCCAATACAAACCATTGTGTGGAAATCTATTCACAAACCAGACTTTACATAGGACACGAGGCCATGCGTTTAGACTGGAAGAAAGAAGATTTCGTCTAAGGCAAATGAAAGGTTTTTTTTACTGTAAGAACAATCAGGATGTGGAATTCTCTGCCTGAAGAAGTGGTTTTATCAGAGTCCATACAGATGTTCAAACAGCTACTAGATGCATACTTGCAAAAACAGAATATTCAAGGATATAATCTTTCAATGTAGGGTAATAACTGCTTATATTGAATGAATAATCAATATTCATTGAATGAATATTCAAGGATATAATCTTTCAATGTAGGGTAATAACTGCTTATATTGAATGAATAATCAATATTCCTTGAATGAATATTCAAGGATATAATCTTTCAATGTAGGGTACTAACTGCTTGATCCAAGGATAAATCTGACTGCCATTCTGGGGTCAAGAAGGAATTTTTTTCCTAGCTTGTTGCAAAATTGTGCTTCAAACTTCGCCTTCTTTTGGATCAACAGCAAAAAACAAATGTGAGGAAGGCTGAACTTGATGGACGCAAGTCTCTTTTCAGCTATGTAACTATGTAACTATGTAACAATTACTTTAACCCCTCCCTCAGGAAACCCCTCCCGCCCGGCTCTGGAAAGGGGAAAAGGGTTAAAACTTACCTTTTTCCAGCGCTGGGCGGAGAGATCTCCTCCTGCTCTCCTCCTCCGATCCTCCTCTTCTCCTCCCAGTCGGCTGAATGCGCACGCGCGGCAAGAGCTGCGCGCGCATTCAGCTGGTCACATAGGAAAGCATTCATAATGCTTTCCTATGGACGCTGGCGTGCTCTCACTGTGAAAATCACAGTGAGAAGCACGCAAGCGCCTCTAGCGGCTGTCAATGAGACAGCCACTAGAGGACATAGGGGGAAGGCTTAACCCATTCATAAACATAGCAGTTTCTCTGAAACTGCTATGTTTATGAAAAAATGGGTTAACCCTAGAAGGACCTGGCACCCAGACCACCTCATTAAGCTGAAGTGGTCTGGGTGCCTAGAGTGGTCCTTTAAGGGGTTAAAGGACAGCTATCATCAGATTGTCACTTCTTAACTTTTTGTTTTTTATTTCGCTAAACCGCTATATCGGGTCAGATTCTTCAGTTATCTAACCAACTGCTGCTCAAACTAACTTGCCCAATGCTTGAGATTGCTCTGGGTGCTGTATGTAAACCTGCAGCAGGCAATTTAGGTTGAGCAGCAGTTGGTCAGATAAAAATAGAATGTGACTCAACTGGCTGTTTAACAAAATTAAAAACTGACATTGTCTCAAAAAAAAAAAAAAAATGTAAAAATATACATCTTTGAAAGAAATCATTGTTTCATTAAATTTAATAAACCGTAAAAATAACTAGAAGTGAAAATTTGATGACCGACGTTGGTCAGATATGTCCCATTCCATCCCCTGATGCCATTACTTAATGACAACCATTGAAAATTGGACAATACACATGTCACAGGTGATCTGTTGGCCCAATACAAAGCAAATGGGTGATGTCAGAATACTGTTAGAGAAAACTATGCAATATGAAGCGTATGTGTATATGTGTCTGGCTGTGTGTGTGTGTGCAGGGCTGCCATCAGAATTTTTGGGGCCCCTAACATAGCTCAAGGTCTGGGCCCCCAGGTGCCGCCTCCAAGCCACACCTCCAAATCCTGCCCACAGGAATACACACACAGACACAAAAGGACACAGACACACACAGAAAGATACACACATACTGAAACAGACACACACATATACAGACACATACAGACACACACATGCATAAGGAGATACAGATAGACACACATACCGACACACACACACACTGACGTACATACATACTCGCATACTGACACACACACACACACACACATACATACTGACAAACAGACATACATACAAACTGATATACAAACAGACATACATACATACATACATAATGACATACATACATACACATACATACTGATATACATACAGACATACATACATACTGACATACACACATGCATACTGACATACATACATACATACACACACACACATACATACTGATAGATATATACATACATACAGGCATACACACAGATACAGATACAGACATAGACACACACACACATACATACTGACATATATACATACATACACAAACAGACATACATACTGACAGACATACACAAACAGACATACATACTGGCATATATACACATACACACATACATACATACATAGATATATACACACATACTGACAAACAGACATACATACATGCAGACACATACATACATTCTGATATACATACACACATACACCTCATTTTAAAGCCACCCTCCTCTTCCTTACCTTTAAGTTGGAGGAAGGTGGCTGGGGATGATGGGAGCAGATGCCTCTCCTCTCCTCTGCTCTGCTCTTTCTCCCCCCACGTGGAGTAAGCTGGGAGGAAGTGACCTGTCGTCACTTCCTCCCTGCAGCATTTGGGTGCAGCCGCATTTTTTTAAAAAAAAAAGGGGCCCGGTCGCGCTATTACACGGCAACGCTGACCAGGCCCCTGAAGATATATGGCTTATCGGGTGGCCCTAAATGCTTGGGCCATCTGATGGGCCCCGGTGCAGATGCACCTGCGGCAGTGTCGCCGCTCATGGTTGTCACCCCCTGATGGCGGCCCTGTGTGTGTGTGTGTGTGTACGTTTGTGCGTCTGTGTGTATGGCAACATGTGTATGTAGGTGGCATTGTGTGTCAGCCTGGCAGTATGTATATGTATTTGTGTATTTAGCAGTGTTTATTGGTATGTATATGGTGTGTCATTGTGCATCTGTCTATGTGCACCAAATAGTGGTCTTTACAAAAGCACCACTGCATAGAAATACATGTTCTGGGTGTGCCCCCAGTTCTAAATTTTTCTGTGCATGTTTGGAATCCGGACCAGATTTTTTGGGGTTAAGCACCGCTTTGGTAGTGACCACAGGGAAGCGTACATTTGAGAAGAGTATCTGGAAGCTGTTTAGGCAGTAAGTATTGCAGTCAGCTTGTTTATCATGCATGTTAAAATTAGCTTAGGACCCACCGATATTGTGTTATTGTGATATTGTACTAGTAGTTGTGTTTGTTTGTGAGTGTTTATTTGTGTGTATGTGTCTGGCAATGAATATTGGGGAGTGTGTGTGTGTGTGTGTGCCTGCAATAACCTGTATGGTTTGTGAGTGTGGTATCCATATCCAGGGCCAATCCAATAATCATTGACTGGTGTAACAATATTTTTGGTGCCCCCCAGTGAGCATGGCTATATTGATAACTCATCCCCTTCAAATACATAACACTTCTCCATTTTTATTGGAAACCACTCCACCTCTTTGGGCCCGCCAACTTCACCAGGTAATATGTCACCCACCTCCTACATAGCCAACTTTGGCAACAAAAAGCTTTCAGTGGCGTATTTGTGCCCAACTGCCTAGTGTCATATCTGTCTCCATACAGCACTCCAGTGCCATCTTTGTCTCAAAATAGCTAATTTGTGCCATCTTTGTGACCAACTAACATAAGTGTCAGGTGCAGATCCAGAACCTTATCTTGGGAGAGTTATTGGGCTATTTTGGGGTGATAAAGGCTGTAGTGGGGAAATAGGGGCTGTAATTGAGAAGTTAGGGGTCATAGTGGGTAATTAGGGTCTGTCGTGGTGAGGACAGAGACTGCAGTGGGGGTAGGGACTACAGTAAGGGACTATGGTTTGTAGTGGGGTGGTATGGGTTGTCAAAGGGGAGTTAAGAGTTGTAGTAGGGGTAAAGACTGCAAGTGGGGGGATAGGGGCTGCAAGTGGATCTGCTGTTTGGCTAAAAGCGCTGTTAGGGGGGTAAGGGACTGTAGTAAGGAGTTAAGAGCTGTTGTATAGGGGCTGCAATTGGAAATTAAGGGTTGTAGTAGGGAGTAGTAAGGCATAGGGGCTGTAGTTTGGCATAGGGGCTGCAATTGGGGGGTTGGGGCTGAAGTAGGAATTAATGAGCTGTAGTAGGGCATGGGGATGCAATTTAGAGGTTAGGGGATGAAGAAGGAATTAATGGGTTGTAATATGGCATATAGGTTTCAGTTGGAGGTTAGAGGCTGTAGTAGGGCACAGGAGCTGCAATTGGTGGATTGAGGTTGAAGCAGGGAGTAAGGGGCTGTAGAAGGGAGGTTAGGGGCAGTAGTAGGGCATAATAGCTGCATCTGAGTCTGATGTAGGGAGGTTAGGGGCATTGGGGGTGCAATTTGGGGTTTGGGGCTGTAGTAGGGCATAGGGGCTGCAGTTGGGGGCATTGGGGCTGAAGAAAAATAAAACCACTAGTTTATTCCCCCCTTACTGAGGCTTATGCTCCCTGGTGGTCCAGTGGGGGATGTGTCTGCCCCTGATCTTTTTTAGCTTTGTCCCAGGTGTTGAGTGTAATAGGTGGAGCCAAATGCTGCCTCCCCACTGATGTGCCTCTATCTACATAGCGTCTGGGCACTGTGTACCCTGTGCACCTGCCCAGGACTGGCTCTGTCCATGTGTAGGATTGTATGTGAGTGTAACTGAGAATGTTTTAAGGGGACACCTGGCAAATGGGTTGGTAAGTGACCCCAAGAGT
This sequence comes from Pelobates fuscus, assembly GCF_036172605.1. Lineage (NCBI taxonomy): Eukaryota > Metazoa > Chordata > Amphibia > Anura > Pelobatidae > Pelobates > Pelobates fuscus. The sequence goes on from NC_086318.1 coordinate 314,381,428, forward strand.
TTTAATGGCAGCCCTGATTAATCTATCTATTAAGGCTTATCGTTCATATATTGGGTCAAACCCAGATGATGATAGTGACTACTCACCTATTTAGGGCTTATTTTCATGCTTTGGGTAAAAATTAAGCCATGAAGTGCAAATTTCTTGACAGCTGAAAAGCAGCTACATTTTTATACCAGGCTTACCTGGTCATCTTTAGGTTTGACATCTGTTTGTTACGTTAAAGTCTAGGATTTGTCAGAATTCCGTAACTCCATATGGATGAAACACAAAACAAACAAAATGGCTAGCGAACAAGCCATTTTGTTTGTTTCATGATTTGAAAAAGGGGGGATGGAATGGAGCAGAAGCTGCTTTTTTTATTGGGGGCAGGGGCAAATAAGTTAGTTTGCCATGATAGACAAGAAATCTGCGCAATGATGTGGTCTCTATCGTATGTCCAATCAAACATTAAGACATTAATAGTAGACAACGTGTAGGAGCTGCAAGGAAGGCTATATATCAGGCATTTGCATATAGGAACTATGTGCAACTGGCAGCAGAAACAATCTACATGAACGATTAATATTTATGCAGTAACATTATGGAGCAAGGAGGGTCCGCTTTGGTGGTGGTGAGTGCTCCCAGTCCGATTGTCATCGCAGGAACTTTACGGCTACTAGAGGCCCAGAGAACGAGATTGACAGCTATGTGCTATAGCCTAGGAATGTCTCTTTGGCAAGGGTGGCACGTGTAAGCCCTTATTTTGGTTCCCTGGTTTCTCCTGTGTCTGCATCCTGCATATTCAGCTGCCGGAGGAATTACTACTGGTCATCTGTGGAGGACAGGGTAAGAGTCTGGTCTCCCCGTGGTATCCCCATGGGATCCATCCGCAACCCCCCTGGATCTGACTCCCGCGTCCCTCAGTCGTTTGGCTATTGGTGCCAGCTGTCGCCGTTCTACAAGTGCTGCGAACGGGAGATCCCCATAGAGGGCCACTGTGCTACCTTCCATTTGCACTGTGCCCAAGTCTCGGGAGTGGGACATGATAGTGGAGCGGGTCACCACATCTTTCGTGATAATTATAGTGTCTCTGGGTGCATCTCCAGGAGCTGTTGCAGCTTTGCGGATTCTGAACACAGAGAGAATAAGCTCCCCCTTTAATGCCCATTATGGATAACAGGAGGTGGATGTAGGGTAGCAGGGAATCCCCTCCGAAACTCTATGGTATCACTCCGAGGCGGACATTCCACCGCCTGTGCCGTGCTTCCATGGTTGTGACAGTCCATGTGGGCTTTTGGACTTGCAAGGTAAGAGCCTGCACCGAGTCCTGGGAGTGCTGTATTTGGTGCTCCCTTGCACTCCACTGCTGTTAGCCGCTGTTGGAGATTCCCCACCTAATTCTAAGTTCTCAGCAAGTCAGCCTTCCACACTTCCCTCATTTCTGCCAAGAGGTCTCTTATATCTCGCTTTGTAGCCAAGGATGAGTCCTCCTCCGATTCTGAGTCTCGGTAATGGGCCCCTGCTTCTACTGGTGATGAGGTAAGACTCTCCCTGTCTTCCTGGGAATCCTCAGAGGCCTCTTCTTCACTGGATGCCTCAGGCGCCATTTTGGTGGGAGCCGGTGGAGAAGCCTCGCAAACAAGAGCCGAATGTCCGACATTCTGGGTGTTTCTGGAAGGAGGAATATTTTAGTTTTTGTGCCCCATTGACATCTGTGAGTGTGAGGCGTGCGTGTGGTCGCTGATGGGAGCTGTTTGTCGGGTTTTTTGCCTCTTTTCTCAGTCTCTGGTACGGAGCTCGATCTCTGCATTTTTAATGCATACATATAGATGAAAAATGCTGTAATTTGGGGGGTCTGGAACTGATTCACCAATTTTACATTAATTCTTATGGGAAATGTTGATTCGGTTCTCGAACACTTGGGGACTCGAATAGCCTTCGGGAACGGATTAAGTACGAGTTCCGGGGTTCCATTGTATTTGTTTATAGGACAAATAAATGGTTTTCATTTAATAACCTATAGGTATAACACAACATTAAATATAAAAAAAAGCATTAAATTGGGGGAAAATACCTACATCTTTGCTTATAATAATTTGCACATCTAAGGCATGGAGAGGCCATGTATCCAGTAACATACATTGCAGTTCAGTACACTTGACTGTTTTACTCTATAAAAAGAAGAAAAGATGTTTGCTTGTTTTAAGAGTTGCTAATACCCTTATTAATGAGTACACAATAAAGTTGCCAAAATGCCTCCTACTGCCCCTTATTATATCACATCTGTATCGGTCTAATAGGTATATGTAACGGATCGCCTGGCACCCCGACTTGGTACCTCCGTTAATGGATGCTCCTAGTGCTTCCTGAGGACTCCAAGCACTCTGGCAGACACCACAATCACCGAATCCGAGAAACCTTTTAAATTCTCCCAAGCATATGAATGCTGTAGACCATTGAATAGGAACCATACGAATAGGCTTGTACTCCTAGCAGTCAACTGGAACAGCATGCAATAAATCCTTCCCCCCAATAATGAGACGACACATCACTTTGAGGGTAAAACAGGAACTCTGGACTGGCTCATCCAGCCTGGCTTTTATTTCCAACTCACACATACAGGCCACACCCAGGGGGAGGCATAAAAGAACCAATGACAAAGATGTTACCTCCCACACATCCCCTCCCCTTAGTGTGACACATAATCCCATTATGCATACAGTGTAACATATACTTTTACACAACTTTCATAACTTTAAAACCATACATCACATTCACATAAAAATACATATCCACAATCAATCCATTCAGGGGAACAACATATTAAAAAATGGCATGAATCCGACCAGGGGTTAAAAAGTTACTAAAAGTATCTTTTGTTCCTTTCTGGCTGGCAGAAAAACATCCCCACAATGCACCCTGGTTTCCTCCCTTCTGCCCTGGAGTTAATTGGAGAAGTAATCCAATTACCCAGGACTAAAGGCAGACTCCATTAACCACATGGTTGCAAAACAACATAAAACACTTTAAAATACATAAAGTCACATTTACACATAACACACAGACATTTCACCTATCCCCAGATAGCTGGGATCTGCACGCACAAAACTACCGAATAGCGCGCAGATCCTACTCACACAGTACAATTGCCATGGAGCTAAAGTCTTTCCCATAGTCTTTCATTATATAGATAGGCTCCATGGTATGGCTATCTGGGGTATCACATTCCCATAAAGTCTGGTCCATAGTCCAAAGGCAAGAGGCGGGCAAGCAGCCCCCTCCAAGGACACGTGGCGAGTTCGGTTTCGCCACACTTCTCCCCTTTACCCCCCAGACTAACAGGGTATCTGACCTCCTGCCGGTCCGTGCCCTGGTTAGTCCAGCAACCCACCCATGAAGCACAAACAGCAGTACCTCCCACCCACAATAACTGGTTACTACACCTGGGTAGAGGAGAACTTTGTCCAGGTCCAGGTGCCTCACCACGGCTGTGTGGGGGACTGGTAGTCTGCCTTGGTGGGTTGCTGAGTGGGCAGAGACCAGCGGTACTCTGCCCTGGTGCCAGCGCTACCACTGAAGTAGCCTGATTGGAGCCTGGTTGTGGGAGGGGGAGACCGACCGTCTCCCCTCTGGGTACACAGCTCTGCTGCTGGAGACAGACTGTCTCCCCTTTGGCTAAACAGCCCTGTCGTGGGGGGGCAGGACCGACCGTCCCTACCCCCTGTGCTGGAAGTGCAGAGACCACTGTCCCATCTGCACAGGTGTGGGGCTTACAGTCTCCCCCTGGTACATTAAGCTGCCGCTGGGGAGAGGTGGTAACCAGCTCCTCTCCCATTAGAACACTCTGCCGCTGGGGAATGGAGACTGGGCTCTCTATTCCCTGTACATTAATGATCCGCCGCTGGGGAGAGATGGTAACAATCTCCTCTCCCATACATACTTCCCGTCTCTGCGGAGGGAGACCGACTGTCTCTCCTCCCAGCACAGAGTCCTGCTGAGGGGGAAAGGGGGCTGGGCTCTCCATTCCCTGCTGGATACTCTGCCGCTGGGGAATGGAGACTGGGCTCCCAATTCCCAACAAATCACACTGCCGCTGGGGAGGGAGGACGGCCCCTTCAGCTCCTTGTAACTTGGGCGCAGAGACCACGGTCCCATCTGCGCTGGTGTGGGGCTTACTGTCTCCCCTTGGTGTGCTAGGCTGCCGCTGGGGAGAGGGGGTAACAAACTCCTCTCCCTTACACACTTTCAGCCGCTGGGGAGCAGGGCTGACCCTCTGTACTCCCTGTAGGCAGGGCGCAGAGACCACGGTTCCATCTGCGCTGGTGAGGGGCTTACTGTCTCCCCTTGGTGAGCTGTGCTGCCGCTGGGGAGAGGGAATAACAAACTCCTCTCCCTTACACACCTTCAACCGCTGGGGAGAGGGGATAACAGGCTCCTCTCCCTGCACCGTAGACTGCCGCTGGGGAGCAAGAACGGCACCTTCAGCTCCCTGTAACGCACACTGCCGCTGGGGATCTGGGCCGACTGCCCAGCATCCCTGTAGGGCCGGTAGAGAGACCGCAGTCCCATCTCCACCTGCCATCTGTGAGTCTTCCCAGGACCAATCCGTGAGGCCCCTCAACATTTGTGAGTAAGGGCCACCTGCTTCCCCACCTGGCAACTCTGGCTGCTGCTGGGGATCTGGGCCGGCTGCCCAGCATCCCGGTGGAGAGACCTTGGTCCCATCTCTACCTGCCTGTTGTGGTTCCTCACAGGACCAGTCTATGAGGACCCCCACTTCGGGTTCTTCCCGCCGCCTCAGGGAAAGACGGCTAACCTCCTCGAATGCAGCCTCTACTCGGCTGCTGTAACGCTCCTGCTGCTGAGCATACTTCCTCTCTTTCGCCAACCGGAATTCTCGGTCCAGCCTTGTGTTTCGCTCGGCCATGACCTGGTTCCAGATCACCCGGCGTGTCTCCATGGGTATATCATCCCCATACTCGGCCACTCGCTGCCTCACCTCGGCCAGCCAATCATCTCCAGAGCCAGAACCTTCCATACTAGTCTGCTCCCAGGGGCGCTGCACGAGTGCTAGCGTTGCCCTCAATTTGTAAATCCAAACAGTGTCTCTGAGCTGCTTTACCTCGCACTAGGACGCCATCCCACCGCTTGCCACCAATGTAATGGATCGCCTGGCACCCCGACTTGGTACCTCCGTTAATGGATGCTCCTAGTGCTTCCTGAGGACTCCAAGCACTCTGGCAGACACCACAATCACCGAATCCGAGAAACCTTTTAAATTCTCCCAAGCATATGAATGCTGTAGACCATTGAATAGGAACCATACGAATAGGCTTGTACTCCTAGCAGTCAACTGGAACAGCATGCAATAAATCCTTCCCCCCAATAATGAGACGACACATCACTTTGAGGGTAAAACAGGAACTCTGGACTGGCTCATCCAGCCTGGCTTTTATTTCCAACTCACACATACAGGCCACACCCAGGGGGAGGCATAAAAGAACCAATGACAAAGATGTTACCTCCCACACATCCCCTCCCCTTAGTGTGACACATAATCCCATTATGCATACAGTGTAACATATACTTTTACACAACTTTCATAACTTTAAAACCATACATCACATTCACATAAAAATACATATCCACAATCAATCCATTCAGGGGAACAACATATTAAAAAATGGCATGAATCCGACCAGGGGTTAAAAAGTTACTAAAAGTATCTTTTGTTCCTTTCTGGCTGGCAGAAAAACATCCCCACAATGCACCCTGGTTTCCTCCCTTCTGCCCTGGAGTTAATTGGAGAAGTAATCCAATTACCCAGGACTAAAGGCAGACTCCATTAACCACATGGTTGCAAAACATAAAACACTTTAAAATACATAAAGTCACATTTACACATAACACACAGACATTTCACCTATCCCCAGATAGCTGGGATCTGCACGCACAAAACTACCGAATAGCGCGCAGATCCTACTCACACAGTACAATTGCCATGGAGCTAAAGTCTTTCCCATAGTCTTTCATTATATAGATAGGCTCCATGGTATGGCTATCTGGGGTATCACATTCCCATAAAGTCTGGTCCATAGTCCAAAGGCAAGAGGCGGGCAAGCAGCCCCCTCCAAGGACACGTGGCGAGTTCGGTTTCGCCACAGTATATATTGCTTGAAAGTAACTCACCACCTACTCATCAGATTACCCATAGACAGTAAGAGGGCTAAGGGGTAAAAGCCACTTTAGACATGATGGAGAACATTTTTGGAACTATAGGGGGAAATCTATAGTCTGACCAATACATTGGCATTGGGTCCCCACTGAGGTGTAAGTATTGGACAATAATGCAGAGGCTACTCTTAGTCCTTAAACCATTTATAGATGTGATAGAAATGTGAGCCACAGTAATGACAGTTTGGGACAGGTCACCTACTTGTTCATCCATCTCATAAAGAAGATGGATGACTTCTTAGAAAACAGGGAAGTTATTTGGCACACTCCAGTCCGAACTAACAGCAGTTGTCAGGAGTCTGAAAGATCTACTTAAAACTTGTCTGTGCAAACAAATTGAAAATTGACCTGAGCTGATGCTAGCTTCCCCGTGTGATCCTAGGATTAATGAGAAACTGGCAGTCAGATTCAACAGCACGGCATACTGGAGAGACAGGCTTATTGACAGAATCCATGATTTGTGGTTAAAGAGAAGCATTATGGCTGGACAGGATTTGCTGATTAAATCTGACATGTCTTCTACTCCCTGATTTAGAAAGGTAGGCACACTAACTGAATTACATTAGGATATATCAACAGAAGCAAAACACCTAAGCAGGGTGCTAACCCAAGGGTCCTATTTCCCCAAAGACCTGAACAATCTACAAATAATACTAAATGAGGAGCACAACCATAGAAATAAAAAAAAACACGTTGATAAAGGCAATCCTGCCAAAACGTTGGGGGCAGTTTTGACTTTCTCCCTCTTCTCACTATTTCTGCTATTTTCTTTTTTTCTGGTATATATTTCCATGTTGGGTAGCTTTCTTTTAAGGTATCATTGTGACTCTATACCATGAATAGCTTTGTTGTATTTTTTTGCTGTTTCTATATATACATGAGATCATTGTATTTTTGTATTGAGTACTGTTTTGATATTATTGCTAATGTTTTTGGCACCATCTTTGGGATACCTGGCATATTGGACCCAATTAACAAAGTGTTTTTTTTATTTCTTTGGTTGTACTCCTCATTCAGTATTATATGTTTTCTACTCCCAGCAGCTATAGCAGCACAACCCCAACACAGCAGAGTGGATCATGCTTTGGGCAGATGCTCTTGGGTGGTCGGTGGGAGCAAGTCTGGCACCAAGTAGTCGAAAGAAAAGTAGTGCCTCTAAAACGGTCATTGCTTACCTGTCTGATCCTCTTTGTCTTCTAATGCTGACTCTCTGAGCTACTGGGATGACTACAAGAATGTTTGGGATGCACCTTGTCTGCCCATCAGCTTTTGTCATATCATGTCACTATCCAAGCTTAATGAGTGTTTTCTGTTACATTTAGGGTTGCCACCTTGCCGGTATTTTACAGGCACAGCTGGTATTTGATGCTCTGTGGCCGGTGCTGGAATTACAAAAATACTGACAATACAATAGCCGGTATTTTTCTTTTATGAGAATGTGCTGCAATATCGGCACCGGCCACCATGTTGTGCAGTGTTCTTAGGCCGTGCTAAGAAAACTCGTTGGTGCTAGAGCTGTGCGGAGAGGGCTGAGATGGGATATCGCAGCTTGTCCCTGCCCTCTCCACTGATAGAGTCTGCATGTGAGTACTGGGAGGAGCTACAGGACGATGGAAGCAGGAGCATGGATTGAAGCATGGCAGCAGGACCTGTGTCTCGAGAGCAGGTACTTGCATGTGTGTATATGCAGCAGTTTGTGTGTGTGTGTATTCAGTGATGTGTGTGTGTGTCTGTATTCAGCAATCAGTGTGTGTGTATTCAGCAGTCTGTGTATGTATTCATGGAAGGGAAGGAAAAGCGCTAAAATATCTGACTAAGATAGGGTATTTGAGGCGGCAGCTAACCCCAAAGTAGGAATCCCTCTAGTCCTACTGATAAAAATGAGACACAAAAAACAGAGGAAGAAAAAGGTAGCGCCACAGTATAAAGAGATTGGAATATGCAAATAAGTAAAAACAATAGTATAGTCCACAAGTAAATGGGTATAATAAAGTCCCAAGCGGGGTACAAAAAGGAGATTCAATATATGAAAGTCACGAGAACACGCCGAATACCAATACCAATATTCGACGCGTTCTCGTGACGTCATTCATTGTGCGCCGTGCAGAGCTGGCTGAGTCGCTGGGAGCCGAGGGAACAATTTGAATTTGAGGAAGTGAGACTGTTTTGATCAAGAAGTGGAGATGGTGGAGTATTAGTAGACCCTCAGCTTTCTCGTGAGCACTACTGTCAAGATATCCTTGGTGGGGATTATACCACCCACGCTCTATCCATCGAGCAGTTCGCCTGCTCTGTGAGTACGTTCTTCATTTATTTTTAACCTATCCTTATTTTATATAGAAAGCACTATTGTGTTTCCTTTTTTAACTTTTTTATATTTTATGGTTCTCATACTACCAAGACACCACTCTCACGTATCCTTGCAAGTGGGGATTGTACCACTGTATGCCATTCATACTGGAGCTAGTTGGGAGAATGGTGAAAGAAATAGAACCAGAATATCAATTTGTTATAAATGATATGTACACAGACTTTGTAGACACACACTCAAAGTATACAGACAATGACACACGCTCAGACAATAGTAAGATCACACTGTTGTACACATTTAGACAACGACAAACTACTTTACACACTACACACACACACACACACTCATACAGACAGTATATACACACTGCCTCACATTCACAATGCTATACACACAGTCAGACAAAGTACAAACATTGTAAGTAGTTTATTAGTGATTTAGGGAATTTTCTCCTTCCAAATGTTCTCATTCTTGTATGTACGTCGTGCCCTGTGATGTCACACATATATAATTAATTATGCAAATTAGAATGGCTGGTATTTTATTCCAAAAAGATGGCAACCCTAGTTACATTCTGAATCCACAACACTCACACAAGTGTGTGCAACTGATGGAGCAAATAGTCTTCCTCAAGTTTAATCTCCCCGAGTTGACTTACCCAGCTTTTCTGTTTAATACTTGAGGCATCACCATCTGCATATAAAATCCAGCAGTGATTACAGAAAATATAAACTAAATTACTCCTGCTGCTGTTGCTCTCCCTTTTTTAAAATGCCTTTTGTCATAGTGCTTTTGCCCTGCCTGGCTTAGTCTTGCAGTGTGACTGCTACCTATCTTGCCATGAAATTCATATCTCTTTTCTAAATTTGTAAAAGTATTCTAAAATCTGGCGAAATATATATATATATATATATAAAAAAAAAAACAACACAATCTAAAACTTGACCTTGATTTGTATTGTGTCCTAAAATATACTAATTAGAAATTCATCCTCATAAACCAAATTTAAAAAGTGTCTGTGTTTATATATATATATATATATATATATATATATATATATATAAATAAATAAATAAATAAATAAATAGATTTTTTCTTTCTCTCTTTTTTTCTTTGTCAGTCCTTTTGTTCAAATGTCTTAATACGGTTTTAATAACACCATTAATAAAAACAAAAAATACATCATATAGCACAAAATCACAAACAAGACAATACACATATTAACAATTCAACCTCTTAGGTTATTTGGCTCCTAATTTATTCAAACCCTAGATCATTAACTTTTTTTTTTCCCAGTGTTCCCATTTTTCCATATTTTTACTCATATAGCTTGTAAACCTAGCTATACCCTTTTCTCTCTTACATTGTTTTAATGTATGTTTTATTATTTTATTTAATTTTTTTATTCTCCAGTTCTTATCAATCACCTGCTTAGCAGCTATTAAAAATGTATTATAATTCTTTAACTATCTTTGTCAGTGCATATGTGTAATAATAGCACTTCTGGTCTATCAGGTAATTCTATATCTGTTAAAATTTGTATTACTCATAGGGAGGCAATTAACCGGCAACTCCACCACACATGCGTGTAGTCTCCATTTATATTTTCACAACTGCATATCAAATTCATAATAACAAATTTCAAAAGTATATATTAACAATATAAATAGCTGTTGTTTTAATAAATCTATAATTTTTTGAATTGGCAATACTTATTTAAAGGTGGTAGGTAAATTATTTAAGTCACTCTTGTCTAGTACAGCTATTTTCAGTGATATCTTGAAGACAGTTAAACTGAACCACAAATGCAGTTCTCACCATGGTTAGTGATCAATAATGATAGCACTTACCGTATTTATCGGCGTATAACACGCACCGGCGTATAACACGCACCTCATTTTAAGAAGGAAATTCCAGGAAATTTCCCCCCCTCCCATAGTATTCCCCCCCTCATCCCATAGTGCCCCCCCTTTCCATAGTATTCTCCCCCCCTCCCATAGTATTCTCCACCCCCTCCCATAGTGTCCCCCCCCTCATCCCATAGTGTTTACCCCCCTCATCCCATAGTGTTTCCCCCCCCTCATCCCATAGTGTTTCCCCCCCCTCATCCCATAGTGTCCCCCACCTCATCCCATAGTGTCATCCCCCCTTTCCATAGTATTCTCCCCTCCCCCTCCCATAGTATTCTCCCCTCCCCCTCCCATAGTATTCTCCCCTCCCCCTCCCATAGTATTCTCCCCCCCTCCCATAGTATTCTCCCCTCCCCCTCCCATAGTATTCTCCCCCCCTCCCATAGTGTCCCCTAGTGCACTTTCCCTTGTCCCATAATTACTTACCCGTCTTGAAGCGTGGGCCGGCTTCACAGCGCGCACCGCGGTACAGGAACTTCAATTTCAGGTTCCGGTTTCCGACGGGACTGAAAGGAAGTGTGCACAAGTGTGCACACCTCCTTTCAGTCCCGCCGGAAACCGGAACGTGAAATTGAAGTTCCAGTACCGCGGTGCACGCTGTGAAGCCGGCAAACGCTTCAAGACAGGTAAGTAATTATGGGATATCGGCGTATAACACGCACCCACGATTTCCCCCCTATTTTCAGGGAGAAAAAGTGTGTGTTATACGCCGATAAATACGGTAGTTTAAATAGTGATCCTAATAAGGGAAGAGTTACAAAAACTGTAATAATACTCAACTACCAGCAGGAGTCACTCTTCTACAGAAAACCCCCTAATTTCTAACAAAATCAAAAATCAAAATGTGCAAAACAAAATGAAGTAGTTAATAAAGAAACCAGAGGAGAAACACCCCCCAAAAAGGAGATAAATAAACAGCCTGTTCCCTAATGTCACTAATCTCAGAAGACACTGTCTAGTCTCTACATACTTGCCAGCCAGTCAATGTTCCTTACTGAGATAATATAAACCACTAATGCAAAAAAAGTTTAAGTACAAAAAAAGGAAAAATAGTCAAGTACAATGCTATACTGTAGCGTTTTACTCGTGGCTCCGGGATCCTCATAAGTGTGAAGCGCGGAAGCGCCTCTAGCGGCTGTCAATGAGACAGCCACTAGAGGCTGGATTAACCGAAACTGCTATGTTTACAGCAGGCAGGATTAACCCTAGATGGACCTGGCACCCAGACCACTTCATTAAGCTGAAGTGGTCTGGGTGCCTATAGTGGTCCTTTAAATTCCCTTCCTAGTCTGCTGATGTTAATTTTCAAAATGTTCAGTCTTTTTTAGCAGCCTTGTAGTCACAATACCTGGCCAAAGTTTGTGCTCATATTTGTTTTTTGCATTTTTCACACAAAAAAATGCACTTTCACTGATGATATCATGATTATTATATATTTTACTGCTCTATAACACTAATATTTGTGTTTATTATTATTATGTTATTATTTATATAGCACCAACAAATTCAACAGCGCTTTACAGTGGGTGGACGAACAAACATGCAGTTGTAACCAGACAAGTTGGACAAACAGGAACAGAGGGGTTGAGGGCCCTGCTCAATGAGCTTACATGCTAAAGGGAGTGGGGTAAAGTGACACAAAAGGTAAGGATAGTATTAGACTAATGACAGTTGCAATAGATGAATCAGCCGGGAGCTATTAATAGTTTAATTGATATGCTTTTATGAAGAAGTGGGTTTTTAATGATTTTTTGAAGATGTGGAGACTGGGTGAGCATCGAACGGAGGAGGGAAGTGAGTTCCACAGGAATGGTGCAGCCCTCGAGAAGTCTTGAAGGCGAGCATCAGAGGTATCAGACGTAAGTCATCAGCAGAGCATAAGGGCCTAGACGGGACATACTTGTGTATTAGGGAGGATAGATAGGTGGGAGCAGCATTATGTAGAGATTTTAAAGCAAGAACCAGAATTTTAAATTGAGCCCTATATCTTACAGGAAGTCAATGTAGGGACTGACAGAAGGGTGAGGCGTGGGAGGTGCTAGCGGACAGGAAGATGAGCCTCGCCGCTGCATTCATTATGGACTGTAACGGTGCAAGTTGGGAGCACGTAAGACCACTGAGAAGCAAATAACAGTAGTCAAGGTGAGAAAGGACAGTGGAATGGACCAGCACCTGGTGTTAAGTAGGGTTGGATGTGCGCAATGTTTTTGAGATGGAAGCGACAGGATTTGGCGATAGACTGAACATGAGGCGTGAAGGAGAGATCGGAGTCAAAGAGAATACCTAGCGTGCCTGCCCTGCGTGGTGGAGCTGATGGTAGCACCGTTGACTTGGAGGGAGACAGACACAGGAGTAGCAACACTTGAGGGAGAAAAAAACAGAATTTCAGTTTTGGTCTAGTTGAGTTTACGGAAGTGGGCAGTCATCCAGTTAGAAATGGCAGAGAGGCAGTCAGAGACACTAGTTGTAACGGATCACCTGGCACCCCGACTGGGTACCTCCGTTGAAGGATGCTCCTAGTGCTTACAGAGGGCTCCCAGCACCTGTGATATGATTACTGAAAACAATGGGTGATATAATTATCACAAGCAGAGAAATACAGTTTTTACAAAATATTAATAACTTCCAAAATATACATGCCATTCACATACATTTCCAGAATCAGCATGCTTGAAATATACACATACTCAAAAATCAGGGCAGTCGGTTCAGGGGTTAAAAAGTTAAGGGACAGTCCTATTTGACCAAATGAAGCATGGCTTTTCTGCCCAAAACCAGTTCCACAGAGTCTTCTATCCTGGAGATAATTGGGAAGTAATCCAATTATCTCCAAGGACAGAGGCAAAACTCCATTAGCCACATGGTAGCAAAATACAATAAAATACATAAAAATATATAACTGTGCAGCTATTGCATAAAACAGGTACATTCAACATATCCCCAGATAGCTTAGATCTGAGCGCACATTATGACTGAATGGCGCTCAGATAACATACATACAGTTCAATTGCCATGGAGCCAAAGTCTTTCACATAGTCTTTCGTTATACGAATGGGCTCCATGGCATAGCTATCTGGGGTAACACTGCTCACTTAGGGAAAGTACAGAATGACCCGGCTTTCAGGTCTTTGCAGGGGAAAATCAAGCATTTTAACATGGGGCCATAGTCACAGGGCAGGAGGCTGGCAATCAGTCTTCTCCAATGCCCAGTGGCAAGGCTGGTTCCGCCACATTTCTCCCCTTCCCCAAAAAGACTAACAAGGTATCTGGCCTCCTGTCGGTCAGTGCCTTGGTTAGTCCAGCAACCCACCCACAAAACATAGTCAGTAGTGCAGCCCACCCACAATGAAAAGTTACTGCACCTGGGGAAACGTGCAGCCAGTCTTTGTCCAGGGGCTCCATCACGGCTGTGTGGGGTAAGGGTACTCCAGATCTGTGGGTTGCTGAGTGGGCAGAGACCAGCGGTACTCTGCCCCAGGGCCAGACTGGGGATACGAAGCAGCCCTGGAAAAAAAATCTATGCCAGACCCATAAGTCATTGTGCTGTAGGGTGTATGTATATATATATATATATATATATATATATATATATATATATATATATATACACTGTGTGCAGAATTATTAGGCAAATTTGTATTTTGACCACATCATCCTCTTTATGCATGTTGTCTTACTCCAAGCTGTATAGGCTCGAAAGCCTACTACCAATTAAGCATATTAGGTGATGTGCATCTCTGTAATGAGAAGGGGTGTGGTCTAATGACATCAACACCCTATATCAGGTGTGCATAATTATTAGGCAACTTCCTTTCCTTTGGCAAAATGGGTCAAAAGAAGGACTTGACAGGCTCAGAAAAGTCAAAAATAGTGAGATATCTTGCACAGGGATGCAGCACTCTTAAAATTGCAAAGCTTCTGAAGCGTGATCATCGAACAATCAAGCGTTTCATTCAAAATAGTCAACAGGGTCGCAAGAAGCGTGTGGAGAAACCAAGGCGCAAAATAACTGCCCATGAACTGAGAAAAGTCAAGCGTGCAGTTGCCAAGATGCCACTTGCCACCAGTTTGGCCATATTTCAGAGCCGCAACATCACTGGAGTGCCCGAAAGCACAAGGTGTGCAATACTCAGAGACATGGCCAAGGTAAGAAAGGCTGAAAGACGACCACCACTGAACAAGACACACAAGCTGAAACGTCAAGACTGGGCCAAGAAATATCTCAAGACTGATTTTTCTAAGGTTTTATGGACTGATGAAATGAGAGTGAGTCTTGATGGGCCAGATGGATGGATTGGTAAAGGGCAGAGAGCTCCAGTCCGACTCAGACGCCAGCAAGGTGGAGGTGGAATACTGGTTTGGGCTGGTATCATCAAAGATGAGCTTGTGGGGCCTTTTCGGGTTGAGGATGGAGTCAAGCTCAACTCCCAGTTTCTGGAAGACACCTTCTTCAAGCAGTGGTACAGGAAGAAGTCTGCATCCTTCAAGAAAAACATGATTTTCATGCAGGACAATGCTCCATCACACGCGTCCAAGTACTCCACAGCGTGGCTGGCAAGAAAGGGTATAAAAGAAGAAAATCTAATGACATGGCCTCCTTGTTCACCTGATCTGAACCCCATTGAGAACCTGTGGTCCATCATCAAATGTGAGATTTACAAGGAGGAAAAACAGTACACCTCTCTGAACAGTGTCTGGGAGGCTGTGGTTGCTTCTGCACGCGATGTTGATGGTGAACAGATCAAAACACTGACAGAATCCATGGATGGCAGGATTTTGAGTGTCCTTGCAAAGAAAGGTGGCTATATTGGTCACTGATTTGTTTTTGTTTTGTTTTTGAATGTCAGAAATGTATATTTGTGAATGTTGAGATGTTATATTGGTTTCACTGGTAAAAATAAATAATTGAAATGGGTATATATTTGTTTTTTGTTAAGTTGCCTAATAATTATGCACAGTAATAGTCACCTGCACACACAGATATCCCCCTAAAATAGCTAAAACTAAAAACAAACTAAAAACTACTTCCAAAAATATTCAGCTTTGATATTAATGAGTTTTTTGGGTTCATTGAGAACATGGTTGTTGTTCAATAATAAAATTAATCCTCAAAAATACAACTTGCCTAATAATTCTGCACTCCCTATATATATATATATATATATATATATATATATATATGCAATTGAAATAGTTGGCTGCACTCTCGGATTTCCTTTAAACGTAACTTTTATTGAAATACTTAAGAGAAGATCAATGTTTCATCCCCTCTTGTGGACTTTCATCAGGATCATGATGAAAGTCCACAAGAGGGACTGAAACGTTTATCTTCTCTTAAATATTTCAATAAAATTACGTTTTAAGAAAATCTGAGAGTGCAGCCAACTGTTTCAATTGCCTGGATACTGAAACCATGGTGATGCACCGGGTCACATAACTTTGAAGCCTGAGTGCAAGGTACAACAGCTTTTATTTATTTGTGTGTGTGCCAGTAACCTTGTCTGTGTGTGTCATTGAGATTGTCTGTCAATGAGCCTATTTGTGTGCATCAGTTAGATTGTCTGTGTCTGCATGTGCGTATGCTTTACTGTATAATTTAATTACCCTGAAATAACTAATATTTTGAATTAGAAGAAGAAATGTATCAATATATATATATATATATATTGATACATTTCATCTTCTAATTCAAAATATTAGTTCTTTCAGAGTGATTAAATTATACAGTAAAGCATACGCACGTGCAGACACAGACAATCTTACTGATGCACACAAATAGGCTCATTGACAGACAATCTCAATGACACACAGACAAGGTTACTGGCACACACAAATTTAGTACAGACAAACTCTAATACACACACAAGCTTACTACAGATAAGCACACTGTCACACACACACGCTCACTACAGACAAGCTCACTGATGCGCACACACCCTCCCTACAGACAAGCCCATTGACACACGCATGCTCCCTACAGAAGAGCTCACTAACACACAGATTCACTACAGACAAGCGCACTGACACACAAACTGACTAGCAGGCGCACACACACAGAGGCTCCCTCACTAGCAAATGCGCGCACACACACACACACACACACACACACAGATGCTCGCTCGCTCACTCACTAGCAGATGCACACACACAAAGTCAGACAGTCACTGACACCGAGGCAAACATCCACACATACAGAGACAGGCAGACAGTCACTGACACCGAGGCAAACATCCACACATACAGAGACAGGCAGACAGTCACACACACAGGCAGACCATCACACACACAGGCAGACAGTCACACACAGGCAGACAGTCACACACAGGCAGACCATCACACACACACGCAGACAGTCACACACACAGTCACACACATGCAGGCAGTCACACAGAGGCAGTCACACAGAGGCAGTCACACACGCACGCAGACAGTCACACACACACGCAGACAGTCACACAGAGACAGTCACACAGAGACAGTCACACACACAGTCACATACACACAGGCAGACAGTCACACACACAGTCACACACACACAGTCACACACACAGGCAGTCACACACACAGTCACACACACGCAGTCACACACACAGGCAGACAGTCACACACACAGGCAGTCACACACACACAGGCACACAGTCACACACACAGTCACGCACACACAAACACACACACAGTCACACACACACAGTGGCGGTGAGCATGGCCCGGTTGGATGAAGGAGTGTAACAGGGTCAGAGGAGGTAAGCGTGACAGGATTATGGGGTTTTATGTAATAGGATGAATGTGGCATGGTTTGAGAGAATGAGTGACAGGCTTAGATGGGTTAATATGATAGTCACCCTGTGTGGCAGTGTGAAGGAGGATAAATGTGAGAAAGTAATAGAGGATGAGTGTGACAGGGTTGGGGTGATTGTGATAGGTGTCTTGCGAGATTCAGAGCGTTGCTGTTGTAACCCGTGGCAATGCTCTGATTGGCCGACCTTGCAAGACCACAGGGTCTGCAGCTCTGCACCTGGTGGAGCTGCAGACCAGAGGCAATGGGCTCTCTCCCTCTATGGGCACACCCCAGTGTCGTGCACTCAGATGCATCAGTCTTAGGCTAAATCACCAAATTAGATAGCCGCCTGACTCCCTGCACTAACTCTTCTGTTTTTTGTGTCTTGGTAAGTCACAGATCAGCGCAGTGCAAGGCTTTTTGCCACACTAGGCAAACAATAATTTGCCGCCCCCCATGTGCTCTGCCCACCATGTGACACAATGCCCCACCCATATGATCTGCCATATGAGCTAACACCAGTGCTACACACAGTGTCATATCTCTGAAAAGGCAGTGTGTTTACATTAAAAAGCCTGCAGAGACAGACTATAGACACCAGAACCACTACATTAAGCTGTAGTGGTTCTAGTGACTATAGTGTCTCTTTAATGTGAGGAACATTAGAGATTAGTGCTACTAATAATTTACTGGATTACCTACTTTCCACCAGATGAGGAAAAGAGGATGATGATGGACTCACTGGTCTGGTGTAGAACAGGCTCTCTGGAGAACAGGCTCTCTGGAGGCTGTTTGTAACAGTGCTCACAAAAACCAAACAGGAAGCAGCTCCATTTTTTGGGGGCCCCTTACACAGCTCAAGGTCTGGGCCACCGGGGAATGACCTTGAGTATGATTACAAGGCCGCCCATAAGTCCACCTACATGGCCCACACATGAGTTCGCTCACAAGAAGTGGAGTGTATGTGTGTAGGGTATATGTTATGTGTTATTGTGGATGATGTAATGTGTGTGTGTTCTTAAGGAATGTGGTGTATAGTAGTGATGTCCCAAACTGTTCGCTGGCGAAAAGTTCCCGGCGAACATCGCTTGTTCGCGTTCGCCACAGACGGCGAACACATGCGCTGTTCGGTCCGCCTCCTATTCGTCATCATTGAGTAAACTTTGACCCTGGCCTGTACCTCACAGTCAGTAGACACATTCGAGCCATTCAGCAGCAGACCCTCCCTCCCAGATCCTCCCACCTCCTGGACAGCATCCATTTTACATTCATTGTGAATCTGCATTCTTAGTGAGAGTAGGGACAGTGTAGCTGCTGCTGATTTGATAGGGAAATTCATAGCTAGGCTAGTGTATTCAGTGTCCACTACAGTCCTGAAGGACTCATCTGATCTCTGCTGTAAGGACAGCACCCCAAAAAGCCCTTTTTATGGCTAGAACATCAGTCTGCTTTTTTTTTCTGTGTAATGTAATTGCAGTTGCCTGCCTGCCAGCCAGCCTGTGTCAGGCTCACAGCATATACTGTGCCCACTTGCCCAGTGCCACCACTCACTCACTGGTGTCACAATAGCTTGCATTTAAACAAAAAAAAACTTTTTTTTAATGTAGTATAATAGCAGTCAGTTTCCTTCACTAGTGTGCGTTTCAGGGCCTGCCCAGTGCCACCACTCACTCATATCTGGTGTCCCAATAGCTTGCATTTAAAAAAAACTAAACTTTTTGGACTGTAATATAATAGCAGTCAGTTTCCTTCACGAGTGTGCGTTTCAGGGCCTGCCAGGGCACAGTGTCACACCAGTGCAACTCATATATGGTGTAACAGTAGCTTGCACGCATAGTACCACAAATCGAAAAAAAAAATGACAGGCAGAGGCAGGCCACCCCGCAGGGGCTGTCGTGGTTGTGGTTCTGTGATTCCCTTTGGCCTTAGAATAATGCCCAGTGTTCAGAGGCCACGTACCCTGAACTTGAAAAGTTCTGAGGACATAGTTGACTGGCTAACACAGGACACCCAATCTTCTACAGCTTCCGCTCGAAACCTCGACGCACCATCCTCCTGCAGCTTAGCTTTGGGCACCTCTCAAGTTACCACTCGCCCGCCTGCCGCCACCACCAACACTAGCACCACAGCCGCTTCACTTGGTATGTCAGAGGAGTTATTTACACATTAGTTGGAAGAAATGAGTGATGCACAACCATTATTGCCAGAGGATGTAGATAACAGGGATATGTCTCAGTCAGGCAGCATTACACACGTACGGTGTGATGATGATGATGTTGTACCCACTGCTGCTTCCTTTGCTGAGTTGTCAGATACAAGTGAAGCGGTTGATGATGATGCGTCCGTGGATGTCACGTGGGTGCCCGCTAGAAGAGAAGAAGAACTGGGGGAAGTTCAGATGGGGAGACAGAGAGGAGGAGACGAGTTGGAAGCAGGGGGAGGTCATCGCAAGGAGCTAGTGGCACAGTCAGACAGCATGCATCGGCACCCGGGGTCAGCCAGACAGCACGCCAATCAACGCCTGCTGTTGCCACCACCAGAATGCCGTCATTGCAGAGCTCAGCAGTGTGGCATTTTTTTTGTGTGTCTGCCTCTGACAACAGCGATGCCATTTGCAACCTGTGCCAAAAGAAACTGAGTCGTGGGAAGTCCAACACCCACCTAGGTACAACTGCTTTGCAAAAGCACATGATCGCACATTACAAACGCCTATGGGATCAACACATGAGTACAAGCAGCACACAAACAGACCATCCTCCTCCTGGTCCAGCATCTTCAGCCACGTTAACCACTGCTGCCGTCCTTGCCCCCTCTCAACCATCCGCCCCTCCGTCTCTCGCCTTGAGCAGTTCCTGCTCATCTGCCCACAGTCAGGTGTCTGTCAAGGACATGTTTGAGCGTAAGAAGCCAATGTCACAAAGTCACCCCCTTGCCCGGCGTCTGACAGCTGGCTTGACTGAACTCTTAGCCCGCCAGCTTTTACCATACAAGCTGGTGGAGTCTGAGGCGTTCCCAAATTTTTTAGCTATTGGGACACCGCAGTGGAAGGTACGCGGCCAAAATGTATTTGCACAAAAGGCAATCCCCAACCTGTACTCGATTGTGCAAAAGGAAGTAATGGCATGTCTGGCACACAGTGTTGGGGCAAGTGTCCATCTGACCACTGATACCTGGTCTGCAAAGCATGGTCAGGGCAGGTATATCACCTACACTGCGCATTGGGTAAACCTGCTGACGGCTGCCAAGCATGGAATGCGTGGCTCTGCAGAGGAGTTGGTGACACCGCCACGACTTGCAGGCAGGCCTGCTGCCACCTCCTCTACTCCTCCTACTCCATCCTCTTCCATAACCTCCTCGGCTGAGTCCTCTTCTGCTGCTGCGTCTTGCTCCACATCAACGGCACCCCCCCAGCTCCCCAGGTACTGTTCCACATCCCGGATACGGCAGTGTCACGCCATCTTTGGGTTGACTTGCCTGAAACCAGAGAGTCACACCGGACCAGCATTCCTGTCCGCCCTGAATGCACAGGTGGATCAATGGCTGACTCCGCACCAACTGGAGATCGGCAAAGTGGTTTGCGACAACGGAAGAAATTTGATGGCGGCATTGCATTTGGGCAAGGTGACACATGTGCCGTGCATGGCACATGTGTGTAATCTGATCGTACAACGCTTTGTGCATAAGTACACAGGCTTACAGGACATCCTTAAGCAGGCCAGGAAGGTGTGTGGCCATTTCAGGCGTTCCTACATGGCCATGGCGCACTTTTCCGATATCCAGCGGCGAAACAACATGCCAGTGAGGTGCTTGATTTGCGACAGCCCGACACGTTGGAATTCAACACTCCTAATATGTTCGACCGCCTGCTCCAACAAGAAAAAGCCGTTAACGAGTATTTGTATGACCGGGGTGCTAGGACAGCCTCTGCAGAGCTGGAAATTTTTTTGCCACGTTACTGGTCGCTCATGCGCAATGCCTGTAGGCTCATGCGTCCTTTTGAGGAGGTGACAAACCTAGTCAGTCGCACCAAAGGCACCATCAGCGACATCATACCATTTGTTTTCTTCCTGGAGCGTGCCCTGCGAAGAGTGCTGGATCAGGCCGTAGATGAGCGTGAAGAGGAAGAGTTATGGTCACCATCACCACCAGAAACAGCCTTATCAGCATCGCTTGCTGGACCTGCAGCAACGCTGGAAGAGGATTGTGAGGAAGAGGAGTCAGAGGAGGAATGTGGCTTTGAGGAGGAGGAGGAAGACCAACCACAACAGGCATCCCAAGGTGCTCGTTGTCACCTATCTGGTACCCGTGGTGTTGTACGTGGCTGGGGGGGAAGAACATACCTTCAGAGAGATCACTGAGGACGAGGAACAGGACATGAGTAGCTCGGCATCCAACCTTGTGCAAATGGGGTCTTTCATGCTGTCGTGCCTGTTGAGGGACCCTCGTATAAAAAGGCTGAAGGAGAACGACCTGTACTGGGTGTCCACGCTACTAGACCCCTGGTATAAGCAGAAAGTGCCTGAAATGTTACCGAATTACGGCAAGTCGGAAAGGATGCAGCAGTTTCAAAATCAATTAAAAAGTATGCTTTACACAGCGTATAAGGGTGATGTCACAGCACAATGGGAATCTAACAGGGGAAGAGGTGAAAGTAATCCTCCTCCTCCCACGACCACGCCGGCAAGGACAGGACGCTTTACAGACGTGTTGTTGATGGAGGACATGCGGAGCTTTTTAAGTCCTACACATCGCCACAGCCCTTCGGGGTCCACCCTCAGAGAACGACTCGACCAACAGGTAGCAGACTACCTCGCCTTAACTGCAGATATCGACACTCTGAGGAGCGATGAAGCCCTTGACTACTGCGTGTGCAGGCTTGACCTGTGGCCTGAACTATCCCAATTTGCGATAGAACTTCTGGCCTGCCCCACTTCAAGTGTCCTGTCAGAAAGGACCTTCAGTGCAGCAGGAGGTATTGTCACTGAGAAGAGAAGTCGCCTAGGTAAAAAAAAGTCTAGATTACCTCACCTTTATTAAGATGAATGAGGGATGGATTCTGAAGGGACTGACAGTGGGCTATACATTCAACTAAAAAAGGCCTGATGAGGGGGACTACTTAACACACCACTCCTATCTGGTGGCACATTAGATTGCACGCGCAGTGCCCCAAATTTAAATAGGAGGACCGACCAAGCATGTTTTTCCATCTCCCGCTTCCTAAAATCGATGCCTTATATACACGTCCCCTGATAGGGGACGTAACAGGGATTAAACTGATAAGAATAGTACTACTTAACACACCACTCCTATCTGGTGGCACATTAGATTGCACGCGCAGTGCCCCAAATTTGAAGTAGGAGGACCGACCAAGCATCTTTTCCCATCTCCCGCTTCCTGGATGGAGGAAGAGAGACCTTCAATGACATCAGTGAGGACAAGGAACGGGACATGGCTAGCTTGGTATCCAACCTTGTGCAAATGGGGAGTTTGCGGTTGTGCAAATGGACTGTTTGCGGTTGTTTGCGGTGCGTTAAACGGGGAGTTTGGACTGTCACTGTGAAGCGGGCGTAACCCTTACACTACCTGATTGATACAACATCATATCTGATGTTTTCACGTTATTCCAAGCAATTTAGGAATGTTAGGTGATTTATGCCCTTTATGGATTAAAACCAGACTCTGCATCAACTATGTAATTTTCCATGGGATTTTTGCCATGGATCCCCCTCCGGCATGCCACAGTCCAGGTGTTAGTCCCCTTGAAACAACTTTTCCATCACTATTGTGGCCAGAAAGAGTCCCTGTGGGTTTTAAAATTCGCCTGCCCATTGAAGTCCATGGCGGTTCGTGACTGAGGCCTGCAAGATTATCTGTCCATCATGGAACAAAGGCAAGCAGAGGCATCAGGGTCTGAAGACGACTGGGGTTCGGAATCCACATATGGCTCCGCATTTGTGTACAGGTTTTTCTGGGTGAGCCCATTGTAGCTGATGGTGATGGTGCCTCATACACTACAGACCAAGAAGACACGGAAGCGATTCTGGATCCTACTTGTCAATGGCTGTGTAATCTACAACATTCGTCACCCACATTTGAGAGACTGGTCACCGCTCGAACACCTGGCCAACTTTCTGCACCTGTGGCTGTGCACAGGTAAAGATGTCCGTAACTGCTTGCGGTCGGACTCCAAAGGCCCTTCCCTCCCAGACAGAGTGGCACATACGCCTGTGTTTGATCAGCAGATGACGACCTTCATGGATCTGGGTGGCCGTGACCCTGCAAGGAGTCAGGATAGGTTTCAGAGATACCCAAGACAAATTGCTGGACTCTATTGAACCCCTCTCAAGGGTAAAATACCTGACAATGCCAGCACTATCCGGGAATGGGCTCACGATATTCGTGAATGGGCTCAGAGATGTTTCCGCTTCATCAGAAACACCAATACCGTTTTTCTCAGGTTAGCGCCTCTAGGGTACCATAAACTGTACTTTCTACTATGCCCACAGGACTTACCATCGTGTCTATACGAAAGGCATCCAAATCTAATAAGGAACTTTTTCGCATTGTACAGTCTGGCAAAACTGGATATGAAGACGCATCATGGTGATCTTTTTCAATCCCTCTTGACGGCGTTATCTAGGTCTCCTGTGACACGATCAACCTCGGCTCTTCAGCTGACCCCTCAGCTCGGATCCTTGGGGGGCTTCATGAAACTCTCAAAACCAGTGATCAATTGCGTATGGGTATGATGTGGCATTATCATCATTGACAATTTCCTGTGGGTCGATTCAGGGAACTCAAGACTGCGTCAACATTCGAGATTCTCCGTGGTCCAGCTGGAGTTGTCGTGTTCCATAGTGGATGATCCACGTCTTAGGATTTGTAAGCGACTCCGCGCCTTGTGTATGGAAACTTTCCCCTTCATAGGTCTCCTCTGTCCTCAAGGAATATTCACACGGTCCCCCACCGCAACACCGTAAACCTACATGCACTCTCCTGGATACTGCCCTCCTCCATCTGGGCTGTCTTCCAAGACTCGCTATGTTACCAGGACATGCAGTGAGGCCTGGTAAGGTTCACTCAGCCAGACCCCTATGATCCACCAGACTTCGTCTGGGAGTCAGAAACAAGCTTCTAAGGCTGTTACACCTCATGTACATCATACTCTCTTGTGATTGGTTCTTTTTTTCTATGTACAAAAAAAACAAGTCCTGCGCTAACTCCCATCAATCCTGGCCGGCAGCAACGACCACAGTACACATCAGCACCAGTGTATACAGTGGAAATTTTCCCCTTCATAGGTCTCCTCTGTCCTCAAGGAATATTCACAAGGTCCCCCACCGCAACACCGTAAACCTACATGCACTCTCCTGGATACTGCCCTCCTCCATCCGGGCTATCTTCCAAGACTCGCTATGTTACCAGGACATGCAGTGAGGCCTGGTAAGGTTCACTCAGCCAGACCCCTATGATCCACCAGACTTCGTCTGGGAGTCAGAAACAAGCTTCTATGGCTGTTACACCTCATGTACATCATACTCTCTTGTGATTGGTTCTTTTTTTTTCTATGTACAGAAAAACAAGTCCTGCTCTCACTCCCATCACTCCTGGGCGGCAGCAACGACTACAGTACACATCAGCACCAGTGCATACAGTAAAAACCAAATAAAAAGTTACCTGCGCTCTCTCCTTAATCCCTATGTATATTTAAACAAATGGAGGTAATTTAGTTACTCCAATGGCCATTGGAGGGAATGCCCGCCTGCCAACATCAAGGCAGACCCTCTCAGGTGGGTCCTACACTGACCTTTCACATGACTCACTATCAGATTTGCCCAAGGAGTCACATTCCTCTGATTCACACGCCGAAATGGTGTAAACCTATTCTGCAGTGTAGCAACAGGCTGTGGTGAATTTTTTTAATGGTAAAATATTTTTTAGCCCTACCTTCCTAACACACACTGCCTCAACCCACCCCCACCTCTGAACCCTACACACAAAGGAAAAATAAAAACTAATTGCAGAATAAAACACTGCAATCTGCACTAAAGCTTTTATTATTTGGTTGTTTTTTTTTTTAAGTAGGGTAAAAAAATTAAATCAGGGTAGGTAATATAAAATGTGATACAGAGTGAACAGAGCGCAGGAATAGGTTAACAAAAACTAGAAAGGGTTAAAATAGAGAGAAAACAGTCAGATAAAAAAAAAAAAAAGAAAGAAAATCACCGCCAGCCCCCACAATCAAAGCAGTACTGGTGTACTTTGATGTGTAAGCTCACCTGACAAGTCAAGGCAAACTCTATGAATCATTCTCTAACAATCCACCTTGCTGCTTTCAGCTAAAAGGTAAAATCTCTAAATGGGAAAGAGAGGGGTATTTTTCTAAACCCCTAACCACTTATTAACCCTTAATATGTAACACATTCATTTATAAACGTGGCCGTTTCTAATGTTTTCTGCACTTTTTTGTAAAATGAAAAAGAAAAAAACAAATGGACACACTTCATAAGCTAATTCCCTAAACAAAGTTTCTGTTAATTCACATGATAGTGAGTCCTTCACTGGAATATATAGAGATAAGTTCTGTTGTTATATTAGCCCACAGGTTTGAACAGGGAGAGGTCATACAGCTGACAGGAGCAACTATTTTGGTATCCAGCGCCAAAATGATACTATTCAGTTGAGAGGTCCCTGAAATATAGGACGTTGTGATAAGCAAAGTCAGTACTAAGGCTGGATAAGTCAATAGCTGTTGACATCCATATATATTATTACTATAGCAATCTGAAAGTTTGTTTTGTCATATGATGCTGAATCCTTCAAATAGACTGTTGGAGGGACATCTGTACTGAGGACACCACAGATACAAATTCCATCCACACTTTTCACATACAATGAGTCAAGAGAGCTGATGAAATTAGGATCAAGCCTGAAAATAGACGTTTGGCAGCACAGTGTTACTCAAGATGTCACAGGATCAATGTGTGTCAGCATTTGAATAAAGAGAATGGAGGCAATTAGTCTACATAGCTAGAGAAAGTAACACCAGGCCTCAACTCAGAATGTATGACGGTGATTTACTGAAGTGAATTACATTTTAAAGTCAAAATTGCTATACTGAAAACATTCTCAGCTATGCTTTCATGACAGGTGCATAGTCACCATATGGGCAGGGGGAGGGATATATGACCTGAACCCAACCCACCCAATAAGACACCGAAGTATGGGTCAAAATTGTCAACAGCTTTAATTATAATAAAGATAATAATATCAACTTGTGATTTACAATTATATATAAGGGTCATTACCTGCCACACCCCCAACATCCTATCGTCTTTCCCATATTTACATCAAGGCAATGACCCACAACATAATACATTTCCCAGTATATAACAACCATATAATATAACATGTAACGTGCCAACATTGATCAATTTCACCTGGTAGGGGTATACCAAGATACCCCTACACTACCAAGGTTCTGAGCCACCAACAGACTCGAAACCTACCAAAACATGTACGAACAGTGTACCCTTTTAACCAATCAACTAACCAATTAACTAACTCCCCTTACTCCTATATTACCTAAGGCTCATTATCCCTAATGTTTGTTACCCCACACTGCAGCTGTCACCAACCAGGGAAAAAAGACTACAAAGGGAGGGAGGGACCAACTCTGCTAGGTAAGAAACATAGGCGTGCGCACGGGGTGTGCCGGGTGTGCCTGGGCACACCCTAATCACACCTCCGTGCTGCACTACCTCTGGGCAGACTGACATGTCGGGTCCTCGGTCTATGACCGAGGACCCGACACAGGAGGGGGCCCGGCGGCTTGCCCACAATGCCGCCGGGTGAGAGGCCCCTCCAGTCCGTCTGCCCAGATGGAGATCCGGCCTCAGTCTGCAGCTCCGCCGGGAGTGAGCTGCAGACTGAGGTGTCTCGCGATCTCCAGCCTGTCAGAGCGTTGCCGCGGCAACGCTCTGCCTGGAGATCGCGAGACTCACCATGTGGTCTGCAGCTCACTCCCGGCGGAGCTGCAGACTGAGGCCGGATCTCCATCTGGGCAGACGGACTGGAGGGGCCTCTCACCCGGCGTCACTACCCCTCTACCCCCCTAACCCCTGTCACTACCCCTCTAACCCCTGTCACTACCCCCCTAACCCCTGTCACTACCCCTCTAACCCCTGTCACTACCCCTCTAACCCCTGTCACTACCCCTCTAACCCCTGTCACTACCCCTCTACCCCCTAACCCCTGTCACTACACCTCTAACCCCTGTCACTACCCCTCTAACCCCTGTCACTACCCCTCTAACCCCTGTCACTACCCCTCTACCCCCCTAACCCCTGTCACTACCCCCTAACCCCTGTCACTACCCCTCTACCCCCCCTAACCCGTCACTACCCCTCTAACCCCTGTCACTACCCCTCTAACCCCTGTCACTACCCCCCTAACCCCTGTCACTACCCCTCTAACCCCTGTCACTACCCCTCTAACCCCTGTCACTACCCCTCTAACCCCTGTCACTACCCCTCTAACCCCTGTCACTACCCCTCTACCCCCTAACCCCTGTCACTACACCTCTAACCCCTGTCACTACCCCTCTAACCCCTGTCACTACCCCTCTAACCCCTGTCACTACCCCTCTACCCCCCTAACCCCTGTCACTACCCCCTAACCCCTGTCACTACCCCTCTACCCCCCCTAACCCGTCACTACCCCTCTAACCCCTGTCACTACCCCTCTACCCCCTAACCCCTGTCACAACCCCCCTAACCCCTGTCACAACCCCCCTAACCCCTGTCACGACCCCCCCTAACCCCTGTCACAACCCCCCTAACCCCTGTCACTACCCCTCTAACCCCTGTCACTACCCCTCTAACCCCTGTCACTACCCCTCTAACCCCTGTCACTACCCCTCTAACCCCTGTCACTACCCCTCTAACCCCTGTCACTACCCCTCTAACCCCTGTCACTACCCCTCTAACCCCTGTCACGACCCCCCTAACCCCTGTCACGACCCCCCTAACCCCTGTCACGACCCCCCTAACCCCTGTCACGACCCCCCTAACCCTGTCACTACCCCTCTAACCCCTGTCACTACCCCTCTACCCCCCTAACCCCTCTCACTGCCCCTCTACCACCCCAACCCATGCCACTGCCTCTCCACTCCCCCCCACCCCCTGTCACTGCCCCTCTACCCCCCTAACCCCTCTCACTGCCCCTCTACCACCCCAACCCATGCCACTGCCTCTCCACTCCCCCCCACCCCCTGTCACTGCCCCTCTACCCCCTAACTCCTGTCACTACCCCCAACCCCTGTCACTACCCCTCTACCCCCCTAACCCGTCACTACCCCTCTACCCCCTAACTCCTGTTACTACCCCTCTACCCCCTAACCCCTGTCACTAACCGTCTACCCCCGCTACCTCCTGTCACTGCCCCTCCACCCCCCACCTCCTGTCCCTCTACCCCCCCAATCCCTGTCGCTGCCCCTCCACCCTCCTAACCCCTGTCGCCCACACAGTGCACCCCTCACAATCATACACACTGTACCCCACACACACTGAATCCCTCACAATTACACAAACTGTACCCCTTACAATCACACACACTGTACCGCTCACAATCACACACACTGCACCTACGTATATTTGTATATATATATATATGTTTGTATGTATGTTTATATATGTTTATATATATATGTATGTATATGTATGTGTGTGTATGTGTATATAAAAATACATATACACGCGGCGTGTGTGTTTGTGCTTTAGGGTGCACACCCTAATGCAACAGGCTGCGCACGCCTATGGTAAGAAATTAGAGTGAGGGATCACAAAATGGCCGACCATTTATATCAGCCAACCCCCAAACACTGATCCACCAATCAACTACAGCTCCCACCCCCTAGCCCGCCTCCTAGCCCTGTCAGCGCCCTATTCCTTAAGCTGTGCTTTCTCCATGGGCTTCATATTGGCTACTCTGACCTTAAATTTGAGATTACATTTAAATTCACTCTGAATTCTCACATTAGAAAATAACCCTGATAATGTTTAGCTATATGCCACAATTATTTTACTAGGTCATTTTATCTTTAACATAATTTGGTATGTAGTTTTTTTTTTTTTTTTTTTAATTCTTTATTTTTGTTGTGCACTTTATACATCATAGCGACAAAACGCCACAACAGCGTGTTTGAGAATGTACTTAAAATAAACAGTGGCATGAAATCTTGCACATTTTATATAATTATAACAGTCATCCGATAAGGTAAACAGTAATGATCTTGAATTTAAATGAAAAGAAAGAGGTTAACGCTTAACAGTGCTAAGGGAGGCATGTTATCACATGTTTTGGTCTACCCTAAAAGACACAGATGCCAGGAAGTTTAGAGCCTTATATCTGTAAAAGGCTCTAAAAAATGTGAGTGAATTTGACTCTATCTTCAGAATTCACTAAGAAATTTTTTGATTCACCTTAATATACTGCACAATTATTTGTCTACTTTCCCCTTTTTTTCATGTATACAAGTGTGTAAAAGAGGGTAAGTGCAATCAAGAGCACTATTCACTGTTGTATTATTCTATCACACCCAGCGCTACACTCAAGAAAACTTAAGTTTTCATTGTTGATTTTTTATGTTATCACAGTTGTTCACGTTCTTGCTAGGCCAGTGTATGCATTAAATAGGCATCATAGGTAGGCTCTCTGAGTTTTGTAGGGAAGTGACAGCATACATTAGCGAGTCAAGTAATATACGTAAAATAAAAAAAATAAAAAATAAAAAACAGTGGCATGAGATCTTGCATTTTTGCATAAGTAAAACAAAACCGCTTGTGCTGCCACAACGACAGGTGCCAGCAGAGAGAGGAAAACAGTATTAAACATTCGTGGCACGTATTATCAGTACAATTTTTGTTATAAAAATTCCGCTTGGTAGTCGTTATATACCTAATCTGTACATTTGCTTCTCTGTGTGGTAACTAGGTAGAGTGCCTATTATGTTGTGAGCTAGCATATCTATAACGTGGAACAAAATATTTACTCTGATAGCATTTAAACAGCAGTGATTCTCTTATTACCAGTAGAGTGGGTTATAGCTACAAGTTCCTGCTCGAGGGTATGTGGTGCTGTCAACCAATAACTCGGCTTGGTAAGTTCATATCGTCTCTTGGAGCTCTCGTGGGCGCCCGGGTGCGTCTTTGTGGCAATGCAAGGTCTCGCTGGTTCTTGGGCCCTCTGTAGGGTGGACTCACTGTTCCCCAGATGTCTGTTGTCTGTTGTAGAGCTCCGTCCTCTCTTCGTTTCGGAGGGGCGCTCCGCGGTTGTCTGTCGCTGGTATGAGGTTGGGGCTCACGGGTCTTCGTTCGTGGGGTTGCTTTTCTGCGGTAGACGGTTCCTGGCGTAGCTGTGTGGTGAGTTGGCCCGGCGGTCTCACCGCGGTGTGTGCGAGGCTGAGTGATAGTGTTTGAGGGCTCTTCCTCCCTTTCCCGCCACTTTACTTCCCGGCACCGTCTCCGGCTGGATGTCGATCTGGAGGCCCGTGGTATGTTACCACATAGGCGTCGCCGTGTAGATGGCCGAATCCACGCCGCTGCTGCTTTCATGGCGAGGTAGAGAGACCGGCTCTTAGAGTGGAGCTTTGACCATAGGCTGCGGTATAGCCGGGCAAGAAACTCCTGGGTGTGCTTGGGTGGCTGGATGAGAGTGGTTTTTGGCGTCGGGTGTGCCAGTGCCGCCATCTTGGTTGCGTGTCCGCCATCTCGTTTGAGTGCAGTATTAGTCGCCAGTTTAGTCCGCTTTGCGGGGGTGACCGTCCCCAGCGAGGCAGTGGTGCCTGGGGTTGGATCTGGTCGTCGCTGACCTCGCTTATCTGGTTCTAGCTGAGCCGCCATCTTGGGGGCCCTCACTACCGCGTTGTTTGGCAGGCTGGCGGGAACCGTTGTTCGGTGCGGCGTGTGGGGTCTCCCTTCAGGCAGATGTGCGACCAGCCAGCTTGCTTGCTCGGCTCCGCCCCCTTGGTATGTAGTTTTTATGGCTAGAGTTGACAGGATTGGGGATGGGGGGTAGTTGTTGTGAGGCTTTCCTGTGATGCATTTCTTTCCATTCTTATGGGTTTAACTATTAGATAGTGTATCTGTCTAATTAGTGAAAATAGCTGAATTCTCATTGTAGAAAATAACTCTGTAAATAGAGACCAGTATTCTGATGTAACAAATAACTTTTATGAAATTAAAAAGGGCAATGGAAAATATATAAATATATAGATCCCCTCCCACCAACCCCCCCCCCCCCCACTTTTTTTTTTAAGACAGGAGGTTATTTATAAAACCAAAATTGGTTTGTTAATCAGAATATTGTATTATTCAATTACCTTCTTTATATGCTGAAATGGATATTGTAAAAGGATAGTTGTTTGATAAGTGGGAGAAGAATAATCTAGTTGAAATATGAAGATAAGTGTCAATCCCTGAATGGCATATCCAGTACTCATGGAAAAATATTGTAGAATATCAAAGGAGTCTGATACCATCAAGGATACATTTTTATATTCAGATTCCTGAAATTTGGATGTAGCTATATTTTGGTAATTTTTTTAACCAGTCTTTGTAGGCCAGGGAGATTTCCAAATCGTATTAACATTGCTTAATGGGGAAGGGGTGGGAGGAGGCTGTGTCTGAAATCAAAGAAGTATGTAACAAGGACAATAAGTTTCTGAAATGGTTTGGGGCTAAGCAAACTTATTGGAAACAAATTGGGGCCCTTTGAATTGATGGGAAGGAGTGTATGAAGGAAGTAAGAGAGACTACTATTTTACAGAAAAGGTAGATAGTTGTACTGGAGAAGGTAGGTAGTGTTACTATAAATTATGCTCTGTATTGGAAAGGGAGTACATTCAAGAAAACAGGAAATTGTCAAACCTTCACGGTGGCTGGGAAGTTGGCGTTATTCTCCAAGGAGATTATTGGTAAGAGGCGGATGGAAATTTGGAAAATCATATCAATTTACACATCATAAGTAAACTGGTGAATGTAGGATGGCCAAGTATAGAGTAGAGTAATGAAGTCAAAGGGAGTGTGGGCTGTGAGGCACCAACTATGGTTCCTCTCATGTCTTGAGTGAGTAGTACTACTTGTTATTTTTTTATTTCAGTAGGGCATTAGCAAATTAAAAAGGAGGAACTAATGAAAGTTGAACTAGAGATGAAAAAAACAGAAAACAAACAAAAAAACAAACAGTGCATTGAGTAAATTGAATAGAGAGTAGACTGTCTTGGTTGGGTTTGTTGGGTTTGTTGTGTATTTATACATATAACATTTTTTTTTTTTTTTAATTATTATTCTTTACATAGGGTGCAACGGTTTTAGGGATATCCTAACATAGAAACATAGAATGTGACGGCAGATAAGAACCATTTAGCCCATCTAGTCTGCCCAATTTTCTAAATACTTTCATTAGTCCCTGTCCTTATTTTATAGCTAGGATAGCCTTATGCCTATCCCATGCATGCTTAAACTCCTTCACTGCGTTAACCTCTACCACTTCAGCTGGAAGGCTATTCCATGCATCCACTACCCTCTCAGTAAGGTAATACTTCCTGATATTATTTTTAAACCTTTGCCCCTCTAATTTAAGAGTATGTCCTCTTGTTGTGGTAGTTTTTCTTCTTTAAAATATAGTCTCTTCCTTTCCTGTCTTGATTCCCTTTATGTATTTAAATGTTTCTATCATATCCCCTGTTTCGTCTTTCCTCCAAGCTATACATGTTAAGATCCTTTAACCTTTCCTGGTAAGTTTTATCCAGTAATCCATGAACCAGTTTAGTAGCCCTTCTCTGAACTCTCTCCAAAGTATCAATATCCTTCTTGAGATACGGTCTCCAGTACTGTGTACAATACTTCAAGTGAGGTCCCACCAGTGTTCTGTACAATGGCATGAGCACTTCCCTCTTTAAACTGCTAAAACCTCTCCCTATACAACCAAGCATTCTGCTAGCATTTCCTGGTGCTCTATTACACTGTCTGCCTACCTTTAAGTCATCTGACATAACTGCCCCTAAATCCCTTTCCTCAGATGTTTAGGTTAGGACTATTTCAAATATTCTATAATTTGACCTTGGGTTTTTACGTCTTGCACTTATCTACATATCTACCACAGTAAAAGCCAACAGGAAAATCAAAAGATTTCCGTGACTGGCCTTACACCTCTTGAATTCCTTGGGTGGGTACATCTTTTTAAGTTTTTTCCAGTAGTCCTGGACAGGAAGGAGCTTTAATAGTGAATTGCACCTGCCGGAAGGGCTGACCACAAGCTCTGCCAACCATAACACCACAGAGTAGCATACAGTCCCACCAGACCAGCATGAAGCAGAACAAAGACTGCACAAGACCACCAGGCAGCAGTATAAAGATCACACTGGACCAGCAGTGTACTACCAAAGATGAGGAGGGAGGCAAATCAAAATGTTTTGACAAATGTTTTAATTTGTAGCGTGTCTGAAAAAAACAAACACAGCATTCCAACACAAATTAAACATGCCTTTCTCAGCGACCCACATATATCATACAAACTACCCAGACACAGCCACACACATCGCACAGTTGGGATGTGATGAGGAGACTATAGGACCCAGCCAGGGTTGCATTGGCCCTGCATACATAATTTATCATTTTGTTCAAACGTGGGGTTTTGTTAAGTTCACATGAAAAAAGATGATGTTTTGGTGATACAAATAAATAATATTTCCAACACTCATTTTCCTGCTTGGATCAGTGCAGTTATTTTGCTAAATCATGTATCATGAATATGCTATTTGAGTGCTACAAAAATTACAAACAAATAACAAGTTGGGAACAAGTTGTTGCTTCTTTTTTTCTAGGCACTGATTGTTCTTTGCCATGATGTGCAGACTACACAGTGACTCCGACCTTGACCCAGCCATCCACCCAGAACTATGATGTTCTGATAACACCTAATTGTTCTACAACAAACACAGGCTGACATTCGAAGCAACTTTGTTATTTGGGTGATTTGTCAATATTAAGAATGAATATTAAGAACTGTTTTTGTTTCTGAGAATTAAAAACTACATTACATCCAAGTCTATACTCTTTAACCACTCTCTGGGTTTTTTTTTTTTGGTTTTTTTTAATTAATCAGTCAATTCATCATGTACATATAATAGAGATCTCTACTTTTATAAAACGGGAGAGAAACATTAATATTTCTCTTACTCAATCAGATTGGATTCAAGTCATTCATTTAGTTAAACGTAGTATACATCGTATTCCGCTACTCAAGCTTCATTTAAAAATACAGATGGTACATGGTGACTGTCCTGTGACTGTCCTGTTGTAGTAGGGATGGCACCATTTACCATATCTGGTGGAACTGTAAAAGCGGACAGGATTTAAAAAAACCATTTGTCGGCTCTGATGAATAGTTTATTTCAGGAATCAATAAACATTTATCCTCAATTATATATATATATATATATATATATATATATATATATATATATATATTTGTGTTAAGGGCTCATGATAGTACAGAAGATACAAACACTGATAAGTGTAGGATGGTATTAAAAGAGCAAGTCGGTTGTGGTGTGCCGGAACCGACGATGAGGTAGGCCTGTAAATAAAGAGGGCAAAAGTAGAAAATCAAATTTATTACATACCAGCAATATACATACTTTAACCAGACATGTCTTGAAAGGCATTTCTTACTTCTTGTACCGGGCTAGGTATGTATCTAGAGTAAGCCGATGATTTCCAGCGCCCTAGTGACTTGATAACATGAACTGGAATGTTTGCACTGGATGCTGTGGAGGCCGCTCCTATGCGGAAGGAGTGGCCCGAATAGTTAGCCGATTTGAGGCCCAGCTGTGTAAGTAAAGACCTGACGTGTGTCATAAAGGTGGTGGTAGTGAGTACCGAACCTTGTAGACTGAAAGTGGTTGAGATGGTGGTTCGTTGTTATGCTGGGTATATGAGTCCAGTAGTTTGACCTGTTGTGAGTAGGATAGTACTTAACCTCTACTGAAAGTGCATGTTGACTGGTTTTGGAGTGAGGCAGAGTCAAGATATAATAGTCCATGTGTTTTGTTAAGTGTGAATGAAGTAGGATGTGAGTGGACTGTGTTGTGCTGATGGCGGTAAATTCTCTTGGTCTCAAGAAACCATAAACAAGGCTACGTATATGGCGGTTTTAACAATGCGGTTTGTGTTGTTGGCAAAGGGTTTAAATCTAGTGAATTGTATAAGTCTTTAAAAATATGGAAATCTATGGGTAGCCTCTGGGCCGTACGTGGGGGTTCGGATCTCTGAATACCCCTAAGGATGTTCTTAATTGGTAGGAGGACACTTGATTTGTCTGGTTGTAAAGTTAGCATGTGATGTTGGATGCCTGTCAGATATGGTTTGATTGTGTTGTATGATAGTTTGAGTTTGAGGTGGCAAAAAGAAGCAAAGCCCAACCAGGATGTCACGATGAAAGGTTGTAAGATGTTGTGTTCAGAAAGGAATCTTTAAATCAAATGAAAGCTCTATCGTAAGTTTCCCGGGTATTAGTAGACAGTGCTAATTGGGACAATGTTCTGCTATGTTGCATAATAGCATCTAGTCCATTACTAGATGGTGGAATAGTGGGGTGTTCGTGGCTGTGAGTGCGGCTGACGGGAGTATTTGATGAAAAGCCTGGAAATTAAAGCGAGACAAATTGTCAGCAGCAGTGTTACATACACCTGGAACATGAATACAAAACAAGAGAAAATTATGACATGCAGCCAGCCAAGTGAGTTTCCTCAAGAATCTCATAATAGTCAGTGATTTGGATCGGCCTTGTTTATAATGTGACAAGTTACTTGGTTGTCTGAGTAGCAACGTACAGACGAACCTGCCCATAAAAGCACCCATGCCACGGCAACCGTCACGATGGAATATATCTCAAACAGAGCTGAGGTAGTGGAAAAACCCTCCAGGTCCTGAACTTCTGAAGGCCAGCTGCCCCAAAGCCATTCGTTCCTGAAAAATTGCTGCAAAACCTGTGGTAGACGCCGCGTCTGACCAAATGGTAGGTGAGGAGTCAGACAATTTTGGAAGGAACATGCTTTTACCATTCAAGGTGGTTAAAAATTTTCTCCACATAATTACGCCTGCCGTGGCTTGGGTATCCAGGGGTGACCTGTGTCCATCATGTCTAAAAGTGGGAAACATGTAAAGGAGTTGTGAGATGAAAGCCCGACCTTGAGGTATGATGCGAATGGCAAAATTCAGTGACCCAAGCAGAGACTGTAATTCTTGCGGTTGCAAGTACCGAGTAGTATGTAGAGATTATGTTGATCAGAATGTTTTCTACCTTGGGCGTGGCAGGCTAGCTTGCATGGTGGCTGAGTCTAGTATGATACCCAGGAATGTGATGAAGGTATCTGGTCCTTCAGTCTTTGTGGAGGAGACTGGGACACCCACCTGTTCGAATAGACTGATGGTTTCTTTTAGGCTACTGGGAGGGGAAATATTCTCCTCGACCAGTAAGAAATCATCCAGATAATGTATAACTGTAGGGCATCTGGCTATATTTAATAAAACCAGCATAGGGTTTCGGCGAATACGTCGAAAATGGCCGGACTACTTTGGAACCTAAATGTTAAACGTGAGCAAAATAGTAGTTCCCTTCCCACTTGATACCATGCAGGTGACACAGTGTAGGGTGGATAGGCAGTAACTTGAAAGCATTGTGATATCAGTCTTCTGAGCCATGCTCCGGCCCCTGCCTGCATGATAGCCGTAATGGCGTGATCTATGGTGGAATATTGCAGTGAAATTCCTCAGAGGGTATGAGGGAGTTCAGACTAGGAGTGGCAGAGGTGTGAGGTGTTGATAGATCAATGATAAGTCTCTGTTTGTGAGAAGATTTCCCCGTGACAATACCGATGGGGTTTGTCCGCCATGTGGTGAACGGAGGGGACTGGAAGGGCCCCCATAGGAAGTCATCTGCCACTTCCTGGCTATGAGTGTCTCCACCGCTGTAGGGTTTGTTGTGCGGATTGTAAATTAGGACATTCCAGGATTCCGGAAGGCATGTGTATGAGGCCTGTGTGAATCCTTCTGATAGACCCGAGATAATGAATTCCACCAGATGTCTAGATGGATGATGTGGCAGTAATGTCGTAAGTACAGAAATGTTTATTGATGTTAAGTATAGTTTTGGGATACATTTTATTTGGACACAGATTTAGCATGTGCCCTGAAACAGATGGCTGGAGAAAGTGATTGCAACTCAACCAGTGCTGGAGGGGTCGCAGCGGCCGACCCAGCCATGTAAGGGGTGTAGTGACCGATTCCCCAGGGGTGATACTGGCAGGCTAACTAGGCCTGAAAGGTGAAAAATTAATCTTGTTTTGTGACAGGTGAGGCCCTGCTAGTTGCCAAGTGGCTATGAGAGGCTCTGTCTATGAGTTGGCGCGAGGGGTTATTGAGGCCACCCGTCGTAGTGGCAGGAATCGTAGGCCTATCGGTGATAGTAAAAGAAAACAGGGGGAGGGAGTGACAGGTGAGGCCCTCTCTATAATATTGCGAGGCGGCTAACTCACGTGTGGCCCGATGGCGTTTGCCTCCGAAACGTTGAGGCGGGGTGTTGGCCTCGCGGACCAATAAACGATAGGCAGAAATGCCAAGAAGGGAGGTACCTATTTGGGCCTATACCCCTAACTTGCCAGTACTCTATGGCCTAGAAGAATGAAACGTATGTGAACTACAACGTGAGCAGGCTTACGTACCTGGTAGTATGTATGAAGTTTTGAGATTCGACAGGTATGAAAACCTGGATAAACCTAAAAAGGGATAGAGTGAGAATGGATCCTGTGAGACCTGTGTAATCTGTATATGCTGGGATTAAGGCTTCTAGCAGTATGTGTGGGAGGTGACAAGCGTTACGCTGAGTCCGATACCTGGCAGCAGGGGATTGGCCGTGTAATGTGTATATATGGAAGGTGATCAGATGATATGCATGTCACTAAACTGATCTGGGAATGCAAGGGACTTTTAAATGTGAAGTGACAATATGCAGAATCATAAATGTTGCTGTAAAGTGACGTATGAATGTATGAACCAGAACGTGTGATTCAAAAAACGAAAGTCTTGTGAGACGTATATGCCGTGTTCTTGAATACTCGTGTTACGTCGTCTGAGTGTGTCAAGAAAAGGCCTGAGTTTGTAAATGCCATGTGAAATTATGTGAAATGACAATCTATGCAGAAAATGTTGTAACGTGACGTATGAGTGGTTGAACCAATGCGTGTGATTCAACCCGAAACCCTCTGTGGAAGGTAGGACCGTGTTCTTATATACTCGTGGTATATCGTATGAGTATGATAAGAAATGGCCTGAATAGTTAGTGCCATGTAATCGTAATGTACATGGTTGTAATAACATCATATCTCCATTATACTCTTTGAAAATAGGACCGTGTCCTTGAACTCGTGGTATGTCGTACGAGCATGACAGAAAAAGGAGCCGTAATGTAGGCTAACCATAACAGTAATATACATGTAATATCTGCATTGTAAAATAAAATAACTATTATTATTAAAACCATATATATATATATATATATATATATATATATATATATATATATATATATATATATATATATTAAGCAAACTGAAACAAAATAGACAACCTAAGATCGTGTAAAATAAGTATTGAAAGTTTAAACGATTACTGTGCAGGAAACGTATGATTGGTTGGATCAGTACGTGTGATTCAACCCGAGTATGCATGAAAAGGAATTAAATCCTTGTGTCATGGTTAACAACAAAGAAATGAGGCCTGTAACGTAGGCTGATTTAATGGTAATGAAATGGATAATTAAAAAAAAAAAAAAAACTCCAGTAAGCGTGGGAGTCCAATGTCTATACAGAAATGTTAGCTGGTTTCATACCCTGATGTAATAAGTGATACCATAAAAATAGCATGAAAATGGTCTGTCTATTTAACCAAGCAACTTTTTAACCAAATGTAAATACATGAAATGATGAAATGTAACTCACGAAAAAGATCTATGTGAATACATAGCAGAATAACCGAATCTTAGTATGAAGGGAAACAGAAGTTAGCATGAATAGCTTAACCGTATGCATTTTAATGCGAACAGCAATCGTGCATAGAATATACTATGAATAAGTGCCGACCAGAAAACACAAACCGAAATGACAATCATTTAAATGAAGCAAGGTTGGTTTTTACATGAAATGCAATAATGTCTGAGAAGCCTGTAGTACACTGAATGACCGGTAGGGGTCAGTGTGTAGGCGAAAATGCAGTGGTTCGATGGTTTGTACATGAAATGCAATAATGTCTGAGAAGCCTGTAGTACACCGAATTACCGGTAGGGGTCAGTGTGTAGGCGAAAATGCAGTGGTTCGTTGGTTTGTACATGAAATGCGATAATGTCTAAGAAGCCTGTAGTACACCCAAAGACCGGTAGGGGGTTTAAACGAATGATATGCATGAACATGCAATGGTTTTAGAACAGACTTAGACAAAATGCAGCCGTAAAGTGAGGACCTGACCCGTGCATGGTGCCGTGGGACTGATGCCTGGCATAACGGGTAGGTTGACTTACAGTTTGTGAGTCACTTGGACACCATCCACGGCGATGGATTGAAGAAAGAAGGTGGTAGGCCGGAAAAGCCTGTGGCTGGATTCCTGACACAGCTCTGCTTAAAAAACCTCATGGAGTAATCAGGTAAAATGGCGTCTGGATGACCCGGAAGTGGAAATGATGCAGCGCTGACCTCGAATGATATGGAGCCAGGTAAGGGGTGTCCCTTAAGTAGGGAAGAGGTGTGTCATACGCCCCTCCCACAATTACAGGCCAAAAGGCCTTAATACATATATATATATATATATATATATATATATATATATATATATATACCACTGTAAAGTAATTTAACTCACAATTGACTGAGCTATTAGAAGAGCAAGACTATGTGACATCATAATGTCAGTCAGTGCTTTGGGAAAGTGTGTTAGAGTCACAGATACAACAGAGAGACAAATCTTCTCCATCTCCATGCTTTGGCTGAATGTGATTATTTGTGTGACCTGACCATGTGTGATTGTGTGTGGGTTTGGTGTAGAGTTGCTTGAGTGTGATTGTGTGTGTGGTGCTAGCAGAGTGTGATTATGAGGTTGGCTGAGTATGGTTGCGTGTGGAGTTGTCTCATTGTGGGGGTTGTGTGTGTTAGATTATCTTTGGTTTGTGTTTGGATAGTCAAAGCTATTTATCTCTGAATACGTAAAGCAGTGTTCCTCTCCCAAACCATTTCAAACAATTAGAGTAATTTTGATTAAATTGTCAATGAAAACAAAAAACCCAATATATTACAGACTTATTTTTATATACAATTTGTAGTTATAGACAACTATTAAGGATAATAAATCCAAGACATTTGATGTGCCTATTTACTTTATAAGGATACCACTAAGCAGTGATGTCATCATGCATCATAATAATCAGAGAGTATCTAACAAGAGTTTGAACAATCTGAGGCCAGTCAGTGTGAAGCTGGGGCTACAGGGTAAACAGAAACTCATCAGAACAAACAAAAACCTTCTGGATAATCTGCTGCATGGACTTAAACAGGATCTGAAGAGGATGGTAATGTATGGGGTAAATGATTCATACGAAATACATTGAATACAGATCCAGGGACAGACTTGTAACCGATCGCCTTATTATGGGGTCAAGAAGGAATTTTTTACTTGGATATTTTACCCATGTCCAAGTTTTTTCGCCTTCGTCTGAATCACTAATTCACTAAATATTGAATTGTAGCAAATTTATCTGACCAGTCTATTCACTAAACACCAAATTTTATCCATGTGTTTTTGTAACTCTTAAAATAATATATATATGAACGCTTGGTAAAAATGTATTAAAGACAAACACTCTAAATAAAATTAGAAGACTGGATTCATTATATAGTTACTTTTTAATTACGTAGGTTACAAAAAAATACAAAGATAAACAAAATAAATTTTAAACACCTAAACAAGGGGAAATAATATTTCATTGATGAATGCCATATATAAATGACACTAAATATATATTATCCTCATGCTTCTTTAAATATGCAGTCACAAATATAGTGCCATGTCCCAATAGTAGGGAAAAAGTATATTATGATTTCTAATAAGAATAATAAATCCATTCTGACCACATCTCATCGCATTTTAAACCACAGTTTTGCACTATATATTTTTTTATGATCAAACATGGCAGCATTTACTCATGAGTTAGCTCCTACCCTCGCAGCAGAAAGGACAGGAAATAGAACTCTGAAATTGGTATAAATAGATTGATCCCCTCCCCAACAAGCAGTCTTTTTTTCCTGTCCTTCACAGCAGTTTGGAAGGAGTCTGCTTAAGCAGGCCTAGATTTTTCTTCTATGCTCACCAGGCCAGTATTTTTGTGTCCCTGCCAGGG
This sequence comes from Pelobates fuscus, assembly GCF_036172605.1. NCBI lineage: Eukaryota > Metazoa > Chordata > Amphibia > Anura > Pelobatidae > Pelobates > Pelobates fuscus. The sequence continues at coordinate 314,423,147 of NC_086318.1, forward strand.
TTCAGCCTCTAAGCCCCGAAGACCCAGCAACAGCGCATCTCTATGAGTCACTTTACTGACCATGGGTCAGACCCACTGTCTCCCTCAGGGGATGAAAGCGGTCCACTCTATATTTGCCAGGGTTCAGCCTCTTATCCCTGAAGACCCAGCAACATCACATCTCTATGAGTTGCTAACCTGAGTACCTCCTTTCGTGACCGGGGGTCAGACCCAATCGCTCCCTCAGTGGATGAAAACAGTCCATTGCATACATGCCAGGGTTCAGCCTCTAATCCCTGAAGACCCAGCAACAGCATATGTCTATGAGTTGCTAGCCTGGGTAACCCCTTTAGTGACCCGGGGTCTGACCCAATTCCCTCCTTCAGAGGAGAAAAGCGGTCCATACATGAAGCATGCCAGGGTTCATCCTCTTATCCCTGAAAACCCAGCAACAGCATATCTCTATGAGTCGCTAGCCTGGATAACCCCTTTAGTGACTGGGGGTCTGACCTAACTTTCTCCCTCAGTGGATGAATGCGGTCCACGGTATACCTGAGGCCCAGCCAGGGTTCAGCCTCTTATCCCTGAAGACCAATCTCTATGAGTCGCCAGCCTGGATACAGCCTTTCGTGACCGGGGGTCAGATCCAATCGCTCCCTTGGGGGATTAAAGCAGTCTATTGCATACATGCCAGGCTTCAGCCTCTCATCCCTGAAGACCCATCTCTCTGAGCCGCCAGCATGGGTACCCTCTTTAGTGAACGGGGGTCTGAACCAACTCTCTCTCTCACGGTATGACAGTGGTCCACTGCATACATGAGGTCAAACCAGGGTTCAGCCTCTTATCCCTAATGACCCAATAAACAGCACTTCCATAAGGTGACTACCTGGGTATGCCATAGGTTTGTTTAAAGCCTTCCCCCACTGGTGGTGACGAATGGCATGTTCTTTCTAACAAATAGGTGATATTTAGGAGGTTTCTGTGGTGAGCATTTAGGAAAGTTTATACATGCAACGATGCGATTTACAAAAGAGCGCTGATAATGCAACAATGCGTTTACGAAAGAGTGCTAATAATGCAATGATGCATTTTACTAAAGAGTGCTAATAATGCAATTTACAAAAGAGCTCTGATATTGCAATTATGCATTTTACTAAAGAGTGCTGATAATGCAATGATGCATTTTACTAAAGAGTGCTGATAATGCAACAATGCATTTACAAAAGAGTGCTAATAATGCAATTTAGAAAAGAGTGCTGATAATGCAATGATGCATTTTACAAAAGAGTGCTAATAATGCGATTTACAAAACAGCGCTGATATTGCAATGATGCATTTACTAAAGAGTGCTAATAATGCATTTTACTAAAGAGTGCTGGTAATGCAACGATGCATTTACAAAGGAGTGCTAATAATGCAATGATGCATTTTACAAAAGAGTGCTAATAATGTGATTTACAAAAGAGCGCTGATATTGCAATGATGCATTTTACTAAAGAGTGCTGATAATGCAATGACACATTTTACGAAAGAGTGCTAATAATGCAATTTACAAAAGAGCGCTGATATTGCAATGATGCATTTTACTAAAGAGTGCTGATAATGCAACGATGCATTTACAAAAGAGTGCTAATAATGCAATTTACGAAAGAGTGCTGATAATGCAATGATGCATTTTACAAAAGAGTGCTAATAATGTGATTTACAAAAGAGCGCTGATATTGCAATGATGCATTTTACTAAAGAGTGCTGATAATGCAATGATGCATTTTACAAAAGAGTGCTAATAATGCAATTTAGAAAAGTGGACTGATATTGCAACAATGCATTTTACTAAAGAGTGCTGATAATGCAACGATGCATTTACAAAAGAGTGCTAATAATGCAATTTACAAAAGAGTGCTAATAATGCGATTTACAAAAGAGTGCTGATAACGCAATGATGCATTTTACTAAAGAGTGCTGATAATGCAATGATCCATTTACTAAAGAGTGCTAATAATGCAAAATACAAACGAGTGCTGATAATGCAACAATGCATTTACAAAAGAGTGCTAATAATGCAATTTAAAAAAGAGTGCTGATAATGCAATGATGCATTTACAAAAGAGTGCTAATAATGCAATTTACAAAAGAGTGCTGATAAAGCAATGATGCATTTTACAAAAGAGTGCTAATAATGCGATTTACAAAAGAGCGCTGATATTGCAATGATGCATTTTGCTAAAGAGTGCTGATAATGCAATGATGCATTTACAAAAAAGTGCTAATAATGCAATTTACAAAAGAGTGCTGATAATGCAACGATGCATTTACAAAAGAGTGCTAATAATGCAATTTAAAAAGAGTGCTGATAATGCAATGATGCATTTTACAAAAGAGTGCTAATAATGCGATTTAGAAAAGAGCGCTGATATTGCAATTATGCATTTTACTAAAGAGTGCTGATAATGCAATGATGCATTTACAAGAGAGTGCTAATAATGCAATGATGCATTTTACAAAAGAGTGCTAATAATGCGATTTAAAAAGAGTGCTGATAATGCAATGATGCATTTTACAAAAGAGTGCTAATAATGCGATTTAGAAAAGAGCGCTGATATTGCAATTATGCATTTTACTAGAGTGCTGATAATGCAATAATGCATCTACTAAAAAGAGTGCTAATAATGCATTTTACTAAAGAGTGCTGATAATGCAACGATGCATTTACAAAAGAGTGCTAATAATGCAATTTACAAAAGAGTGCTAATAATGCAATTTACAAAAGAGCGCTGATATTGCAATGATGCATTTTGCTAAAGAGTGCTGATAATGCAATGATGCATTTACTAAAGAGTGCTAATAATGCAATTTACAAAAGAGTGCTGATAATGGATATCCTGGTTGTATAAAGTCTGCCTAAATACCACAGTCCTGGAGACAGAGAAGAGGCCAATACCCTCGGTAATAGACAGCTTCCCTGGGTGACTGAGCCAATTGTACCTGTACACCCAGTGCATATCAAGGGTGAGTGATTGCGTAGTGATAATATATACTTACCAGCAAGCGCTCCACTCATTTACTGATGTTGGAGTTGTTATCAGGTCACACAGTATAAGATCTTTTTTGAACCGTTCTGGTGTGGTGTAAGGAACGAACCAATCCAAGTGTTGTAGCAGCTTATTCTATGTATCTTTCTATTATTCATTATTTGTTTGTAAGAGCCTCTTTTATCATAGATAGGTTCTATAACATGGTCTCCATACTGTAATGAATAACCCTGTGAATATTCAAATTCACTCAAAAAAACCAAGCTGTGACTAGTTACTCTGCCCACATTTTGCCATCAGACTTGAATTTGCTACAAATCAAAAGTTAATGATTAAAACTGTTCATGAAGATTTTTTTCCTTTTCTATAAAAGTTTTTTTTCTTCATTATAAAGAAATTATAAATGTAAAACAACTCCATGGCCCAATTACTATATAATTCAAACACCAGAGCCACTACAGCATGTTTATTGTACCAAGGGCCGGATTAACATAGGGACTGATGGAGCTGCAGCTCCAGGCCCATGCCTATGAATTTTATTTTGGCTGCTCTTCACATGCTCTTCCTTAAGTATGAAAACGTAAGAGGGATGTAGGTGAACAAAACTGGTGTGGAGTGACTGATAATGAAGTTAGTTGAGTTAAAGCTGAGTTTGCACACTACTTGCTCAACAAGAGCTTCTGCCAGCTAGTAAGAAGGTTAGTAGAGGAATGGACCAGCAAGTGCTAGGGGACAGTCCTTAGAAAGCGTAGAGCTAGCGCATCATTAGACGCATTTATGCCAAGCTAAGTATGCTGTCTGCACAGTATGCCGTTGGTTGGTCATCCTGCATGATTGGCAGGGAGCCTGACGTGCATTCACGCCAGGCTGTCCATCTAATTCCTCGTGCAGACACGCTTCTTTTGGGGCATGTTTGTCCCTTTGTGTGGTTCTCGTTACGTGATTCACATCAGTGGCACACCCTTTTACCCCGCCCACCAAAATCCTACTTCACTGGACACTGCTGGTAGGGGGTATGGATTTACTTGAAAGATGAAATGAGAGATTAGCATAGGGTTTGTGTTTTCTGATAGCGGTATCCTGTGAGTTTCCCTCCAGCACCACCTCTACTAGATACATGACATTTGGGAGGTATAACTGTTTTAGTGTTTTCTGTCGATAATATTCTGTAATTAGGCCCATCATAATTGTCAGCACCAGGTCCAATGGGCTCTTAATCTGGCCCTGTGTGTGTAATATTAGCTTTAACATGTTGGTGTATACCCCCCGCGCTACTTTTTGTTCTTTTAGAACACTCTGTTTTGTCAATTAATTTGTAAGTAGCGTTCTATCTTTTTGTTGTGAAAGGGACATTTACCATCTCTCATTTATTGGGAACATTGTAAATTCAGTATTGTCCAGTGGGAAAGATAGCTGTAAGTGGAGCCGCTGTGGTAGAACATTTAAAAAGAGTGCACTTGAGGCAGGAGGACCATAAAAAAATGCCTTTGCAAGGGAACAATGGGTGTACATGTTGTTCCTGGGGTGGAAGGCAAGGGATGACAATTATGTTTCTTCAGGGGAGTGAGGGCTATAGGGATAATACAACAAGGGATAATAATGGTTCTGCAGCGGAGAACAAGGACTCTAATGGTGCACATGCAGGGCAGAACTGAGGTTAAAAGAGGTGCCATGAAGGAGAACATGGGCTATAATAGTGCCCCGGGAGGAGATCCATGGTAATAACTGGTGCTCATGGAGAGCCGAGGACTATAAGTGGTGCCAGTGGGGTTGAACAAGGAATGTAAGAGATGTGCATGGGGTAGAGACCATTGGCTATAAATGCAGGCAAGTATTTTGCTCCCCCTCCTGCTAATGTTTTTCTGGGATGGTGGCAGGGTGTAACTGGAAACCACAGGGCCCGGTGCAAAGATTGCCCTGCCCCAACCCACCATGTGTCTCATTACCCCAATGATCCGCCCAACCCCTCCATGTGTCTTATTTCCCCATTCTACCCCCCAGCCCCTACATGTGTCTTATTTCCCCATGCTACCCTCAGCCCGTCCATGTGTCTTATTCTCCTATTCTATCCCCCCAGAACCTTCATGTGTCTTATTCCCCCATTCTATCCCCCCAGCCCCTCCATGTGTCTTAGTCCTCCAATCAACCCACTCGGCCCCTCCATGTGTCATTCATTCATGTACACATACGCACACATTTATATACACTCATGTTCAAAAGCTGGAGTGGAGCCTCATCCCTGGAGTTCAGTGGAGAGATGCTGGATCACTCTGTGAAAAGACTGCACATCTCCCTGCATGTTGAGTTGATGCCAGGGCTGGGATGATGTTACCTCCTGTCTCCCATCATCAGTACAGGGTATGCAAGGGAGCTGTGTAACCCAGGGCTGGATTTCCATGCAGAGTGTGAGGATGCCCAGCATCAGGCAGGTGAAAGTCCGTTAGGATTCAGGAAGTGCCCCTAGTGGCTGTCTGATTTACAGCCACTAGAGGCAGACTTAGTCCTGCAATGTAATTACTGCAGTTTCTCTAAAACTAAGTGGGACTGGGACACTGCACCCAGACCACTTCAATAATATGACACAGACCACTTCAATGAGATGACATGGTGACTATAGTGTCCCTTTAAATATGCTGGTGGGGAGACATAAGTACCCAGAGCCTTGACCTGTGTCCTCTGTAGTCCAGTCAGCCTTAATAGCACAGCTGCAGCAACAGTTATAGAGAGTATGACTGGATAGGAAGAGAAAATAATTTATTTACCATCTGGCTAGAAACAGGCTCTCACACAGAAAATGCATTGCAGGAGTGGCAGTGGCTTTTAATGACCACCCTGCAGCTCTAATGTCAATCATAGGAGACTGACTGGTCTACAGCAGACATAGATAATACGTCCTTTACCTTAATACTATGTTTGACTCCTCTTAAGAAGTAAACATCTCATCCTCCCCAATACTAAATGTAACCCAACTCTAACCCTAAAGTCAGTAATCCTAAAAATGCTTATACTGCAAGTTTAAGCCCTCTCATGCACTTAAGATTTTCCCTAGTGCTGACGTCTGAGGGGGAGGAGACCAGACATCCCAACTCCCCTGGAAGATTCAAGAGTCTCCTGCATAGGCTCCCTGATGCATGCAAATTATATACAAAAATAAAATCCGGAAATCACATACACAATTGTGTGTGTGTGTGTGCTTTTTATCTGAAATATTGTATATAATTTATAGGCCATCCGATGGGTATCACTGAACAAGGGCCTGGTCAGGCGCCGCAGCCATTTTAGAGTGCGACGGTGAGTATGCCCCTAAGGCCCACCCATAAATCCACCTATATGTTCCACCCATGAGTTCGCTCACAGAGAGTGGTGTATAGGGGATGTGTTATTGTATGTGACATTTACTCTTTAAGAAACCTCTTAAGATGTAGTCAATTACTTGGGCTTCAAGGACCTATAAAAGTGTAACATTTATGTAATGATGTAATTTATATTTAAAACAAACATATATCTTCACATACGTATTGTGTTGCATACGTGCACGGACGGACGTGTCTATATTTTGTGTGTATATGTTTAAATCCATCACTTTGTCTAAAGTATCATAAAGCCCACAGCCAGGAATTAGTTTTATCCTTTTCTGGTAGTATAAAGTATGAAGTCAGTTATTGAAACGTTCTTGGATTATATGGAGACAGCACAGTAACACTTGTTGACGTCATTGTAGATGTCTGTGCTGTCTCACTTTGTGTGAAATATGCCTTAGACTGAGAATACTACACATCCAATGCATGTGCAATCTAATTTTGTGTCCATTCATTACTGTTTTAAAACCCCATGGGCTACAATGTATTAGCTAAGTGAATAATGGACATTTATGTATTGATTATTTATGAAAGCAGCATTTCTCTTTTGTCCCAAAAGAAGTTTGCTTATTCAATAAGGTCTCTTAATAATATTTAATATATACAGCAGTGCTGGTATTCTCCATGTCTATGTTAATATATAATTGCATGAAAAAAAAATGGTTTTGACGACAAAGCAAAAACTACACATATGCATTTAATTTTGCTTATCCAGCAGATCTGAGTTTGGACCCTGCTCTGTCCAAATATTCACATGCAGTAGCCAGCACATTCCAGAACAAAGATCTATTTTTGCCTGTGACTGTGGAAGTGTGCGTCTGTGAAAATCCTTCTTTTGTATGACGTTCTAAAACCATAATATAATTTTGAAGATTGTCCTTTTCATTACTGGGGATTGTCAAGGTCAACTATTGCTGTATATATTTTCTTTTTGTTTGGTTCGTTCTTCTAAATCTGATTAATTTCTTTCTGCAATATGGAAGGCGAGTGGGAGATAGTTGCTTAGTTAAGGCTTGGAGATAGATACATAATAACAGCTCAATGGAAGGGGGAGTTCCTTGTTTCCTATACTTATATCCATTTTGGTCTCCGCTATGTGGGGCTCAATCTAGGGATAGCCTTACTTTGCAACTGACTGTATTTACCATGTACATAACAACGTTCTGTCTTTTGTACTTTGTAAATGTATACATGATTATTATGGTAATCAGAAAAAAGCACACATGAGAAAACCCATATGAAAATTGCCCACTGAAAAAACTCCACTGTTATAAATATGCACAAGAAGATTGCCCACACAGAAAAATGCTCACATGGAATAATATGCACATATGGTAATATCAAAGTAAAGGTGAAGATGTATGCTTACAATCTGTTTTTCTGGCACTGGAGGTACCCTCTCCCTCCCACCCCCCAATACCCTCTCCCTCCCAACCCCCAATGTCCCTCGTCACTGTCTCCTACTCCGTGCCGCTCCTCCTACTGTCTCCTACTGTCTCCGTCGGCCGGAGGGCGAGACTGATCCCGCCCACCGGCCGAGGAGACCTAATGCGCATGCGCGGCAATGCCACGCATGCGCATTAGCGCTCCCCATAGGAAAGCATTGAAAAAGATTTTCAATGCTTTCCTATGAGGAAATGAGCGACACAGCGCGAGTACGTCCAGCGACGCTCTAGCACAGATAATCTGTGTCTAGTAGACAGCCACTAGAGGTGGAGTTAACCCTGCAAGGTAATTATTGCAGTTTAAAAAAAAAACTGCAATAATTACACTTGCAGGGTTAAGAGTAGTGGGAGTTGGCACCCAGACCACTCCAACGAGCAGAAGCGGTCTAGGTGCCTGGAGTGTCCCTTTAAAGTACAATAGATATATACAATTGTAGATAACCATTTAACACCCATTTATGAGCCCATTTCTGAATAGGTATTACCTATTTTATAAAGTTATCGCTAACTTAAAATGTGAATATTTCATATTTGTATGCAACAATTTGCGTTGTGATTTTATTAAGTATAATTAAATGATATCATCATTTTGCTTATGGGTGTGCCAGCTGTGCGGCCACACAGGGCACCATGGGAGCTAGGGCGCCCAGCAGCTGCCACAGCTCACCCATGCAGGTGCCGGCAATGCAGTGGCAGAACTTTAAAACCGGATGCAAGCAAGGGAGGTGGGGAGGAGGTAAATAAACAAGGGGGCACAGCCAAATCTATAGCAGGGGTGGCGCTAAATGCAGCCCCCACTCGCTGCTATTACTGCTGCTCCCTGCTTCCCCAACTACTACACACCAGATTCTTCAGTGAATTCACTCACAGTCCATAATGTCTATAAGTGAGAGAGAGAAAAAGTGTGTGTGTCTGTAACTCTGTGTGACTGTCTGCATATGACTGTGTATGTGACTGTCTGTCTGTAAATGTGTGATGCTGCTTGTAACTGTGTGTAATTATCTGCCTATGACTGTGTGTGTGTGTAACTACCTGCCTGTAATTGTGCGTGTAACTCCCTGTAACTGTGTGTGACTGTCTGCCTGGGACTGTGTGATGTTGCCTGTAGCTGTATGTGTGATTATCTGCCTGTGACCATGTGTGTGACTGTCTTCCTTTAACTGTTTGTGTGACGGTGCATGTGTGTGACTATCTGCCTGTGACTGTGTGTGTGACTGACTGTTACTGTTTGTGGGACTGCCTGTAACTGTTTCTGTGTGACTGTCTGCCTGTGACTGTGTGTGTGTGTGACTGTCTGCCTGTAATAGTTTGTGTGTGAGATATGTGTGCATAATATCTTGTTACAGTCAGTGCTCCCTGTATAGTGCTACTTTCTGTATAATACAGGTCTGTGTATAATATCCAAGGACAGTCAGTTCTCCGTGTATAGTGCTGCACCCTGTATAATACAGGTCTGTGTGTGTATAATATGCTGGGACAGTCACTGCTCCCTGTATAGTGCTGCTCTAGTTATAATACAGGTCTGTGTGTATTATATACTGGGACATTCAGTGCTCCCTGTATAGTGCTGATCTCTGTATAATACAGGTCTGTGTGTATAATATCCTGGGACAGTCAGTGCTTCCTGTATAGTGCTGCTCTCTGTATAATACAGGTCTGTGTGTATAATATCCTGGAACAGCCAGTGCTCCCTGTATAGTGCTTTTCTCTGTATAATACAGGTCTGTTTGTGTATAATATCCCAGGACAGTCAGTTCTCCCTGTATAGTGCTGCACCCTGTAAAATACAGGTCTGTGTGTGTATAATATGCTGGGACAGTCAGTGATCCCTGTATAGTCCTGTATCTGTACAATACAGGTCTGTGTGTGTATAATATCCCGGGACAGTCACTGCTCCCTGTATAGTGCTGCTCTAGTTAAAATACAGGTCTGTGTGTATTATATCCTGGGACAGTCAGTACTCCCTGTATAGTGCTGCTCTCTGTATAATACAGATATGTGTGCATAATATCCTGTTACAGTAAGTGCTCCCTGTATAGTGCTACTTTCTGTATAATACAGGTCTGTGTATAATATCCAAGGACAGTCAGTTCTCCCTGTATAGTGCTGCACCCTGTATAATACAGGTCTGTGTGTGTATAATATGCTGGGACAGTCACTGCTCCCTGCATAGTGCTGCTCTAGTTATAATACAGGTCTGTGTGTATTATATCCTGGGACAGTCAGTGCTCCCTGTATAGTGCTGATCTCTGTATAATACAGGTCTGTGTGTATAATATCCTAGGACAGTCAGTGCTCCCTGTATAGTGTTGCTCTCTGTATAATACAGGTCTGTGTCTGTATAATATCATGTGAGAGTCAGTGCTCCCTGTATAGTGCTGCTCTCTGTATAGTACAGGTCTGTGTGTATAATATCCTGGGGCAGTCAGTGCTCCCTGTATAGTGCTGCTCTCTGTATAATACAGGTCTGTGTCTGTATAATATCCTGTGGCAGTCAGTGCTCCCTATATAGTGGTGCTCTCTGTATAGTTCAGGTCTGTGTACAATATCCTGGGACAGTCAGTGCTCCCTATATAGTGCTGCTCTCTGTATAATACAGGCCCGTGTCTGTATAATATCCTGTGACAGTCAGTGCCCCCTGTATAGTGGTGCTCTTTGTATAGTACAGGTCTGTGTATAATATCCCGGGACAGTCAGTGCTCCCTATATAGTGCTGCTCTTTGTATAATACACGTACCCACAGACTCCAGGAACTAGAAGAATCAGAAGCAGTGGAGTGGTGACTGAAGCCTCAATCTGAGACATTCAACATGTTGAATTGGGGGCATGAAAAGGGGCTAATGGAATATGGGCATATGTTTTCCTTTTGCTCCCATTTCTCTTATTAATTGCTGTGGCGAAACCAAGCTCGCCACTGGGCCCTGGAGAAGCCTGTTTGCCCGCCTCCTACCTGCTGACTATGGCCCCTGGGTTATTTGGGGCATATTGTATTTTATTGTGCGACTGCTGGCCCTTTAAGCACAGTGAATGGTATTTTATTGTACTGCTGCTGGCCCTTTAAGAACTGTGTGGGGACATATTGAGACTTTGGGTAACAATACCCTTTAAGACTATGGCCCTTGAAAACGTATGGACTTTTATTTGGTGTGTATGGCCCTTTAAGAACCGTCTGGGGACATCTTGTAACTTTGGTGAACAATGCTCCTTTAAGACTATGTCCCCAGATCTGTAAAATAACTTGCCCCTGGCTTTCTCCCTCTTGGTTCAGTAAATAGGGCTTACTGAACCAAGTACCACACAGGCAGACCACCCAGAAGTTAAAATGTGCAGGCAATTTACCTCCCAGGCTGTGAGGTTACTGCAGGTTAATTGCACGTGGCGGCGGCCATCTTTGTTCAGTCGAACGCGGTCAGCGGTGTATGCTAAAGATTCTGTGGAACTGAAATCGGCTACACATTTTACCGAACACCGCTGACCCTTACCTTCTCCTACTCTTCGTTTTTCAGCTCCAGAGACTAAGTCCCGTTCGAAATGGGACTTAGTCGTTTTTCTGCATGAAATTGACCGACCGCACAGCCCAAATCTATGGAACTGTTTTGGGCAGGAAATTGTCCTTGCGGTCGGTCATAAAGGACTTCCACCTAACTTTTGATCCACTGGAGGGATTTGGGGGGGCATGGGGGGCTAATAAGGCACACAGAGGGGGAGTGATGCTGAGTAGTTTTAAGTTTAGATATAGTACAAGATTGTGTCTGGGAGTTATAAACAGGCTTGTGTAGCCACAGTAGGAGATACAGGCTAGTAATACATATCGAGCATTTGAAAGGTACCAGCAAACAGCACTATATTTCGTATAGTCAGCATAGTTTCAAGGCAGTTAAACAAGTATTATAGGGGTGTCTAACCAGGGGCGTATTAGCCGCGAGGCAAACAAGGCATTTGCCTTGGGCGGCATTTTCCAGGGGGCGGCAAAAAACGCCGCCCCCAAATGCTCAAGACAAATGTCTTGTTAGCCTTGCGGCTAACAGACATGCTGGGCTGGTTGCTGGTTGCTGGGCGGCCGGCGAGGGAGCTCTTCCCCTGAGCTCTCTGCTCAGCTCCCTCGCGCGCCGCCCGCAGAGTGAGACTGGGAGCCGGAATATGACGTCATATTCCGGCTCCGCCTCCCAGCCTCACTCTGCGGGCGGCGCGCGAGGGAGCTGAGCAGAGAGCTCAGGGGAAGAGCTCCCTCGCCGGCCGCCCAGCCTGCCCGCCAGTGCCGCCCTGCAGCCACTGGACCACCAGGGAATGGGAGAACCCCCCCACCCCCAGCATTCCCAAAGGTAAGTGGGGGGGGGAGTAAATAAAAAAAAAAATGTTAATGTGAGTGTGTGTGTGTCTCTGACTGTGTGTGTCTGTTAGTGTGTGTGTGTGTGTCTCTGACTGTGTGTGTCTGTTAGTGTGTGTGTGTGTGTCTGTTAGTGTGTGTGTCAGTGTGTGTGTGTCTGTTAGTGTGTGTTAGTGTGTGTGTGTGTGTCAGTGTGTGTGTGTCTGTTAGTGTGTGTGTCTGTTAGTGTGTGTGTGTCTGTCTGACTGTGTGTGTCTGTTAGTGTGTGTGTGTGTGTCTGTCTGACTGTGTGTGTCTGACTGTGTGTGTCCGACTGTGTGTGTCCGACAGTGTGTGTCCGACAGTGTGTGTGTCTTAGTGCGTGTGTGTCCGACTGTGTGTGTTTGTTAGTGTGTGTGTCTCACTGTGTGTGTTTGTTAGTGTGTGTGTCTCACTGTGTGTGTCTGTTTGTTAGTGTGTGTCCGACAGTGTGTGTCTGTTAGTGTGTGTGTGTGTGTCCGACTGTGTGTGTTTGTTAGTGTGTGTGTGTCCGACTGTGTGTGTTTGTTAGTGTGTGTGTCCGACTGTGTGTGTTTGTTAGTGTGTGTGTGTACGACTGTGTGTGTTTGTTAGTGTGTGTGTGTCTGACTGTGTGTGTCTGACTGTGGGTGTTTGTTAGCTAGTGTATGCGTAGCTATCAGTGAATGTGTGTGTATTTAGAAGGCGGGGCAGGGGGGAAGGGTTGGGTGGGGGTGGCGCGCGCGCGCAGGGGGGGGTCTGAGTTTTTTCCTGCCTCGGGCAGCACAAAACCAAGATACACCACTGTGTGTGTGTCCGACTGTGTGTGTTTGTTAGTGTGTGTGTGTCCGACTGTGTGTGTTTGTTAGTGTGTGTGTGTCCGACTGTGTGTGTTTGTTAGTGTGTGTGTGTACGACTGTGTGTGTGTGTGTCCGACTGTGTGTGTCTGACTGTGGGTGTTTGTTAGCTAGTGTATGCGTAGCTATCAGTGAATGTGTGTGTATTTAGAAGGCGGGGCAGGGGGGAAGGGTTGGGTGGGGGTGGCGCGCGCGCGGGGGTGGGGGGGTCTGAGTTTTGTCCTGCCTAGGGCAGCACAAAACCAAGATACACCACTGTGTCTAACGCATGAAACAGTTAGTTAATAGTTTTTAAGAAAGAGAAAACAAGCTAGGAACGTTTTTAAGGCTTATGAATATATAGGCAGACTAAATAGTGACCGCTAGAACATTGCATGAAATCACTGCGTGGCTGTAAGGTACTGCAGTTTTACATTGCTCCCCTCCCCCCACCCAATCTCACTATCAAGCAGAAGCACACACTTGAGTTAGCAGAAACAGTTAAACATCAACTGATAAAACTAAAAAGTAGGCTACTCAGCCATGTATCATTGGTGATGGTGGGGTGGTCTGTCCTGGGCACCAGCCTTATGTGTCAGTATAGACAGGTGGTCATTCAGCCTATACCCCTGCTGGGCTGTGGGCTTCCATGTGGGGATAGTTCATGCTGGGCTTCCAGCGGCTTGTCCTGCGCCTGATACCCTATAGTTGGTGGTTGCTGGTGCGCTCTGTTCCATCTTGAGGGCCTGGGCTTTGCTTGGCGCGGTCGTGGCTTGTTGCTGGTCTTGGGCTGCTGCTGGATAGGGGATTCTGTTTGGAGGGTTAACTGACCGGGGGGGGGGATGCAGCATTGTGTCTAGGGCTCCGGCCCTCGTTACTGGTAGAGGTGAGGTATCTGTGGTACCGCTTTTCGCTGTGTATCCCCCCCCTCCTTCTCTCAACAGCCTCTGAGGGTGGATGTCTCTTATGGGCCCCGTTCTGCCTACTCACTGTGAGGTGCCCGGCATGTCTGTTTCGCGGGGATCAGCAGTCTGTGTCAGGCGATGCTTTCCCACGCGGCCTCCGCCATCTTTGATTGAGGCGTCAGGCCGTCCCTGCGGGGTCTCCGAGTGCGGCCACGAGGTGCGGACTGGGATCACCCCCCCAGCCCAGGGGGGGGAGGGGTCGGGGCCGGATCCGTTCCGGTGCAGCGTGACTTTCAGGCTCCGGGTGGCAGGATAGTGGAGCGGCGGCCGTCCACTCCACTCACCGCCAAGAGAGCTCCCGCCCGTTGCGGCAGAGAACTCCCCTCCGGGGGACTAAAACCCCTCAGGCAAGTCTCTCCCCGGTCCGGTGGCCCTCAACCATCGAGGGTCGCAGTGATGGGTAGGTTGGGTGATTTAGAGCGGTTGTAGTAGGCTTTTAGGGTCAATGTGTGCGGGAGCTGATCTTCCCTGCGACCGCTCCGCTCGGCGGTCCGGCCCCGCCCCCCTCCTTGCAGGCTTTTTAATGTAAACACACTGCCTTTTCAGAGAAAAGACACTGTGTGCAGCACTGGTCTTGGCTCATATGGCAGATCATATGGGTGGAGCATTGTGATGTCACATGGTGGGCAGGGCATATGGTGGGCAGGGCATATGTGGCAAATTCCTTGCACCAGCCCATGATGCATGAATCCCGAATGCAACCAGGAGGTGAGAAGAAGCAGCAGAGAGCCGTCCGTTATGGCTTGAACTAGGGGGGGTGAGAGGAAAAATGAATGGGGAATCCATAAGGGAGGGATACAAAGTGGAGTAGGGGAGATCACAGGGTACTGACAGCCTGATGACCTACAGAGGCAAATGACAAATAGGTAAAACAAATAACCCACATTAATGAACAAGAATTATGCAAAATGAAGTTCACACTAAAGCAAGTATATACATCTAGAAACAAACATACAAGGCAGAGTCAATATAGGTAGCTAAGGGAGCAGCAGCAAAGAAAGATGAGTGGCTTTGGGTCATATGATGGGATTTGGGTCAATGTTATTATTGGCTACGATGTTATTTTGGTTAACCCGTTCTGGGTTTGTTTTTGTTTTTATCCTATTGTACAGTAATTCTTTATTAGCTGCTAATGGATTAAAGAAGGAGATAGGCAGAATATGAGCCTCTATGTCTTACTAAAATCAGGATTTTCCTACATTCTCTCTCTCAGTTGCTTAGATATTTGCATTGTTCACAAGTGAAAGGGGATAGCAAAGCAAAACTAAGGCCAAGGGACCAATGTTCTCACTTATTTTCCTGGTATACAAAGGACACAAGAACAAAGGTCGTTCACAAAACATGTAGTGCTTTCTATGTTTAAACAAAGTTATTGGCAGATATGCTCTAGTAGGATTCTGAAATGTAATGCTTGCTACATATATAAGTGTATTCAAAACTGGTAGTTACGTAGATGAAAATTATTTAAAAAAAATATAACTATGAATAAGACATTATGTACATCCTCCTCATTTTCAAGGCAACCTCCACTTCATTACTGAGAGCTGACTTGGTCCACCATTGTTTGAATAATCTCCATGTGCATTACCACCACCATCTTGGTAATGGACAGTGTATAGGTATTTGGGTAAAGCGCACTGTCTGGCAAGATCAGTGATCCCTAATTGTACCTGCGAAGAACAATCATGGAGAGAGGGATACGTTGACACTCCAGGTTGGAATCAAACAACTGTTTTAGTTTTTGTTTTTTGCAGATAATGCATTTGGTTAAAAAAAAAATATGAAAAAAAACAGGCAATCCAAAATACTAAAATATTCTCACATTGTAAGTTGCTGCATTTGCAATACTGGGAATGCAACACGTTACCTGCCCTGTAGTGAGCACTGCTAATCCAAAAATGCATCAGACAATCAGGAAATCCAAATACCATTCTATTATAAATGCTGTCCTTATTCCAGAATTCGCTGCACCTCTAACAGAGAAGGGGCCTTTGAGAGTTGCAGATCTGTTATCAGCTTTCCACTTGAGAAAGCAGTTAGTTGAGCCGCTACTCACAAATATTTGTCTTGTTTCCCGATGATTTGAACAATTGTGTAACTTGTTTAAAAAAAAATAATAATCAAATGATGTTGTCTGTTAATCTTGGAGTGCTCAGCAAATGGCCTCTCCTCTTCATCCACCCCATGTACTAACGGTAAAGGGGAACACAACAAAGTAAGGGCACAACTCATGCACCCTCTTCTACCCCCAATTGCAGTCAGTAATAGATGTTGTTTGCAAGTGGGTCCCGAAGCTCACCATCCCCATTATAATAGATGGGCAAGAAAGTGCCCATTCTCTCTTGAAGAACCCTAGAGAAGATTCATTAAAAATGCCACTATAAGACCATACTAGAACCTTCATAAATGTTAACTCTTGTTCATAGTATTATAAAATTGTGCCTATATAATCTACTACTCCAATTGTACTGCAAAATCCTAAACCTGTGGATTGCCTTTGGGGTACCTCAGGTCTGCCTGTATCAATCTCATGCACAGCAAAAATAAAAATACAAATACAAATAAATGCCACTATAATCAATGAAAGCCTAGCATTTCACATCATGTGCCTGATTTGTTACATCACATACTGCACTACAGTAACCAACAATAAGAATTAGCATTTTCAGACTTGGTAGGCTGGGTTTGAGGTGTTAGGGTTAGGTTGCAGAATGATGCAAAATATTTTTTGCACATATAAATTGATTGTGACAAGAAATACTGGTGCTTTTGTTTTATACCAAAAGCAACAAATAAAATAAAAATACATACAAGTTGCCTCCGTGCCTGGAAATTCCTTAGAAACCTCACTCCCCTCTATTATTTTTCTTCTTTTTCCAACACAAAGTCTTACTGGGACGGTTTGTTTTGAAGTTGGCTGAGTTTTTATTTGGATGCTTTTTTATTTGAAGATTGCTGCTTATTCAATATCTTATAATGTAATTTAATGGTGTGACTGAAGCTTTGTCTCTTGCCTCCATTTAAATATATTACTTAGGCATTTTAATGGCGTGTGTCTAAAAACTAGCATTTTTTAAGTTTTAGAGAAAAGCAATAAATATTATGCATTCATTCCTGCTTTTCCTGCAGATTTAAGTATGTTTTGTGCCCCTGCAAGTATTCATATACAAGCACATTTCTGAACAATGATATACAGAGTTATTCACTAAAGTGAGAATTCAAGGGGAATTTCAAATTGAAGGTCACACTGGAACCATGGCTTACATTTCAGCTATTATGACCTAAATCTAAATTTGAAATTCTCTGAATACCCAATGCCTCTCAAACTTCTCAAATTCTGCGGGACAGTTCAGATTTTCAAGGCCTGACCCACGATCCTGCATTAGTTCCATGATGTCCTGCTTTTGCGAACACCAAGGAACTGTCCCCAACATTCATAGCACGAGCGCATCAATAGACGCACTCGCACTACGAATAGAGCACAAGGACCTTGCAGTGAGCACTGAAACTATGCCCTCTCAGTGGACCAACCTGCATGATGGGGTTTTGTGAGTTGCAGATCTGTGCCTTGCATTCATTCACAACAGGCTAACCTGCCATTGACTCAAGCAATGGTAAGTATTAACCTAATGTGTATAAATCACAGACAATATTGAAAACACATGGTAATTTTGACAAACTTTTAAAAAGGCTCTTTTCTGCAGATTGATTATGCAAAGTACAGATGACATCAAACATATATTTGCTGTCATAAATAAATAGGGTAAAATAGCAATAATATACAAATACTTAAAGAAAGAAAACACATCTTTTAGGGTAGAATGAGTAGAAAGTCAACTCAAATGAGTAAAGTGACAAAACTTGCTATGCCAAAGAAAAATTTGACTTCCAACATAACATAGCAGTGGAAAATGACATGTATTGAGACTCACAGGTCTCGAAGTGAAGGTCATCAATAAGCAACGTAAGGCATTTGAAAACAATTAGGTTACAAAATATGAATGGGACACGCAGGTCTCCTGTTCAGATTTGGAGATCTCATGAAATATATGAAAAAACTAAAACGTATTAGTTTTCTGTTTTTGTATGAAGGGTTAAACATAACAGTAAACAAAGAAAAGAAGAACAAAACAGGGTTGGGGTTGTTGCCGGTGTATCTAGTGGTCAAGTCACCCGGTGCAGGAATGATACCTAAACAGGAAGAAGGCTAAATTTATCTCACTGTAATGCGTTCAATGTGCAATGATTATGGTGTGTTGTGTAATGGGCTAATCTAACTAAACAAATTTGGGCAGCTCCTTCCCTAGAAAGATTGTGGTGTAATGGGAATTGAACCGTAGCACTGGTAATATGTGTTACACTGTTTTAGTGTTTAGCAATCATTAACCTAGCAGTATTCAATATAAAGGTGGATAATTGTTGAAGTGCGAGAATGTAACTAAAATAGCTAGTTTGATTCCTGGCTCTGTCAGGCTATGCTACACATGGTCCCACTAGCCAAACGATTCCCACCAAAAAGCAGGCTTTCTTACATTTATCACAAAGTCATCTTGTGAATAGCTAAACTTATTTTTCAAATAGCAGCCTTCAAGTGACCTGCCCTCCATGACGGAGTGACAGAAAAAATGTTGATGTAGCGTTGTTCCTTCCCCATACTGTTCTTCCCTTTCATTTTCTCATTTTAAAGTTCACTCTATCCACCTTTTTATACCATATCTTACATAAAATAAATTGTATTTGTCTGTGCTTGACTTCACCATTTAATTTCTTCTCATCTGACTTTCCACCCCTCAATTTACTGACAAAAATATCAGCTCACAAGATTTCAAGATTGCTCACAATTATGTTCTTCTTTGATCCCACAAAGTGGGCTAACTCTCCTACACATATGCTCTTTACATCATTTTGTCCACCATACATTCTATTTGATCTCCATCTTGTGTTCTCAATTACCGCATCAATTACAAAATAAATACAACCCACCTAGAGCAGGGGTAGGCATCTGTGATGAAAGCAACTTTGCCACTGGTTTTTGGAGAGGACTACTTGCCAGCCTTTTACCCTGTGACTATGGTTCTTTTAATTTATTTTGCCTAAGAGACCCTATTTGTACATATTTGGACTTTAAACATTTGGTTCTTCGAACTCCCGAACAGTCGAAGTGGCTGCCATTCGACATTCGAACATGTGGTGGCGGCCATCTTGTTTGCATGGGCTAAAACCGCGAAAAGACTTCAGGGGGACTTCAGGGCCGGAATGCCCTGGAACTATTTTCGGCATGAAAACCTTGCGGTTCCCGGTTGGTCCTCCAGCGGCACTTAGCCGCGATTTTATGGAACTGTTTTAGGCATGAAATCCTGTGTTTGCCTAGGCAAAAATATGACTATAAAATTTTTTAACCCCCTTATCTGATCTGGGTGATTTTGGGATATGTTGTTCACCAGACTTTTAAAAAATGTATGTTTTTTCTGCTTAGAGTTCATTGAGTTAGTCCATTGTCTTCGTTAATTGTATCACAGGCAGAGGGGAGGGATTGTCTATACCCTTTCTGTGGGCACACGGCCATAGGTTTGCCATCACTGCAGAGTAGGCACCTGCCTGCCCAAAACGGCAGGCGCCTACTCTGCTTCCGGGTCGGGAGGACTGGGGGAGGAATCTATGAAGCAGCTCTCCTGTCCTCCCGCGAGCAAGCTGTGTGGAGCGTTGCCGCGTGTTACCATGGCAACGCTCCACACAGCATCGCGCGAGAGGACAGGGGAGCTGCTTCACAGATCCCTCCCCCAGTCCTCCCGACCCGGAAGCAGTGCTTGCCACCACCGGACCACCAGGGATGGCTGTGTCCCCCCCCTCCTTCATTAAAGGTAAGAAGGAGGGAGGGGATACTGATTTACCATACTTTTTTTTATTATTATTTTTTTTAAACACCTTTACCCCTACAACCCCACACACAGTACCCCTACCCCCCACACACAGTACCCCTACTCCCCACAGCACCCCTACCCCCCCACACACAGTACCCCTATCCCCCACACACAGTACCCCTACCCGCCACAGCACCCCTACCCCCCACAGCACCCCTACCCTCCACACACAGTACCCCTACCCCCCACAGCACCCCTACCCCTCACACACAGTACCCCTATCCCCCCACACACAGTACCCCTACCCGCCACAGCACCCCTACCCCCACAGCACCCCTACCCTCCACACACAGTACCCCTACCCCCCACACACAGTACCCCTATCCCCCCACACAGTACCCCTACCCCCCACAGCACCCATACCCCCCACAGCACCCCTACACACACAGCACCCCTACACACACAGTACCCCTACCCCCCACAGCACCCATACCACCACACACAGTACCCCTACCCCCACACACAGTACCCCTACCCACCACACACAGTACCCCTACCCCCCACACAGTACCCCTACCCCCACACACAGTACCCCTACCCCCCACAGCACCTCTACCTCCCCACACAGTACCCCTTCCCCCACACAGAACCCCTACCCCCCCCACAGACCCCCTACCCCCCACACAGAACCCCTACCCCCCACACAGTACCCCTACCCCCAAAGCACCCCTACCCCACAGCACCCCTACCCCACAGCACCCCTACCCCCCACACACAGTACCCCCAACCCCCACAGCACCCCTACCCCCCACACAGCACCCCTACCGCCCCACACAGCACCCCTACCCCCCACACACAGTACCCCTACCCCCCACAGCACCCCTACTCCCCACAGCACCCCTACCCCCCAAACAGCACCCCTACCCCCTCCCATACAGCACCCCTACCCCTTCCCACACAGCACCCCTACCCCCCACAGCACCCCTACCCCCACACACAGTATCCCCACCCCCCACAGCACCCCTACCCCCACACAGCACCCCTAGCCCCCCACACAGCACCCCTACCCCCCCACAGCACCCCTACCCCCCACAGCACCCCTACCCCCCACAGCACCCCTACCCCCCCAAACAGCACCCCTACCCTCTCCCACACAGCACCCCTACCCCTTCCCACATAGCACCCCTACCCCCCCACATAGCACCCCTACCCCCCACATAGCACCCCTTCCCCCCACACAGCTCCCCTACCCCCCACACAGCACCCCTCCCCTCCCAGCAACAACTATCCCCCCAGAATCCCTCCCCTCCCCCACACCCAGCATCCCACCCCTCCCCTACACCCAGCTTCCCTCCCCTCCCCTACACCCAGCTTCCCTCCCCTCCCCTACACCCAGCATCCCTACCCCCCCCCCACACACACACAACAACTCTACCCCTACACACAGCACCCCTACCCCCCATACACAGCACCCCACAACACACACAGCACCCCTACTCAGCACAGCACCCTTACCCCTGCCCAGCACCCCTACCCCCGCCCAGCACCCCTCATACACACACACACACACCACCCCTCATACACTCACACACACACCAGCCCTCACACACACACACACACACACACCACCCCTCACACACACAGCACCCCTCACACACACAGCACCCCTCACACACACACAGCACCCCTCACACACACACAGCACCCCTCACACACACACACACACACACACAGCACCTCTCCTACACACACACACACACAGCACCCCCCACACACACACAGCCCCCCACACACACACATAGCACCCCTCACACACACACAGCCACAGCACCCCTCATACACACACACAGCACCCCTCACACACACACACACACACAGCAACCCTCACACACACACACAGCAACCCTCAGACACACACAGCACCCCTCGCACACAGCACACACACAGCACCCCGCACACAAACACATACACTACACCCCTCAATGCAGTATGTGTGTGTATTCAGCAGTCTGTGTGTGTGTGCGTGTATTCAGCACTCTGTGTGTGTGTATTCAGCAGTGTGTGTATTCAGCGGACTGTATGTGTGTGTGTATTCAGCGGACTGTGTGTGTATGTATTCAGCAGTCTGTCTATATGTGTATTCAGCAGACTGTGTGTGTGTATGTATTCAGCAGTCTGTGTGTGTGTACTCAGCAGTCTGTGTGTGTGTGTGTGTGTGTGTGTGTACTCAGCAGTCTGTCTGTATGTGTATTCAGCAGACTGTGTGTGTTTTCAGCAGTCTCCGTATTCAGCAGACTGTGTGTATGTATTCAGCAGTCTCTGTGTGTATGTATTGCATTTGTTGGAGATACTAATAAATATAATCTTAATTTTATCTATTTATATCATTATTTAAAATTTTTATCATTAAACTCTCTGTTGTTGTGTTCTTTTAAAACAAAAGTTGTTAATTAGTTCGGACAACAGTACAAGTTTTTTTTTCTAAACTTAAACCTCAGTATTGTTGGCACTTTAAGGAAAAAAAAGTTGGCATGCATTGCGGTTTGGGCACTCGGGCTCAAAAAGGTTCGCCATCACTGGTCTATACTGTATGGTAGAGTCTGAATGTAAACCTCTGTTTTTATTGGCTTGTATGTTTTGTATTCGGTGCCCAACTAGGTCCACCTGGGCGTCACATTTGCTGTAAAACTTGTATAAAAGATCAGTGTGTGCCATTAACCTTTCTGATCCTGTTTGACCCTCAACACGTAGTCTTGTCTCATGATCGGAGGGGAACTGCTATAATCACAATGGGGATTGCTATACTTTGTATACTCCCCTGGGCTCTAATCACTTAGCTCTTCTAAGAGCTGTTCCTGTTACGCTCTCCTGGAGGAGAGGTCTCTCCCACACGGTCCTGGATGTCAGAGGTTGGTCCAGGGTAGAAGGAAGACGGCAAGATTCTAGTTAAGCTACGGCGGTTGTGGAGCCTGCAGTGGTTGTGGTGTCCGGTGCAGTGCTTGTTGTCCTGGACATCAGCTAGGAAGCATCCGTTAATGGACGTGCCCAGTCGCGGTACCAGGTGATCCGTTACAGCATCCTTTGGCACGTCAGCTTCCGTGAATTCCTTGAATTCAGTGCTCTTACAGCTATAATGATGGCTAGCCTCAGGCGACCCCTAGCCAAGGTAATAACCCCAACAATTCCGAAAGAAGCTCCTGTTCTATCTGGATCAAATGTTTTCTAATCATTTTGTCCATTCCATTCTGGATAGATATACTGCATGGTAATATTTATTAATATCCTGGACCGCTAGGTCCACCTGGTCTCTAAGTCTAGTTTAATGTTGAAACCCAAGCCGAGGGGGGCTATTACCCCAAAAAGTTACTAAAAATATATGTTTTTCCAAATAAGCATTAAGTAAGATCTAACTGTATTCGCTCTAATAAAGGTAAAAAGTTAATATGGTATAATTTATAGATATTAGTTAAGATATGTATACCTAAATATAGTAGGGACGTTCCATCTAAACTGGAGGGTCTTTGTAATCTATTCTATCTAGAGGCCAGATAACATTTAATACCTCACATTTCATAATATTTATCTTAAAATTAGACAGCCTACTGTGTAACTAGTTCTTTTACTACATGAGACAGGGAAGAAACTGTGTAAGCGGCTAATTCCTAATATTACACCATTTACCTTAAGTCTAGCTCTTGGTCAACAGCCTTAAAGGGACACTATAGGCACCCTAACCACTTCAGTTCATTGAAATGGCCTGGGTGCAGTGTCCCTGTCTCCCTTAGTCCTGCAATGGAAATCATTGCAGTTTTCGAGAAACAGCAATGATTACCATGCAGGACTAAGAATGTCCCTAGTAGTTGTCAGTCAGAGAGCCACTAGAGGCACTTCCTGGATGTCAGTGGAGTCCAAGTCACCTAACTGACACTGGATGTTGGAGGTGGGGGGTGAGAGGTAGGGGGGACCAGAGGGAACTATAGTGTAAGGAATAAAGATTTGTATTTCTAATGAAGGCTGGATAATGGCTAAATTAATCTTCCCAGCCTTTAAATCATAAAATAAATTAGTTTACTTGGTAGGGTAATTTAATCTATTAACATTCAAGGAGAGGTCATTCAGAAGATAAAAGGACATAAGTTAAAGTAAACAATAGATAACTATTAATTCGTCATCAAAGAGCTGGAATCGAATCGAGAGAAAACAGCTGCTTAAATATATCAGTACATCACATATAAAAACACAAATAAGATAACAAAAAAGAGCCAGTTGGAAAGGCTCTTATTGGGTGGATTATTCACAAATGTGACTAAGAACCTGGACATTACAGACAACAATGTCTGTATCACAAAAACACCTTTTAAAGATGCGTGTCGTAACCAAAAAAAAAAAATTATGGCATCTCAACCAAACCCCCTCTTCTAGATATCTATGGTGTTTTGAGGACAATTCCTAAAAAAAATAATGTATCAAAGGTATTACTCCCTATATAATGACATTTCTCAAATCTCTGTATGTATGTCTATATATAAGGGCTGTCCAGAAATTATCCAGCCATCTAATGTGAAAAAATAAAGACATTTAATGAAGAAGATCCAAGAAACAATGTACATAGGACAATGATGTCTCAGCCCCCTTCAAAATAGGCACCTTGAGATCTCACAAAAAACCATTGTGCAAAATCCTTTGTTGGAATCGCCAACAGCTGCTGTGTCGTATTTACCTGAATCTCATCAACGGTCTGAAATCCCTTCCCTTTCAAAGGTGATTTTCCTTTTGGGAAAAGCCAGAAGACGCAGGGCACCAAATCTTCCGACAGATTCTCGATCTTCTTCAAAGCTTTTGTACCACACTTTTATTTAAACTGCACTCATTGCATCGTCCCCGAAAGTATTCTGAATCATCCAAATATTTTCCACTGAGGAGTGTTCAAGCTTAATACAAATTTAAGGAAGATTCATTTCTCTAGTCACTCAGTCAATTTGAAGGCGACGGCCACACAGTACACATGCTCACTCAACGGCATCTAGTGCCTCCACTGACTAGTACACTGAAGTCGTCCTTGTTCATGCATGTGCATTCCAGTCCACACACCTTGGTTGCCAGGCTACATCAATGTCATACAAACTGCTCTCTTTATATTATTATACAATTGCTGGACTTTTTCTGGACTGGCCTTGTGTGTGTTTACACACACACACACGAAAAGAAAGTACACCCTCTTTGAATTCTATGGTTTCACCTATCAGGACATAATAATACAATCATCTATTTTTAGCAGGTCTTTAAATTAGGTAAATTCAACCTCCGATGAACAAAAACACATATTACACCATGTCATGAATCATTTAACAAAAATAAAACCAAAATGGAGAAGCCATGTGTGAAAGAATAAGTACACCCTTACTGCTTCCATGGGAATTAGGAGGCTAAGTAGCAGACATGTGCTGAAAATCAAATGCCCTGGAATAAGTGATCATCAGCAAGTGTGACTACCTCTATAAATGCCCAATTTTTTTGCTGTTTAGTTTGCTGGTCTGGAGCATGCAGGTGTGTGCTAACACAATGCCAAGGAGGAAAGACATCAGCAATGATCTTAGAGAATCATTAAACTGCCCATAGATTGCCCATCAAACTGGCAAGGGTTGTAAGGCTATTTCCAAACAATTTAAAGCCCACCATTCTACAGTGAGAAATATTATTCAAAAGTGGATAACATTCAAGACAGTTGCCAATTTCCCCAGGTGTGGGCGTCCCAGCAAATTTACCCCAAGGTCAGACCGTGCAATGCTCAGAGAAACTGCAAAAACCCCAAAGGTTACATCTCAAACTCCATAGGACATGACAGTACAATTAGAAAAAGACTGAAGTATGGTTTGTTTGGAAGGGTTTCCAGGAAAATGCCTATTCTCTCTAAAGAGAACATGGCAGCGCGGCTTAGGTTTGCAAAGTAATATCTGAATATACCACAGTCCCCAATAGGAAGGGAAAATAATCAATAATCTAATGGGCTGAGGATATGGTTGCAGTGTAGAATTATGAACTGCGATAATTTACCCACCAGTCCCCCCTTATATACACATATACCGTATATACTCGAGTATAAGCCGACCCGAATATAAGCCGAGGCCCCTAATTTTATCCCAAAAAACTGGGAAAATTTATTGACTCGAGTATAAGACTAGGGTGGGAAATGCAGCAGCTACTGGTAAATTTCTAAATAAAATTAGATCCTAAAAAATATATATTAATTGAATATTTATTTACAGTGTGTGTATAATGAATGCAGTGTGTGCGTATGTGTGTGTGTATGAGTGCAGCGTGTGTGTATGAGTGCAGCGTGTGTGTATGAGTGCAGTGTGTGTATGAGTGCAGTGTGTGTGTGCATGAATGCAGTGTGTGTGTGCATGAATGCAGTGTGTGTGTGTATGAATGCAGTGTGTGAATGCAGTGTGTGCAGGGCCGGTGCAAGGATATTTGCCGCCGTAGGCAAAAAAAATGTTGCCGCCCCCTCCCCCCCCATATGTCCTGACTTCCCCTCCTCCTCCCTCAGTGGTCCTTACCTCCCCACCCCCGTGTTCCTTCACCCCCCCCCCAGTGGTCCTGACTCACCCCTCCCCTAGTGGTCCTTACCCTCCCCTCCCCTAGTGGTCCTTACTTCCCCCTCCCCTCCCATAGTGGTCCTTATCCCACCCCCTCCCTCTCATAGTGGTCCTTATCCCCCTTCTCCCTCCCATAGTGTTCCTTATCCCCCCCCATCCCTCCCATAGTGGTCCATATACCCCCCCTCCCTCCCATAGTGGTCCTTATACCCCCCCTCCCTCCCATAGTGGTCCTTATCCCACTCCCTCCCTCCCATAGTGGTCCTTATACCCCCCTCCCTCCCATAGTGGTCCTTATACCCCCCTCCCTCCAATAGTGGTCCTTATCCCCCCCTCCCTCCCATAGTATTCCTTATCCCACCCCCTCCCTCCCATAGTGGTTCTTATCCCACCCCCTCCCTCCCATAGTGGTCCTTATCCCCCCCCCCCCCTCCCTCCCATAGTGGTCCTTATCCCCCCCCTCCCTCCCATAGTGGTCCTTATCCCCCCCTCCCTCCCATAGTGGTCCTTATCCCCCCCCTCCCTCCCATAGTGGTCCTTATACCCCCCCTCCCTCCCATAGCGGTCCTTATACCCCCCCCTCCCATAGTGGTCCTTATACCCCCCCCCTCCCATAGTGGTCCTTATCCCCCTTTTTTTGTTATTAGTAATTTTTTTTTATTATTATTAATTTTGTATTATTATTTCGTATTTTATTTATATATTTTTTTTTTCGTCCCCCCTCCCTGCTTGATATATGGCAGGGAGGGGGGCTCTCCTTCCCTGGTGGTCCAGTGGCAGTTCAGTGGGGGGGAGAGGGGGGCTGGCAGAGCTGTACTTACCTGTTCTGCAGCTCCTGTCAGCTCTCTCCTCCTCTGCGCCGTCCGTTCTGCTCTTCTGTCAGCTCCCAGTGTAAATCTCGCGAGAGCCGTGGCTCTCACGAGATTTACACTGGGAGCTGACCGAGGTGCTGACCGGACGGCGCAGAGGAGGAGAGAGCTGACAGGAGCTGCAGAACAGGTAAGTACAGCTCTGCCAGCCCCCCTCTCCCCCCAGTCTGTATTATGGCAATGCAAATTGCCATAATACAGACCTTGACTCGAGTATAAGCCGAGTTGGGGTTTTTCAGCCCAAAAAATGGGCTGAAAAACTCGGCTTATACTCGAGTATATACGGTAACCAGGTAAAAACAGTTATCTAAAATAACATATAATAATATTGTATCTGTTGTCAATCATTGGCTCCGAATAGGTAATCTTAAGCATTCCAATTTAGAGAAATAAACTCAACAAAATAAGAAGGGTTAAAAAAAGGAGAAAATATATTAAACCCTTAATATAGGATCCTAATGTGTGTGTATATATTTATCTCTCTCTCTCTCTCTCTCTCTCTCTCTCTCTCTCTCTCTCTATATATATATATATATATATATATATATATACACACACATACAGTTGTAATCAAAAATGCTCAACACCCATTGAAAATCAGGTTTATTGTCAAAATGTAGACTTTCAGCTGTTTTCAATAAACAAATCAAACAAAAGCAATTAAAATAGCTCAGCACAATGAATGCTTCAATTAGTTTCCCCAAATTTAACTGAAAATGCAACTTATAATTACATTTTCAGTTTAAAAATTACTCAACCCCTTAATGGGAAGCATATTTAGTACTTAGTAGAGCACCCTTTTCCTTTTATGATCTGTTGAAACCGACATGCATAGCCAGAAACAAGCTTCTGGCAGTGTTCCTGAGGAAACTTAGTCCATTGCTCATGAGCAATGGTCTCCAGTTCAGTAATATTTTTGGGTTTGAGTGCAGCAGCCACCTTCTTAAAACCCCACCAGAAATTCTCTATGACATTCAAGTCAGGTGAATGTGATGGCTACTGTAGAATGTTCCAGGACATTTTCTGCTACCAATCCTTAATGGAATCTGAGGTGTGCTCGGAATCATTGTCTTGTTGGAAGATCCAATGATGCCCAAGTTTCTGCTTCCTCGCAGACGGCATGACGTTTTCTCCTAGATTGATACTGATACTTTAATGAATTTATTTTGTCTTCCAAACACACTGCACATTTCCAGTGCCAGGGAATGCAAAGCAGTCCCATAGCATCACCAAGCCACCGCCATGCTTAACTGTAGGCAGAGTGTTCTTTTCAGTGTATGCTTCATTCTTCCTCCAGACAAACCACTGATCCTTGATCCGAAAAGTTCCAGTTTTTGTTTTATTGCTCCACAGAACAGAATCCCCACTCTTCTGTGGTTTATTTATATGATTTTGAGCATATTGGGTCAGTAGTGGTGTACATCTTGGAGTCCTGGCATGGAAACCTTCTGTGTCTAGTATGCACCTTGTGTGCTCACTGAAACCTCAGTGGCTATTTCCACCAAGTCTTGATTCAAGTCTTCTGCAGCCACTTGAATATTTTTCACAACCTGCCTTCTCAGAAAACTGGTTGCAGCCATTGATAGCTTCCCTTTTCTGCCCCATCCAAGAAGTGTAACCACTATTCCTTCAACTTTGAAATTACAAACTATGCTTCTTGCGGTGTCTCTAGGTACATGCAGTGCCTTTATTATCGTTTTGCACCCTATTACTTGTTTGTGAAAGGCAATGATCTCTTCTCTTAACTTTGTGGACCATTCTTTTGACTTAGCAATATTTTTTTTTTTTTATAAATTCTTTATTTGTTTTATTTTGACATTTTTCAGAAGTATGGGGGTTGGGGTACAGAAAGGAGAAACGTGGGAGCAAGGATAATTTCACAGAGACCTTGGGTCGCATTAGTATGTTACATAACAGTCATAAAGAAGAGGTAATTACATAGCAAATTGTGCAAATTGTGTTGCAGTGAGTGATTTATAACAACTTTAACAAGATTATTTTTGGTTCGTATGTGATGTAGTTGCGTGTGTAGTATGTCAATCGTTTCAGTATTTGGTTGGTGTGTTTATGGGGTTCCCTTTGGGGAGAGAAAGGGGTACCATGAGGGAGGGGAGGGGGTGGGGGGGTTGGTTTGGTGGGGGTGCTGGTCCTATTGTCTAGTGTGTAGACCTATTGTTTCCTGGTGTCACCTTGCTTGGCTGAGCTCTACTAGTATGTGTGTCCTTGGAGGTTGGGTGGTGTTGTTCCGAGGTCAATTGTGGTCCTTCCCTTGGACTTTATATTTGATTCTGCTTGGGCTGTCGCCTAGAGTAGGGTGTGTTGGTCAGGATCTTGTTGGGAGTTTCCTGATCCGTGTATGGTGGGTGGCGGTTAACCGCTTATAACTCCGTCGTAAGTGGTTATTTGCTCCTGAGATCTGGGGTTGTGGTTTCTGTCGGGGGTGGTCTGAGTGTTCGTCCGTCTTGTTGTTTGCTTGTGGTGCAGCGGTTGTGGTGGGTGCGTTCGTGGCCCCTGACAGAATGGTGGTCTGCGTTGGGAGTGCTCTGGTTAGAGCATATGTCTGCATTGGCTGATTGTCTCGTATGTCCTCGCGTGGTTAGTGCCTGTGGTTTGGTACTGGCGGAGGTAGAGCTTAGGTTTGGTGTGGTGGGGGGGGGGTGTGGTGGGTTTTGTGTAGATTAGTGTGACTGAGTTTGTCTGGTGAGGTTGGGATGAGCAGTTTAGGCATCTCTTGTTGTGGACGTGGGGGTTCAGGGGGGGGAAGCGGCCTGGTTGGTAGGGTACGGGGTCAGGAGCGGTCTCCGAGGTGGTCGCTCCCCAGGGGCCGCCACCCGCCTGGCTCCTCCCTTGGTGGGGGGTGCCTTATAGTGTTGGGAATTCGAAGATCCATGGCTCCCAAATTTTGTCGAAGTGTCTAGTGGTGTCATGTATAAGGGCGGTAAGTTTGTCCATTTTCATAGTTTCCTTGATTTTCCGTTGAATGAGTGTCATAGATGGGGTGTCAGGGCTTCCCCATTTCTCTGCGATTGCTCGCCTAGTGGCTAGTGCCAGTTTGGCTATCAGTTTGTTTTGTGCTCTTGGGGTGTCTCTAAGGGGCCTGGAGAGGAGCCATAGCCATGGGTCCATCGGGATGTTGGTGTGAAGTGCTTGCGATGCTAGTTGCGCTATTTGCTGCCAAACTGTGGCTACCCGAGGGCATTCCCACCACGTGTGAGTTCCCCTGTTCCCGCACCCCTTCCAGCAGAGGTCGTTGTCGGTTTGTCTCATTTGTTTCAGACGTAGTGGAGTGAGGTACCATCTAAGAAGAGTCTTATACGCTTGCTCTTTGTGATTGACACATATCGATATTGTTGCTGTGGCCTCCCATATGTCTGCCCAGTCATTTTGGTCCCCTATGGGACTTAGGTCCCTCTCCCAGGCTGCCATATAGGGCATGGAGCCTTCCCGTATGTTCCTGCTTAGTAGGGAGTATATAGAGGATATTTGTCCTTTGTGGAGTGGGTGGTTGTTAAATGCTTTTTCTAACGGGGTGAGGGGGGTGATACTCGCTTTCTGTATGGCTGGTTTGTCGACAAAGCTGCGAATTTGTAGGTATCGGAAGAAGTCTCGAGTGGTGAGGGGGGTCTGTTGGGGAAGTTCCGCAAAGGGAATGATGTGTTGGTTCTTGTAAAATTGGTTAATGCGTGTCAGGTCGTTGTCTTCGAAGTGAGAGAAATCCCTCGGGGACATGCCTGGTGTAAAGTTTGTGTTCCGGAGGATGGGCATCAGCGGTGAGGGGTGGGAGATAAGCTCATGTTTGTCCACGATTTTGTCCCATATTCTAATTGTAGTGCGAATTGCTGGGGAGGTATAGGGGGCCGGTGGTCTGGCTGCTTTTGGTAGCCAAATGTATAGGGAGGGGAAATCGTGTCCAAATATGCTATGTTCCAGGTCGACCCATCGTTTAAGGCCGGGAGCGGCGTGGAGTTGAATGGTTTGTGCTACGTGTGCCGCGTGAAAGTATTGGGTGAAATTGGGAAGTCCCAGTCCTCCCTGTCTGTTTGGTATATATAGTGTTTGGCGGGCGATCCGTGCTCGTTTTCCGGCCCATATAAACTTATCTATTTTGGTTTGCAGTTTTTTGAAATCAGAGGCGATGAGCGGGATTGGGAGGGTTTGGAAAAGGTACAAAAATCTTGGGAGGAGATTCATTTTTATGGAAGTCATTCTGCCCATCCATGAGATTGACATATCTTTCCATTTGTCTAGATCTTGTGTGGCGGTGTCTAGTAGGGGCGTGTAGTTTAGGCTATAGGTGTGTGTTAGATCTGCTGGGAGAGTGATTCCCAGATATTTGATAGCAATTGGTTGGTATGTGAACGGGTGGCGTGCCTGAAGAATGCGGAGGGTGGATTGATCTATTCGGATCGGAAGGGCTTCCGTCTTCCCCATGTTTAATTTGTAACCGGAGATGTTTGCGTATTTTGCGAGTTCCCTGGACAGGTGTGGGAGAGAGTTTAGCGGGTCCGTGATTGTGAGAAGTACATCGTCCGCGTACGCAGCAATCTTATATGTTTCATTCCTGACACGTATTCCATGTATGTCATTTTGGCTTCGGAGGACTTGGAGTAGTGGTTCGAGGGATATGGCGAATAGTATTGGTGAGAGTGGGCAGCCCTGTCGTGTGCCATTCTGAATTTGGAATGAGGGGGATGTAGTCGAGTTCAGGAGGAGGGTGGCTGTGGGGGATGAGTATAGAGTTCTCAGTGCGTTGATGAAGGGCGTAGGGAAACCAAATTTCTGTAATGTTGCAAATAAAAATGGGCAAAGCAGTCTGTCAAATGCTTTTTCCGCGTCAAGGGATAGGATCAGGGTCGGGATGCGTCTGTGGTCAACGTACCAGATGAGATCGAAGGTACGTCTAGTATTGTCACTGGCCTGTCTGTTCAGGATAAAGCCCACTTGGTCTGGGTGGATGAGTCGGGGCAGGAAGGGGTTAAGTCTTTCCGTCATTACTTTCGTAAATATTTTAACGTCTATATTTAGCAGGGAAATCGGTCTGTAGTGTCCGGGGTCAAGATGGGATTTGCCGGGTTTCGGTATGAGACATATGTTCGCCTGTAGCATGTCCGGGGGAAGAGGGTCCCCCTGTAACAGTGCATTGAAAAGATCGCTGAGTTGCGGAATGAGGGCTGCTGCGAAGGTTTTATAATATAGTCCCGAGAATCCATCTGGGCCTGGACATTTATTGGGTTTCAGCGTTTTAAGGGCGTTAGCTATTTCTTCTGGTGTGATTGCCTCTGACAGGCGGCTAGCTCCCTCAGGTGTCAGTGAGGGTAGGGTGATGGAGTCATTGATTGTGTTCGTAAGTGGGGTGGGGTCTTGTCTGTGTTGGGGGCTATGGTCATACAGCTCCGAGAAGTATTCTTGGAATACTTTTGCTATTTGATCTGGTGACTCCTGTGGTTTCCCGTCTTTGGAGTGGATTTTGGTGATTTTTTTGTGCGTAGCTCTGCGGTTGAGTTTACGGGCCAGTAAGGAGTCGGCTTTGTTTGATTTTTCATAAAAGAGCTGGCGGGTCCATTGGAGGGCTTTGGCTGTGTCCGCGGACATAAAGTCTTTTATGGCTGCCTGGTGTTGTTGTATTTTCAGGGCTCGAGTCCTGCAGGAACGCGTGGGAACGGCGTTCCTGCACTTTTTTTAGTGCAGGAATGCCGTTCCCGTTTATGGTCCTGCAGGCACTCAGGGGGCGGCAAAAAATGCCGCCCCCAAATGTCCCCGTGTTCCCCCTGTCATGGGGGGCCCAAGAGGTGGCCTAATGGCCACCTGAAGGATTCCCCCCGGCCGGCTCTTGTCTTGCTGTCAGACGCGGCGAGGGAGCTGTGTCCTCTCTGCTCCCTCTCACCGTGCGCCGTTTGCTGATGCTGGGAGCCGGAATATGACGTCATTTCCGGCTCCCGGCATCAGCAGACAGCCCGCGCGGCGAGAGGGAGCAGAGAGGACACAGCTCCCTCGCCGCGTCTGACAGCAAGACAAGAGCCGGCCGCACTGAAGCCCCACTGGACCCCAGGGACAGGTCCACGCCAGCTCTCCAGGTAGGGAGGCTGGGTGGACATTTTTAAATTTTAAAAAATAAATACAAATAATTTTTGTGTATGTGAGTGTGTGTGTCTGTGAGTGTATGTATGTATGTGTGTGTGTCTGTGTATGTGTCTGGGAGTGTGTATGTGTGTGTCTGTGTATGTGTCTGGGAGTGTGTGTGTGTGTGTCTGGGAGTGTGTATGTGTGTGTCTGTGTATGTGTCTGGGAGTGTGTGTGTGTGTGTCTGTGAGTGTATGTGTGTGTGTGTGTGTGTGTGTGTGTGTGAAAGTTTTTGGGTTGGGATGGGTGGGGTTCTGTGTGGTGTATAAAAATAAAGGAGAATTACAAAAAAACATGTAAGATATGGTCAACGGTATCAGTCCAAATATGTGTGGTGTCTCAACACATGTCCTACTTGTTTCTTGCTCTTCCTTGGAAAGGGACAACCTGGGCATGTGGCTGGTCTAGCTAAACGGAAATCTGGACCTGGTAACGTAAACTGCTCGGCAGTCTGTCTGTAGCTTAATAAATAGGGTTAGGCAATATCAAACAGAGGTTAAAGGTAAAGACACGTGAATACCTTTACGAACCATTCAATGAGGAATATCAAGTTTTTGCTTAAGAACTAAAAAGATCCATTTGATGGCACATTTTTAAAATTATTGTATTATCTTCAGCAGTGTACTAAGTTGTTTAGTCTACCAGTGTTTACCTCACAAACCTAAAGATAGCCTTCCGTACGATTTATGATCCCTAGTAGTGTGTGTGAGTGTATGTATGTGTGTGTGTGTGTGTGTGTGTCTGGGAGTGTGTGTGTGTGTGTGTGTCTGGGAGTGTGTGTCTGTGTGTCTGGGAGTGTGTATGTGTCTGTGAGTGTATGTGTGTGTCTGTGTATGTGTCTGTGAGTGTGTGTGTGTGTCTGTGAGTGTATGTGTGTGTGTGTGTGTCTGTGAGTGGATGTGTGTGTGTGCGTGTGTGTGTGTGTGTCTTTGAGTGTATGTGTGTGTGTCTATGTATGTGTCTGGGAGTGGATGTGTCTGGGAGTGTGTGTGTGTGTCTGGGAGTGTGTGTCTGGGAGTGTGTGTGTGTCTGTGAGTGTATGTGTCTGGGAGTGTGTGTCTGTGAGTGTATGTGTATGTGAGTGTGTGTGTGTGTCTGAGGGTATGTGTGTGTGTCTGTGAGTGTGTGTCTGTGAGTGTGTGTGTGTCTGTGAGTGTATGTGTGCACCTGAGTGTGTGTGTACGTGTTTATATATGCATGCAAGTTTTGTTTTTTTCTGGTGGTGGGGTGAGGGTGGAACTCGAGTGAGTTCCCACACTTTATTCCCCAGGACTTGGCCCCTGTGTATTTTAGTGTTCAGGTCTGGCATGGGTTGTTTTTTGAAGGCGATTTCTAGTAAGCAGAGTTCTTTTAGATGTTGTTCTAGATTGGCTATGCACTGTTTTTTGTGGTGGGCTGCTTGGCTTATCAAGGTACCCCTGATAACTGTTTTGTGTGCCGCCCATAATACGCCCAGGGAGGTGACGGAGTGCTTGTTTAGGGAGAAATAGTCTGTGATGGCCTGGGAAGTGAATTCTCGGATTGCAGGGTCGTGTAGCAGTGTGGGGTTCAGGCGCCATGACCATTGGCGGGTGATTCCTGGTGGGTCTAGAGTGAGTGAGATTTCTGCGTGGTCTGACCACGTGATTGATCCAATAGATGTGGCCTTGATCATAGGTATCACTGATGGGGATGTCAAGAATAAGTCTATTCGCGAGTGGGAGTGGTGTGGGTGGGAGTAGAATGAGTAGTCCCTAGAGGTTGGGTGTTGGGCTCTCCATGCGTCTACGAGGCGAGTTCGCATGAGGAAGGATTGGAGGAGTTTATCGGATTTTGCTGTATAACCGCTAGATTTCTTTTGGGTTCCCGCTCTGTGCCTATCCATCGCTGGGGATGGAGTGGCGTTGCAATCGCCTCCTATAATTAGGTGGTGTGAGGAGAATAGTGCTAGGTGTGCTTGTAGTGTCTGCCAAAAGGAGGCTGAAGGTGCATTAGGAGCGTAAATCGAGGAAAAGGCGTATTTCTGAGCGCCTATCCTCCCTGCTACTGTGACATAACGCCCTTGTGGGTCTGCGTCGATTTTGTCCACTGTGAGGGGACATGCTTTATGTAGCAAAATTGCAACTCCGTTTTGTTTGCCTATTGGTGAGTTAGCTTGGAAGTGTCTGTTGAAGTTTCGGTTTACTAGTGGGAATGCCCTGTTTTGTTGAAAGTGGGTTTCCTGTAAGAGAATAACTTGCGCTTGGGTTCTGTTCACCCAGCGCATGATTTGGTGGCGCTTTAATGGGTTGTTGAGGCCCTTGCAGTTGATAGAGACACACTTCAGCAAGGGCGCCATGGATCCACCTCCCCTATGTTCCTCTCCGGGATGCAGTGCAGCTAGTCGGTGTGCTGGGAGACCAGGCGGGTGGGTAGGAGTTGGGAAATGGGTTGAAGGGGGTAATGGAGTCGAAGGAAAGGTTGTGTGTTGCGGTGTCTAGTGTAAGTTAAAGTGTGAGCTGTAGATGTATGAAGTGAGTCAGTTGATCCTGGTCTTACCGAAATGTGTGGCCAGGTTGGTCGGGAGCGGAGTTTTGCACCGCCTTTGTGCGGTGGCAATGAGGGATCTGGAGCCGGGTGTGGTAAGAGGGGTTGAGAGTAATGGGTTCGAGAAGGCTGGTACGTCATGTGTCTCCCCCCGAGCCTAAAGCTTTACTGAAGGCGTGGGATTTGGGTGTTGTTATGAGTATGTGCACACATGTGTGGTTGAGGTCGTTGTTTCGTGGTGCTAGTCGGGTTCTTGGGGTTACCTGCAGTTCTGCCTGCGTGCCTGGGCGCATCTGCGGGTTGTTTTCTTTGGCTGGTCTGTCTCCCCCGTGATCCGGGGGTTGTGCCGTTAGTCGGGTAGTCTAGGGGTGGGCGTCTTGGAAGTCTGGGTGTGTAGGTTAGCTATAGGGCTGGGGTCCCTTGGGAGGAATGTACCCCATCGTCGTGTCTCGGTAGGGTTCCCATCTCCC
Source organism: Pelobates fuscus (assembly GCF_036172605.1). Lineage (NCBI taxonomy): Eukaryota > Metazoa > Chordata > Amphibia > Anura > Pelobatidae > Pelobates > Pelobates fuscus. The sequence goes on from NC_086318.1 coordinate 314,459,511, forward strand.
ATCTCCTCTGAGTAGGGGGCTAAGGTCCTCTTGCAGTCCAATGTGAGTTGGAATATAGTAGGGGTACATTGTGCGTCCTGGGATCGTCCTGTTTAATGCGGCTTATTGCTATTCCTGGGTAGGGGGTGTAGGTATGTTCTTAGTGGGGGGCGCCTGTGGTGGTATATCGCGCCCCTTTACCGTGTGATGCTTCAGTCCGTGTTTGCCTTTGTGTCGGGGCATCTCTCTCTATCTCCCCGGTCTTCGAGGTGTGTGAGCCTGAGGAGATTCACCCCATTCCGGGTATAGCGTGACCCCTGTATGATGGTGTGTGTCTGTGGCCTTGAGGAGTAAATAGCTGATTTGTAGCAATGAGAAATACATGGCAGTACGTAGACAGTTTAACAGATTAACATTTTAACTTTATAACATTTTAACATTTTAACATTTTGCCCCGAATATACTAGCTTTCCTGCAGTCCAGCGGTCGGTTTGCTGCCTCCAGCCTCTGAGGGAAATGGGTGCGTCTTGTCGGGTGGGGGGGGAGGATGGTCTATGACATCGATCCCGTGAGGGCTGTTGGTTCCTCTAGGTCCCCGGAGGGTGCTGTATCTGAATATAAGTTCCTGGTACTAGGGGTCTAAGCGGGAGGGGCTTTCCCTGTCGAGGTGCAGTACCTGTCAGCTGTGATTGTTGCGTGGATGGGAGCGGTCGGGGCGTGGTCGTCAGGAGTGGGGCGCTGTATCTGGGTGGGGCTGGTGCATCCGTGGTCCGTCCCCCTGTGCACTCTGGTGGCCTTTGCCGTCTCGTCTCTAGCCCTGGTATCTCTGTCTGTAAAAAGATGATATGTCTTGCGCCTGCGCGCCAACGAAAACTTATAATACATAGCATGCAAAACATATAACATTGAGATGCAGTCCCCATCAAGGATTTTCCATGGGTGGGGAGTGTGGTTGATAGCTTTCATGGGTTTTTCTCATACATTATGTCGTATCTATCCCGGTGAACCTGTTACCTACAAGAGTTGCGCCTGTGGGGTCAAGCATTTTGCTTTATTTCATGCTTTAGTAGCTCTTGGGGGTAGTTTGAGAGGTATAGTGAGGCAGGTGGGTGAGACCTTTATGGATCTATGCTAAGTCCCTGCTGGCTGATGGCAGTGCAGTGACAATCCCGTGTCTGTGAGACTAGGCCCGTATTGGGTGGAGCAGGGCTATATTCGAGCGAAGCGGTGGTGGCGGGATATTAAGGCCGGCTGACACTTTTTTTTTTTTGCCCCTATCAGCATACTGTGCCGCTGTGTCCCTTACTTGGTTGGGTCTGTCTGGTCTGTCTATTTTTCCCATGTGAAAGCATTTAAAGGCATTTTTGTGGGGTACCTGTGAGCTGCTGGTCCTTTGTGGGGGGTAATTACCCTGTTGCAGGGGCCATGCCGGGCTGGCGGGTGAGCTGTTGCCGAGACCCTCGGCGTTCAGTTGCGGGTGTCCCACCCCCGGCCGCGGGGGAGGCTCGGGGCTATGTTCGGGGGGTCGTGTGGAGGTTGTGCCCGGCCCCAGGGCTAGCCGGGGGGGCCCCGCCCGGTCCAGTGCGGGCGAGGCTCCCCCGACGTATGGAGGTCATCCCCAGGCGGCCGGCGGTGTGAGAGCCAGGGTGATAAGGCCTTGGGGGGGGGGGGGCAGCCCGACATGACCCCCTACCTGCCCGGAGGGTGAATGGTGTTCCCCCTGGTTGGGCTGTCATGGAACCGGGATGGGTAAGAAGAAGAAAAAAAAGAAAAGGGGGGGGGTGTGGTGGCCCTGAGGGGGGTGCAATAGGGGGCAAAAACCTGGTCAGTTGTCCAATCTGCAGGTAAGTCCAGCTGGCGTAGCCTGCATATCTACTCGTCCCTTTTCCCGCTTGTAGCTACGCAGATTTCTTTGAGGTCTGTAGTGGTCTGTTCCTCTGGGACTGGCGTAGAGAAGCTGTGTCGTCCATGCGTGATGGGCGATTCGGGCGTTGAGGATCTCTGTCGGCGGGTGCCGTCGGTTGGAGGAGTGGGACTCCGATGTGTTTGGCAAAGTCCAGCATATCTGCAGGGTAGTGGAGGGTGTAGGAGTTGTTATCCTTCCGGACCATCAATTTGAATGGGTGTCCCCACGTGTATTTCCAGCCATGTTGAATCAGGGAGGTGGTGAGGGGTTTGAGTTCCCTCCGTTTTCGTAAAGTGGAGGGTGCTAAATCCTGGTAGAATTGTAGCTGGTGCCCCTGGTGCATCGGCGGTTTCGTGCGGGCCGCCGCCATCAGCTTTTCTTTGGTAGTGAAGAGCAGTATCCTCACTATTACGTCTCTCGGCATGGCCAGGTTGGGTGTAGGAGGCCGCAGTGCCCTGTGTGCTCTTTCTATCTGTAGGTCGCTGTCAGAGGCCTCTGGCCAGAGGAGGAGGAAGATCTCTTTGACGGTGGGGAGGACGGCCTCCGCTGGCACTGTTTCAGGCAGACCTCGGATCCTAAGATTATTCCTGCGGGATCTGTTGTTGAGATCCTCCAGGCCGTCTTCCAGTTGCACTATCCTGTCTTGCATGACGAGGATTTCTTGGCGCTGGGATTGGGCTGTTTGGGTTAGGCCTGTAAGATCTTGTTCAGCTTGTGTAGTGCGCGCTGTGAGCGCGTCGATGTCGCTGCGGAGGCCCGACATTTGCTTTTCAAGCTCCGCCGCCGTGTATGCTTTGATATCTGCGGATGTTTCTCTAAGCAGCTTCCTCAGGTTGCCCATTGTGAGGGGGGCTGAGGCGTCGTCAGGCATGTCACTGTCTTCGGAGTCAGAGCCGGAGTTTTGCGTGTTTTGGGCTGAAGATGGCCGCCCCTGCTCTGAGGCGCGAAACAACGTGGCCACAGGCGGAGTATTTTCTCTCCGTTTTTTGTTACCTCCCATGGTGGATTTACGGTGAGGTCTGTGGTGGTAGTGTGTGGTGCTCTTTTTTGCGGTGGATGGCCTTCTTAAATCGCTGATATTTGCTGATTGTGTGCTCGGGGTTAAGGGAGCTCAGGGATCACACGTCCATCTTCAACGGTGGTCAGGCTCCGCCCCCAGCAATATTTTTAACATGCAGTCAAACATTAGACATTTAGCCAGTTCAGGTATTTCAAGTGATCCATCTCAAGCACACCTGGGGCAATTTATGAAGCCCTTGAGACACTTGTTTTGCATATTTGTGCACACATGCACTTCCCTTCCCGTACATGAATATAATACACATTGCAATTATATCACATTTAAATTGACCATCAGAAGGACATCCAGTGACAGAGATCAAAGTAATGCAGAGGAAGAATAATCATTAAACCTTTTGGGTTGTGTATCAAAAAAAAAACAAAAACCCAATATCATTTCAAGCTACCCCCCTTCCACCCACAGAGTTCAATAGGGACCCTCCCCAGACAGAACATTAGAATATAATTATGAACACAGAGTATTTATTTATCCATCAGCCACCCTTACACACTTATAACCTAACAGCATACAGTTATTTAAAATAATGTAAAATAAAAGTATATTTTTAGTCATTCAAGGACTCCAAATAAGAAACCTTAACCTTTCCAATCTAGCACAATAAACAGAAGAAGGGTTGGAAAAAGAAATACAATCACTGTTTCTATTATTTAAACCAGCAATCAATAAAAAAATTGCAGTTGCGGTTGCTTTATTACGTTATATTCTATTCATGGTTTTCATATTTTTTTTAACTGTTACACATTTTTAACAAAGATAACTGGGTAGGGAATACGTTAAACACCTTCACATTCTGTTATCTTTGAATATTCCATCACTTAATGACATATTTTTAACCACAACCAACTTCTTGACGCATTCATCTCTATGTACATATTAATGGACAGATTTTTATGCTTTCTTATTTAATCATTCTTAATGTATTGATTTCCCTTGAAGGTGTCAAAAACTATCGATAAGCTCTTACAAACACTACATAGCACAACTACGTATAATTAAAAAAAGAACAAAAATATCAGAATGTAAGCCAACAAGAAAATTTAAGTAATCTAGTGCATTATATTAAACTTCAACCTTGTGCATTATATTGAACTTTAAATCGAACATGACCTGCAAGGTTTTTATACCATGGTTTGAAGGTAACATTGATATTGGAAAAGACCACAATCTAGATGTCACAACAAAGAGGTTTACATAAAAAAGTAACACATTACACAATAGAGTTTAAGACTTTACTCTAACCAAACAAACCACTGCCTTTGGTCAGAAAAACGCTTACTGGCATGGCTGCCCACCAGAAGGAAAAAAAATATATATATAAAGCACACACTTACCTGTGATCTAGCACTGAAGTAAGTTATCCTTGGAATCTGATCCTCCCCCAGTGACATCACTCGCATTCTATGAAGGCGAGTGATGGTATATTATTTACATTTTTCTCTGCATTCCCTGTAAATAATGCATGAAATAAACAGTATTGATTGTATTTTTTTTTTTTTTAATTCTTTATTTTAGTTGTGCGCAGAAATAACAAGTAGCCTCAATGCGCCACGACAGCGGCATCAGGGTAAAACAGTAAACAGTTGCATTACAGGTTGTGGCACAGATTAGTCAGGCACATTTTTTTTTTTTAAAAGGGTATCATTAGTACAACAGATTGGTGACTCGTTTTGTTAAGTAGGTTAGTAGAAGGCGTATGTCAGGAAAGATTATTCAGAGGAGTGACAAAGTAGTGAGTAAACAGTTTCGTTAACCAACATTTAAAACACTTTGGAAAGGCCTCCAAAGAGGTCCTACAGCTATAGACCGATAGACAAGCCTAAATTCCGTATGCATAAGGCTCAATAAACAGTTTAGCGAAGTTATGGCCAACTAACAATTAATACACGTTACAGTGGTATTCGGGTGGATCATACAGCTGTGGCCTTACAGTTAAGCTTATGTTCCGTGTATGTTAGTCTGATAAATGCAGATTGGCACTGCAGAGCATCTAGATCTATACCAGAGGGTGATAGCGAGATATGAGTAGAGCGACAGCAGAACATGGAAAGTAAAGGCATAAAGCTTATGCTGAATAGATGCTGTGATTCACGCTGAGCATTCACGGATAGTGTGAGATTGTACATATTATGGTGCATTGTTGATGTACAGTACATAGGCAACTAGTGTATGCGAATGTAAAGGCTTTGTTTGAAGCGTAAAGTGTGTGGCCCATCAGGCATGAGTTAAAAAATACATTTTATAGATATATGGACGTGTGGTAATGGGGAGCGTGAGAGAAGTTATGTACAATGAATGAGTGGTGAGGTCAGGCTAAGTAATTGCTCGTGAGGGAGTGTACATATGATTAATGCAAAATGCAAAAAGTCACAGGAGAGTGGCAAGTCCTCAACGGGTGTATATAGCTGCTAAGGGCGGCCTGAGATGAATGACTCATCTGCTGGTACGATTGTCCCGTTCAGCCGACTCCCTCCAAAGGTATTTCACAGCCCCGTCTGGGTGAAAGATCCTGCGGCTCAGGCGTGGCGATTTGCCATGGGTGAGTAGGGGGTGTGTTGAGGTGTTTTGTATCCTGCAGGCATGTATTGTGCCTGGGTGCCTCGTGGTGGTCCTGCGCGTCGGTTGTTGGGACCACTGAATGAGAGTTAGATTGGGTCTTGTTCCATGGCTTGTGATTATGGGTGTCAGACCCCAGTCCAGCTGTTAGGCTTCCAACCTTGTGCCTGCGGGTATGCTCTGTGTAGGGCCTGGGACAGCTCGTCTGTGTCGGTCGGGTCCGGCGTCGGTGTGAGAGCGGGCTCTTCATGGCTGTTGTGCCAGGCCTTGGCTTATGCTGGATTGTAGTTGGCTTCAGCTTGTGTGTGAGTTTAGTAGCAGTCAAATGAAGGCGCCATGCGTGTTTGTGTGTGGAAGAGTTGTCGCGCTGTTTTTGGCGCCGTTTTCCGGCTTGTTTTCGGCTTATCGTGCCGCTGAGCTGTGTGCAGGAGGGCAGCACCCTCGGTGAGTATTCGGCTCGAGGAGTGGCTGCAGATAGTATGTCTTCTAATTTGCGCCAGAAGGCCTCAAAATGGGCATCCAGCCTCTCCAGGATATCTGTCATCGTGGTGAGTGATTCTGGGCTGGTCGCCGCCATCTTGGGGTGAGATCGGTTCGGCTCAGACTGTTGCCCCCGTGCCCGAGGGGGCCCTCCTGGGACCGGGATAACCCCCTCCGGTCCATAGGGGGGGGATCGCGGGACCAGGTGCAAGCTGGTGGCTGTTGAGGGCGATGGGGGAGCGGCCGTCTCCCCCGCGCCAGCCATGCTGAGAGGCCTTAGTTTGCTGTGCCTGGGTATGTGCGTTTGGTGCCATCTGCTTGGTGCCATCGCATAGCCCCTGCTATCAGCTCCTGGTTGGTGGTCCATTCAGCGGGTTTTTAGACGATTTAAGTCGTTTAATCTGGAGAAGTTTGCTGCAAGGAGCAGGAGCAGCTCTGCCTTGCGTCCGCTCCGCTCTGCGGTCAGGCCCCGCCCCCCTTGATTGTATTTTTTATCTGTGTAGTTCATACAAATAAGACCAGTACCTCAATGTGTAAACAAGATAAAACCTCATGTCTTCTCATAGAGGTAGTTCAATAAAGGATTTTTAGTACATGTCAGCTTGCCACCAGCATGTTTTAAAAATATCTTCTGGATGCTCTATATCATTTGATGTGGTCATGACTGTGGTTCTATTTTCCCAGTCAGAAAACCACCATTATGATTAATAACGCAGCTTGACCGCCAGACAATACGTTTGTCAAATTTTAGAGCTTTACCTGCTGTGACAAGATTTGCATCTACAATTTTTGTTCAACTGTGCTTATTGCTGACTTGAAACATAAAGCTTACCAGGCTCACTCTGTTGTCCGGCAAATTGTGAGTCACCTTGACCCTATTATCTATCATCTACCTGATCATTTTGAGAAATAATTTCCTTAAGGCCTAACTGATGGACAGGTGGTACTGTCCCAACCAGGCTTTGCTTTAGTAAATGTGAGAATTGCCATTGCAAGTAGAATCCATGATTTTTGTCCATGTGAACCCAATTAGGTGCTAAGAAAATAACCCTGTTTATTTATTTATTTATTTATTATTGCCATTTATATAGCGCCAACAGATTCCGTAGCGCTTTACAATATTATGAGAGGGGGATTTAACTATAAATAGGACAATTACAAATAAACTTACAGGAACAATAGGTTGAAGAGGACCCTGCTCAAACGAGCTTACATTCTATAGGAGGTGGGGTGTAAAACACATTAGGACAGGAATTTACAATCAAATAAGGTGGGCTGCCCTTTAGGAGAGGGCAAGAGACAGGTATGTGAGGTAAGGGTTAGTCTTGGAGGCCATAAGCTTTCCTAAAGAGATGGGTTTTAAGGCACTTCTTAAAAGATGCAAGACTAGGGGAGAGTCTGATGGCGGTAGGCAGGCTATTCCATAGGAAGGGAGCCGCCCGTGAGAAGTCCTGCAAGCGCGAGTTGGCTGTACGAGTGCGGACAACGGACAGGAGGTGGTCACGGGCAGAACGGAGAGACCGAGAAGGGACATACCTATGGATCTGTGAGGAGATATAAGAGGGGCTAGAGTTGTTCAGTGCTTTATAGGTGTGAGTTAGTACCTTGAATTGACTCCTATAGCATACAGGAAGCCAATGTAAGGACTGGCAGAGGGGTGAGGTGTGAGAGAAACGACTAGAGAGGAAAATCAATCTAGCAGCAGCATTCATTACGGACTGTAAGGGTGCAGTACGGCTATTGGGGAGACCAATCAGGAGAGGGTTACAATAATCCATGTGGGAAATTACTAGAGCATGGACAAGCTCCTTGGTAGTATCTGGTGCAAGAAAGGGGCGGATGCGGGCTATGTTTTTAAGATGGAATCTACAGGATTTGGCAACATGCTGGATGTGAGGCTCAAAGGTGAGACCAGAGTCAAGTATGACGCCAAGACAGCGCGCTTGCAAGGATGGACTGATGTTGGTACCACAAACTTGAAGGGAGAGCGAAAGAGGAGGATCAGTATTAGGAGGAGGAAAGACAAGGAGCTCAGTTTTTGAGAGATTGAGTTTCAGAAAGCGGGAGGACATCCAGTCAGAGATGGAAGAAAGGCAAGCAGTGACACGTTGCAGGACGGCAGGGGAGAGGTCCGGGGAGGAGAGATATAGCTGGGTGTCATCAGCGTACAGGTGGTAGTGAAATCCAAAAGAGGTAATAAGTTTGCCAAGAGAGGCAGTATAAAGAGAAAATAGAAGGGGACCAAGGACGGAGCCTTGGGGAACTCCAACTGAGACAGGGCAAGGGGAGGAGGTATCATTAGAAAAGGAGACACTGAATGAGCGTTGGGAGAGATAAGAGGAAAACCACGAGAGGACAGAGTCACAGAGACCAAGCGATTGAAGAGTTTGAAGAAGGAGAGCATGATCAACGGTGTCAAAGGCCGCTGAGAGGTCAAGAAGAATTAGTATGGAGTAGTGGCCTTTGGATTTAGCTGCGATTAGGTCGTTAGTAACTTTGATAAGGGCAGTCTCTGTAGAGTGGAGAGGGCGGAAGCCAGATTGAAGAGGGTCAAGGAGAGAGTTGGAATTGAGGAAATGAGACACACGGGTAAAGACAAGTCTTTCCAGAAGCTTTGAGGAAAAAGGGAGCAGGGATATGGGACGGTAGTTAGAGGGGGTGGATGGGTCGAGGGATGTTTTTTTTAGTATAGGTACTACAGTGGCATGTTTAAGGTCGGCAGGGACGATGCCAGAGGAGAGCGAGCAGTTGAAGATGTGTGTTAGAGAAGGCACGAGACAAGTGGAGAGAGATCTAATAAGGTGAGATGGGACAGGATCGAGCGGGCAAGTGGTGGGGCGAGAGGAGCAAAGAAGAGCAGCCACCTCTTGGTCAGTAGCTGGGGAGAATGTCTGAAGGGTAGGAAAGGCATGATCTATGTGTGATTGAGAAACAGAAAGGCAAGGAGGGGAGAATTCTTTCCTTAGCTGTTCAATCTTGTCTGTTGAAGTTTAGTAAGCAGATCTGTATTTCTCACAGTCTCAAGAAGAAGCCTAATCGGTGGAATTGATGAAAATTTGATTACAGAAGCCCCATGTTCTGTAAAGTTTTGTCAACATCAAGTTTTACCGTAAGACACATTAATTCCTATGTTGTCATATATCTTTTGACTGCGTTGGCATTTCAATAAATTTCAGTCAATGTATTTCCTACGGATTCTACCTTCATTGAAAAATTATACATTTTAAATAGAAGGGTTTTAGTTAGAATTTTACTGTGAATATTGATAGATTGAAAATTCACATTTTAGATTTAACCTTAAGGAAGAATTGTGAATCAAGCTTCACAGAAATCCAATGTTTTAGAAAGTTAAAAGCAGGCAACACATACCGTTGTTAATATTCCAGTGGGAGAGTTTATCAGACTTCATAGCAATTGCTCCAATTTAGAAATATTTGAGAAACAATCTTTAAACAAAAATTTGATAAAGGAACTACATCAGATGCATTATTTAAACATGAAAAAAAGAATATGGCTATGATGAAGGACAGAAAACATCTAACAGAGTACAAAAGCATAACGATATGGGAAGTGTTTGTCTCAGATTCAGTTACCAGTTTTAAATAATTACTAAGATTATCAGAAGGAACTTGCTCATGCATTGCACAAGCATATTATGTGACAAGTATTGTACATCATGGAATTAAGTATTCACCTTTAGGACAAGAGCCTTGAAAAAACTTCTAGCAAAAAAATGGCTGTTGGCTCAATTGTGTACGTGCTGCTGATTTATTAAAAAAGTGAATGTGAGGGAACGCCTGGCACCTCGACTGGTCATCTATTACACGACTCGGAACTCGCTTCCTAACACTTCTCTGGGACACAGGAGTGCTTCAGCCCCTAGCCGTCACAGCTTAGTTGGGGTCTCTCTGTTGCTTCCCGCCCTGGAACAGGGTCTTGGGTACAGCTTCAAGTGATTAAGCTCTCCTGTAGAGAATATAGCTTATCCACTCAAAACTAGCCCAAACGGGGTGAAAGGTGAAAAAAGGAACCACTTCTTTATGGCCAAGTTGCCTGCTTTTATACACAGCCCCCAGCATGGGGTTGTCAGGATCGGGACAGGGATCCAACACGCAGAATACAAACAGGAGCTAGGTACGTATACCGGACCTTAGAATGGCCGGACTAACATAAGGAGAAAGCAAAGAATGGTCAGAGACAAGCCGAGGTCGAGGGAACGAGAGAACAGGTAAGCGAGAGACGAGCCGAGGTCAAAGGACACGAGAGATAAGCAGGAACGAAAGTACAAGCCGAGTCAGAACCAAAGAGACAATAGTAATAAGAGCACTGAGTGACCAGACAAGCTAGAACCACGACAGGGCAATGAACCATTACACACATCCCTATTTTATACCTAGCTCTTTGATTGATGACTCTGCCCCTGCCGAGCCCTGATTCGTTGTTCGGAACTAGATTGACAGGTCGGGACGTGATTGCCGTCATGACGTCGGCTCCTGAGCACCGCGTCATAAAAGGAAGTGGGGCTATCGCGGCCGGCGTGTAAACGGTTATGAGAGCTGTGAGGATTGGGTGAATCAGTCCCCCTGAGAGGACGGCCGTTAGAAAGTCTAACCTCCTCCGAGGTAGAGACTTCAGGTACCCTGACAGTACCCCCCCTCTCAGAAACGCCCACCGGGCGGAAGGAACCGGGGCGAGATGGAAAACGAGCATGAAATGCCCTGAGGAGGCACGAGGGGCATGCACATCTTCCCGGACCACCCAAGACCTTTCCTCAGGACCATAACCTTTCCAGTCAACAAGATATTGCACCCTCCCCCGAGAAACCCGAGAATCGAGAATGGACTTGACTTCATACTCCTCCTGACCCTCAACCTGGACAGAACGAGGGGAGGACACAGCGGAGGAAAATCTGTTACAAACCAAAGGTTTCAATAAGGAAAAATGAAAGGAATTCGGGATGCGCAGGGCAGGCGGAAGAGCCAGACGATAGATACGCAACCGGGTTAATACGAGACAGAACCCTGTAAGGGCCTATGTAACGAGGAGCAAATTTCATGGAGGGAACCTTCAAGCGGATGTTTCTGGAACTCAGCCATACCCTATCACCCAGGGAAAAAAACGGAGCCACCCGTCTGCGTTTGTCAGCGTGTCGTTTGGACACCGTGGAATTATGAAGAAGAATACGTCGAGTCTGATCCCACAACTTCCTCAGATTGGCAACATGAACATCAACCGACGGTATCCCTTGGGAAGGGGAAGCCGACGGAAGAACGGAAGGATGGAAGCCATAATTCATGAAGAAGGGGCTAGAACAAGTAGAATCGCAAACAAGATTGTTGTGCGCAAACTCCGCCCAAGGAATCAGACCGACCCAATCGTCCTGGTGTTCAGAAACAAAACAACGCAAAAATTGTTCAACCTTTTGGTTGGTGCGTTCGGCAGCTCCGTTGGACTGGGGATGATAGGCAGAAGAAAAATTCAATTTGATGCCCAATTTAGAACAGAAGGACCTCCAAAACCGGGAAACAAATTGGGACCCTCTATCAGAAACAATTTCAGAAGGAATACCATGTAAACGAAAAATCTCCCTCGCGAAAATCTCAGCCAATTCGGGAGAAGAGGGCAATTTAGGTAGGGGTACAAAATGAGCCATTTTAGTAAACCTGTCAATCACCGTGAGGATAACAGTATGTTTTTTAGAAACAGGCAAATCGACAATGAAGTCCATAGCCAAACAAGACCATGGTTTCTCGGGAATTTCTACTCACCACAAGAGCAGACTCCTTGCCTGAAATGGGAGACCATGGCTCCAACAGCGCAAGGTGCCCCAACATGGCAGTGAAACGGGAAGCACATACTGCTCCAGCATAATCTGCTTGTAGCCTCCTGGGGGGAGCATGCCATTAGTTCTCCTGTTTAGATAAGCCTGTTATAAATGTAAAACATGCTACCATTATTGTTTTCATTTATCATAAACTACAGACAGGTCAGCCTGCACGCTCTGCTCTTATTAGTACTCTTACCACATGTCTGTACTCAAAAGTTCACTCATGTCATAAATATGTTGTTTAAATCATATAAAATAAATGTGCATGTTTTTGCATTTACCCAAAATGTTGTACATGAAGATATGCTTGAGGACTGCTGTTAGGGCACCTCAAGCTTGTTTGTATTATTATTATGCACAACAACAACAACAACAACAAAAAGAGAGAGACGAGGGCAACCAATAGTGCAATAAGTCTGAATCAAAGTTAAAATATAATAAAAAGTGGTAAAAAAACTAACATTTAGAAGAGCTATGACCCGCTATGGTATGAGGGGCGTACAGCGATATAATCCCTGCCAGAGGCGGCTCTCTAATTAGGCGATTTAGGCGGACGCCAAAGGCCTCGCGCTGATGGGGGCCTTGCGGCCGCCTTAATCGCCTTAGGGCAGTGTGACAGATCGGCACAGGAGGGGGCCCGGCGGCTTGCCCTTTATGCCGCCTGGTGAGAGGCCCCTCCTATGCCTGCCCCGGAGAGCCAGCCTGTCTGCAGCTCCGCCGAGTGCAGAGCTGCAGACTGAGGGGGTCTCTCGATCTCACCCCATCAAAACGTTGCCGCGGGTTACCACGGCAACGCTCTGACTGGCTGAGATTGCACGTGGTCTGCAGCTCTGCACCCGGTGGAGCTGCAGACCGTAAAGGGAGCCCACTGGACCACCAGGTAAAAAGTTAATCCTAAGGTATTTATGCCTCCGCTCCCAACCCTGCCCTCCTACCACCCTCTGCCCCAGCCACCCTCTACCCCAGCCACCCTACCACCCTCTGCCCCAGCCACCCTCTGCCCCAGCCACCCTACCACCCTCTGCCCCAGTCACCCAACCACCCTCTGCCCCAGCCACCTAACCACCTCTGCCCCAGCCACCCTCTGCCCCAGCCACCCTACCATCCTCTGCCCCAGCCACCCTCTGCCACAGCCATCCTACCACCCTCTGCCCCAGTCACCCTACCACCCTCTGCCCCAGCCACCCTACCACCCTCTGCCCCAGCCACCCTCTGTCCCAGCCACCCTACCACCCTCTGCCCCAGCCACCCATTGCTCCAGTCACCTTACCATCCTCTGCCCAGGCACCCCCTGCCCTCCTACCACCCCCTGCCCCAACCACCCTACCACCCTCTGCCCCAGCCACCCTCTGCCCTCCTCCTGCCCACCTACCCACCTATTCCCCCTACCATCCCCTGCCCTGTCACAGCCACCCTACCACCCTCTGCCCCCTACCACCCTGTACCCTGTCACTGCCCTCCTACCACCCACAGCCCTCCTACCACCCCCTGCCCAAGCCACCCTCTGTCCTCCTACCACCCCCTGCCCCAGCCACCCTACCACCCTCTGCCCCAGCCACTTTCTGCCCTCCTACCACCCCACTACCCTGTCACTGTCCTCCTACCACCCTCTGCCCCAGCCACCCTCTGCCCTCCTACCACCCCACTACCCTTTCACTGTACTCCTACCACCCTTTGCCCCAGCTACCTTCTGCCCTCCTACTACCCTCCTACCATCCTATGCCCCCTATCATCCCCTGCCCTGTCACAGCCACCCTACCATTTTCTGCTCCCTATCACCCCGTACCCTGTCACTGCCGTCCTACCACCCCGTGCCCTGTCACTGCCGTCCTACCACCCCGTACCCTGTCACTGCCGTCCTACCACCCCCTGCCCTGTCATAACCACCCTGCCCCAGGGGAACCCTACCACCCTCTGCCCTCCTACTGTCCTCCTACCACCCCACTACCCTGTCACAGCCCCCCTACCACCACCTGCCCCACCACACCCTGCTCCAGCCCCCCCACGACCCCTTGTCCTGTCACAGTCTCCCACACTTCTTACCCTGTCACAGTGCGCCACCACCTCCTATCCTGTCAAAGCCCCCCTACCACCCCTACCCTGTCAAAGCCCCCTACCACCCCCACCCTCTCACAGCCCCCTACTCTCTCACAGCCCCCACTCTGTCACAGGTCCCCTACCCTATCAAAGACCCCTACCCTGTCACCCCACACCCACCCAATCACAGCCTTCCCACACACACGCGCTGTCACAGCCTTCCACCGCACACCTTGTCATTCCCCACCCATACCCTATCATTACCACACCCACTGACACCCCCTTCACATACACTATCACCATTCCCAAACACTTTCAGTCCCCACACACTGTCGCCCCCTACACCCAGCCAAACTTACATAACCCCTCCTAATTCTGTCACTCTCACCCACTGCAACAATACCAAACTCCTTGCTTTGCCACACCTACCCTATTGCATTAACCCCACCATCAACCCTGTCAGACTTACCTTCTCTTGCACTGTCACACTCACCCCCCGACCCTGTCACTCATCCTCTATCAGTCTGTCCCACTCACCCCCTTCACCCTGCCACACTCACCCTATTACATAAACCCTTACAATCCTGTACTCCAACTGTGCAGCACTCACCTAAACCCTGTCACACATAGGTAGACAATGTCAGATACAGTCATATATACATACACCGGCACTTATGTATACACGACTGCAAGGCTATGTAACCATACCCCTCAGTCATGTATAAACGATTGGCATAATTTCTAATAACATTTTATTGCAAGTTTAGTTAGTTTGCATATTATGCCATAACTACAGTCAGAGAGATCACAATGCCATGGCACAGGGAGCCGTAACACAGCAAGCCTCTGAACAATGAATACAGAGACTAGCTCTCTGTATCCAGCGCTGCAAGCTTGTCCTTAAATACAACAACAGCACCTTACACACACAATGCAACCCCTATTTTTAACTTTAGGTGTTAGTAGGGGCCTCATGCGTTTCGCCTAAGGCCTCACAAAGTCTAGAGTCTAGAACACTGGTCCCTGCTTATGGGATATGCAGGAAAAGTGTGTCCGTCAACACAGTCTGGTTATCCAAGGCTCCAGAAAGCAATAAAAAAGCAACAATAGTGCTCTCAATTATAATAAAGTGGTGTAAAAGTAGATCAAATAATACTCACAAGCCTTGGACAGGAACACTGCTCAATAGGTAAAGCGTTGGTGGAATGATCCCCGCCTTGGATGTCTTTGAGTACAGGTACAGTAAAATGAGAAAATAAAAAAGGTGCATATAAAATACAATAAAATGAAGACAACTAGCCTTATAGATGTGGACCGCCTTCCCCCTATTGTCTCTCAGCCCAACAAAGCCTGCTAGTCTTCTATCAGATGCCTCATTTTTTTGTTCTCTTACTTACCTCATCACAGGCCTCCCAGGAAAACTTTCTAGCTAAGATGTACAGCCATTGTTATTATTTTGCATTACTGTCTTAGTATAAACATGTCAGAGCGCTAAGCATAGTTTAATTTTTAATGTTTGTACTGACTCTTACTTATCTCATATAAATATCAAAATGTGCATGATCCTCATATGTCACTTAATGCTCCAAATGTTTGTTGTGCTTGATCATGCTGCTGTGGCATTGTAAGCTTGTTTGTACCCTTTCCCATATGCACATTGCACAACTAAAATAAAGAGTTTAAAAAAAAAAAAACAGCAAACCTTTTGGGCACAAGCCAATTCTTAATGCAAATGTCAGGACATCAGCATTGAGAAAGGGCTTGTGCTCGAAACGTTTGCTGTCTGTACTCTGTCCTCAAATAAACTGTGGTAGCACCTGGTTGTGCACATTTATACTGATTGCGCAAGACTCGTTTTTTTCCTTTTCTTGCTGTTACACTTTTAACAGGTTATTAGATCATTCTTTCTTAATCATATTAAATTAAATTAAACTACTGATCTTAATTCCTCTTCTGAGACAGAAGAGGAGTATATATATCTGTGTGACAAACGTGCCAATGCCATTAGCTCCTGGAGAAGCCTGCTAGCTAGCCTCCTGCCCAAGGACTGTGGGTCATATACAAAGACCATGTCCAGGAGTTAAAGCTCCCCAGCCGCCATTAGTAGCTTGTCCTGGGTGCCCCTGGTTCGGCATTTTCCCTTCATGTCAATGCTGGCTCTCTGGCGTCCATTCGCATGAACCAAACCCACAAATAGTCCTCAGCAGTACTTAGCTGTGACTGCTATGGAACTAATTACGGCATCAGGACTTTGTGGATTCCCGGTCACCTCAGCGGGACGTAGCCGCGAATATTATGGAACTGTTTTTGGCATGAGGTGACCATGCAGTTCCCGGATAACTTGGTTCGTGATTTTGAACCACAATCCGCCAGGAGAGCGCTTTTTGGAGGGAAGGTGCCTGAGACTAAGGGGAACAAACCCAACCAGAGACCCAGGCAGATCACCCCATATTGGGCCTGCAGGAGCTCCAGAAAGTTGACTGACCAAAGCACCAAGCGCCCTGGAACTGTTTTGGGCATAGGACCACGTATGCAGCTGGTCAGAACTTTAACACAGTGGTGTTTCCCCTATACTGCATACATCTGAGTGCTATTTAGGTATAGGATCACATGTGCGGCCGGTTTCTTGCTGTTATTACACTGTTGGGACTACAGTGTGGAGTCTCTGTAGCACAGGTCTAATTTATCTTATAATTCAATTTGTACTTGTGTAGGCATGTACATTGCCTTTACCTCATCCTATGCATGATAAAAGAGCCTAACTACTGAAGCGAACAGTCGCATGGCCTCTGAGCTCTGGAATACCAGAGGACAGAAACCTTCTAAACCAGATACCCCACACTCATCAGATAATGCCCAGGTTGACCCTAACATCTACCACATGGGCCGCAAAAACAAAAAACAAAAACCTAATAGACCCCGGCAAGGTATGAGCATTGGCGATTTGTGACGGCAGACCTGGGGCACCCACGAGCCCAAGATGGCATTCCTCCACGGCGGCTGCTCACACTTCTCCGATGGGTCATCGGATTAAGCAGAGGGAGACTTAACACCAGCACCAGTGTTACAAACAACGGCCTGAGTGACACCCCTACCGCAGAAAGCCAAAGCCGCTCCAGTGACACTGGTAGCTATCTAAAAGCTCATGGCAGACCTCCACAAGAAAATCTAAGTAGATGTGGCCGTGATACATGACTACCTGCAGGGCCTGACTGGCCGCCTTGGAGTAGTGAAGAGTTCTGCGTAAAAAAATACACATATAACGAAGCTTCAACAAGCGGTCAGAGAGCTGCAACAGCAGAACCTAGCCCACAAATACAGATTTGCCGCCCAAGGAGAAGACAGAAAAATGTGAAAATCAGAGGGGTTTCGGATAATATACCTGAATTGCTAACCCTGAAATAGGACAAGGCGGTGATGTTAGAGGGAATATTCTGAATCCCAAAACCTGCCAAAGCACCACCAACGGCCTCAGGAGACCTAATGATACCATTTCAATGCCATAAAGATAAAGCAGCAGTCCTGGTCGCCACTAGGGGTTAGTCACCTTACTGATTCGAGGAGATGTCATTGGCCTTCTACGCAGACCTCTCTGGCGGAACTTTGGCCTGGCGGTGATCTTTCCAAGCATTTAAGAAAAAAGTTGGAAGCTCAAAATGTATTTTAAATCTGGGGCAATTTAAAAAATTGAAAAATAAAAAGGAAAAGTACTGTTCCGAAGTTCAATTTAAATGTAACATTTAATAAATAATCACTTAAAAAGTATAAATGAGTCGAAATAAGAAGAATATGTATCAGGACCGAGGTATACATCCTAAACTCTATCAGATAGCTAGAATGCTGTATTGCTACAAATGTAGTACTAAATTTTAAGATGTAACAAATATGTTGCAACTGATTGTTTACTGTGTCCAATCTTCACTTGAAGAGAGAACAGTATTAGCACATACATATGTTGTGCTTTTTGGACTATCTGCTGAGGGGATTATTACCTAACCAGTAATTTAGGAATTACAAAAGTGAAACTGGTTAATTTGTCTAATAAAAGAAATTGGTATCTACTAAATGCAACAATATTGTCTGTGCTGAGATTTTTATTGAGAGTTTACAAGCAATTGCAAACACATTTTGAAAAAGAAGAAGTAGTAGTATAATAGGTAAGGGTTAATAACAGGATTGCCGCTGATATGGTGATGGTTGATATTAAAAGAGAAAGAACGGATTTATAGATGTAGAATCCGTACCTTAGTGAGCACCTACACAGGTCTCTGCAAAATCTGTGAGTAGTTGCCAAAAATAGGGTATTGTGCTAGGTCCCTGTCCCTGTGGCTTCGAGGGCACCTAAGCTGGTAAAGACCTAAGTATAGAGTCTAAGTTGTAAGGGTTCAGCAGCATGTAACTGCAAAATCAACTAATAGTTTGCAGTTTAAATGAAAACCTATTAGATAACTGAATCTGTGCCTTCGAGGGCACCTATGCTATGATATATCAAGCTTTAAAAGCTATGTCGTTCACAGACGAAACAGACAATTGCTTACCCCACTAATATCATATAGATACAACAGACTACGTTATCCGCTGCATGATATACTATACGACCACCAAACAAATACCATGCTGCTTGACAGCCTCCATGGCCTACTTAAAGATGATGATTCCTGGATATGAGACATCAACAAGCCAACATGGGACTAGGTCCAGCCTTACCTGCTGATAGATATTTAGAGCTGTGACTGTACTGTGAACCAGTGTGATGCTGAAGCACATTTGGGTAGTAGATGTTCTACTTCAATATAAATAGTATCTATCTTCCAATAGAGCTGTTTATATAGGAATTCAGTGTGAGGTTTCTCTGGCCCTCCGGGATCCAGACAAGTGGTCCCCTAGTAGCTTTCTCCAGGGCCAGTGCAAGGATTTGTGTCCACACAGGAGAAAAAACTATTTTGCCACCCATGCCACAGAATACTGTGAGTTGTATTGCTTTGAAGCTCTGAGTTCTAATTTACATTGTCCTCCTTGACAGAAATGTGCAGTGTGTTTCCGTTTTTCACAGAACTCCACAACAATAAAACTTGTAGAGATGTGCAGTATGTATGATTTTAACATGGAGGTCTTTAACATTAGACCACCCCATAGGAAACCATTATTCAATGCTTTCCTATGGGTATTTTGGCGACGTTAAAGGTCCTCACTTGGCGTGAGGACGTCCAGCGGCGTTTAAAACACTTAGACAGCCACTAGAGGAGGACTTAACCCAGCAAGGTAATTATTGCAGTTTAAAAAAAACTGCAATAATTACACGTGCAGGGTTAAGGGTGGTGGGAGTTGGCACCCAGACCACTCAAATGGGCAGATGCCTGGAGTGTCCCTTTAGTAAATAAGTCCGAGGGAAAAAAACAATAAATAAAAATTTACATATTGTTTGCAAGGGCCCTTCCCACATGTTAGAGCTCACAAGAGCAAAACGTATGTAACAGTAGTAAACAGTATGAAGAGAAAAAAAAGTAAAAATGAGTATCGAGCAATAATCAACCAAAACATTATAACATTATAGTAAGTACGGGAGCACAACAGTGTAATAGAGTGAGGCAATTGCTGTTTGCTCATATAACTTTATTGTAAATAGCGTTGGTGGCAACCTGTGAAAGATATAATTAGCTAGTGCAGTATGCCCAGCACTATATAAAATAATGCTTGTAATGGAATATATTTTCATTAAATTGAGATTCAGTCCAGGCTCTCTAGAGCTATCTTGAGTAGATATGTAACATTTAATTAGTTTCAAACACCAGGTAAAAAGCAAACAAATAAATAATATTAATACAAAAAAGAAAAAAAGGTAACTTCAAAATATTAACAAACTGGAAAAAGAGTCTCATGTGATGTCCCCATAAACTGGGTCCCCCAACCCTTCTGGACATGGGATCCAGGCTCAGGGAGGATAAAGATAGCCATAGAGATCAAGACCCTCAAAAGGCTAGGCAAGCCTGCAGCAATAAAAAAAACCTGTTGCCAAAAATAACAAAAACATATAAACCATTATACAGAAACCCCCTTCAGTACATAGGACATATCAATAGACATAACACTCCTCCAAATGTGGAGCAGCAGACACATGTATAGTCAGGGACACAATACTACAACAGTGCATCTCCCCACACATTGGCAGTGTAATCCTCACACATGGACCTTCATCGGGATCGGGACTCTCCAGATCAAGTCCTCCTGCGCAATGGGAATCAGGTAAGCCATGCCAGATTTAAGCCCCACCCACCACTAAGGCTCAGACAGCACCAGCCATCAATACTCTGAACATTGTAGACAGAATTTACTCAAGAGCACCACTGGACTGCTTGCCAGGCACTCCTCGTCACCAGCTGCTTGGCTAGTGCAGACAGGTCTCAGATGACAAACTGCTCTATAAAAAAAAAATCCAGTGGCGGCTCTAGACTTAAGCACAGCTCAAACAGTGCAAAAGCCATCTTAATAAAGTTATTATATGAATTTTTCTTTTTCAATTTTTCTTTTTGAAGTGCAAATAATAGCAAACAAGCTGATGATGCCACGACAGCAAAGACAAGCAAAGTCATTACAGACAATTAGAGACAATTAAAGATAGTAACCAAAGAAAAGAGTTACTTGCGCACTATCCAAAATTCCTATTCATATTTAAATAAATTGAGGTTTTGGTACCACTCCAATGGTCATTTGATGTAAGCTCCCCTGCCAAGTCAAGGCAAAACTCTTAGGCGGGTCCTACTCTAACAATTCACCTTGCTTGCTTCAGCTTCAGGCAAAAATAATTCTAATGAGACAGAGGGCTGGGGGGAATGAAACACATTGAGGGAATGGGGGGAGGCGGGGAGAGTGAGACACGTGGACGGATTGGGGCTAGAATGAGACATGTGGAGGGGCTGGGGCTAGAATGAGACACGTGGAGGGGCTGATGGGGATAAGACATGTGGAGGAGCTAAAGGGGAAGAATAAGACACATGAAGGGGATATATAAGACACATGAGGGGAGCCAGGGCAATTTTTACACGGGGGCACAGTAGTTTTTAGTTATGCCTCTGGGGCACTCTCTTTATTTGACCCTGTAACTTTCCAAAACACCACAAAACCTGTATATGGGGGCATTGTTACACCCGAGGGCATACACATATGTGTATTTTTTTTGTAGTAAAAGCAGTATTATGACATTCACTATTATAATGCCATGCAGAACTTGGGCAGTAACATTTCTTAATTTCTCACAGTTTTTTAAATTTCATCCCTATCAAATTATGTTTTATATATAAATATGTGATGTGGTGGAATGAAATACCTATTTTCCTGAACAAAGAGGTAAAAGTATGGCTCAAATTAAAGGTATTGTTCTGGTTCAGAGCTTGGACAATTCCTTCCATCCTTAAACCCTTTGTCAGGAGAGGACTGGCAACTTGTGGCCTGAGAGGGGCAAAAATAATTTAGCCCACAATGCAATTTTACCAACCCACCTGTTAATTAACATAAGTAATAGACACAAGTATACAAACAAAATAGATGTGTTGATAGACATACAAGATAATTGAATAGAATTGAAGTGCTATGAAATTGGGCATCTAGATGTGAAATGTGGCTAGAGAGCAGCCCGTGGAGCTATTGCCTGTCCACTTGACACTTGGACATCACTAATCAATAAGAAAGATCTCCCCAACCAAGCAAGCATTTATTAAAAGGAGTACATTAAATGCATAAACCTTGTATTTCATGTCAAAAAGCATTAAATGCATGATTTTGGTATATCTTGCCAATAAGCAGTAAATGCATAAACCCTGTATATCATGCCAATGAGCAGTAAATGTATAAAATTTGTATATGATGCCAATGAGTCCTGTGTCTCAAAAAAGCCTGTCTGTGGCATCTCTCAGCCACCAGCCTCTCTGTAACATCTTTCTGCTCCCAGTCTTTCTGTGACATCTTTCTACCCCCAGCCTCTCCATTCCATCAATCTGCCCCAGGATTTATGTGCCATTGTTCTGTCCCAGACTCTCTGTGCCATCGCCCTGCCCCCAGACGCTCTGTGCCATTGCCCTGCCCCCAGCAGCTCTGTGCCATAGCTCTGCCCCCAGCAGCTCTGTGCCATAGCTCTATGCCATATCTCTGCACCGGCAGCTCTGTGCTGTACCTGCCTCCAGCAACATGCCCAGGCACCCAGATGGCATCCCCAGCATTTGCTCTGCAGCCTAATGTGAATGCCCAGCAAGCACCAAGTGCGTATTAGGCCTTCCCCATATGAAAACATTAACCCAAGATGCAAGACCTTGGACATTTAACACTACTGTTTGTATTTCTGACCCTATAGTGTCCCTTTAACAATGCAAAGTAAACATTTGCAATGTTTTAGATTTCAGGGTTAAAGGGACTGGGACACTGCCCCCTGACCAATTCAATAAGATGAAGTGGGCTGGGTGCCTATAGTGTCCCTTTAATAAAGCTGGGACTACTATTGGAGTACATTGCAGGAGTGGAATGTAACTGGAAGCTGTGAGGCATTTGGTCTGCTTGTTAGTGTTTAGGGAGTACTGTTAGTTCGAGGAGAGATTTCTGTCTCTTCTCCTCCCTCCCAGAACAAACTCTATGTCCATATGCCCTGGCTGGGAACTTTCCTCATTATATTATCACAAACACAGCAGCACTAAACCCAGACAAACACACAGCCTTGTTTTTTAAGGTTCTACCTCTCAGCCTTCCCTCTCCAGAAAACCTTTGCACAGAGGTGACAGCCTGATAAGAACTGGAAGCAATACATATATGACAGTCACACCAACTCAGCCGTAACTGGAAACTCTGCAAAAAAAAAAAAAAAAAAAAAGATGCACCCTTCACAAGGCACATTGGAATAAGCACAATGAACAGTTAAAAGAGTGGGACTGCACAGACAGCAGACAGTCTGCCCTGGTACGAGAGTCACAACATGGAGCCACTCTTTGACTATGTGGGGCACTTTGGAAGGTAAGTAATGAAACTCTTCTTACTAATATGGAGACTGGAGGGAGCATGGAGATAAAAATAAACAGGGCTTGCTGTGTGTTTAGCTGGGTTAAGGGGGGATTAGAAACAGAGGCTGACCAGTCTGATAGTGACCTGCTCTGCCTGAAGTCTCTGATAGTGACCTGCTCTGCCTGAAGTCAGTTTTCAACGTTATTGCTGTAACTTATCATTTAGTAAGGCCAGTTTCCCACACCATGACAAAAACCAATGATATGATTTCTGTGTTTGTTTATAATTGTTTACAATCACACATATATTGTTTTAAAGACAGATAGGCTATAACCAATCATTCAGTATGTGACTACAATGTAAACTGTTGTGGAGTGTTTTTTTTTTTTTTTTTTTTTACAAATATAGGTGATATATCACAGGGAATGTTTGTATCATTGTTTCCAAACTAAATTATTGCACCATTTTATTATTGTCTTATTTAAAAGCATGCTGTAGTTTTTTATGATGCCAGGAGTACCATGGCCCGTTTCCTGGGTACGTGGCAAATCATTTTGCAATGGTTTGCCCTCTTACTTGAGTCCCTGCGGAGCGCCATGAGTCCTCTATGGTCGGTGATGACATCTGGCTTCTGCAGACCTGCGAAAGCCAGAAGTCAATCCCTCCATCTATTCAGTTTCAACTGAGCAATAAATACAGAATTGACATTGGTCAGCCCAAAACTCTTGTTGTGAGCTGGTAAATAAATCTCCAGCGATGGTCCCGGAGGTGGAGCTATACGTCTGGCAGGAGAGGGGTTAAACTCTGTATGTTTAGCGTTTCAAACCAAAACATTGCACATGCAGACTCCAGGCACCACGACCACTTCAAGTCACTGAAGTGGTTATAGTGCTTAGAATAACACTTTAACAGTGATCATGGAATCCCAAATCACCCAAGGAAAGTACATATTTTTGAAAAGTAGACATACTAGGGTCATTGATATTTTATTTGCCCAATTTTATATCCAAATTCTGCGAGAGCCTTCTTTAATGTTTTTGTGTGGTGTGTATAGCAGCATTACATTGTTGCTGAAAACTTAGATCCCCAAATTCTGCTCTGGATTACCTCAAAATACGTTATCTATGAATAACTGTTTGCTGGTGATTTGTGACTCTTCAAGCTTAATGTTTTGACTGATTTATTTGCTCATCAAGGTTATTCATGAGTGTGAATTGTTGGGCACATTTTCTTGCCATGGTTCACAGATTTAAGTGAGAATAAGCAACAAAGAGAGGAGGAAAAGGAGGAGCAATAATATATATATATTTTTTAAAGCTATATTTAAATATTAATTATTTAAGAGATATATTGTGAAGGAATACCCCATCACTGTTTGGCTATTTCTGTTCGGTTTGCTTCATGTCCCAGTTTTGTTAGTTTATTTTGTTCAGTTCCCAAATTGAGACCACCCCAGAGACCAATTAGAACGTGGAACGTTATGTATCTTGTACGAAAACCGCAAAGGAAATAATTAATAGAATACTCAACTGGGTGGCCGCCATTCCATCGTATATGTGAATGCACGTGGCTGGGACAATGGATGTCGGCATCTTGTCTCCCGAACGCTGGCAACGGAACCTGGTCGTCGAGTGCCCGGAACTCATTTCGGCCAGGCATTCCCGCGAGTACTGGTCACCATGGATCTACTGCCCGTTCTAGTTCCCGTTCACTTAGACGAATGGCGTTCAGGAGTTACTCTCCACGAACCAGCTTTCCGATTTTGTACAAAATCTCACGAACGGAGACCAGCTCTTGCCACAATTTCCATGGAACTATTTTGGGCTTCTACCTCGTGGCAGACCGGTCAGAAATTCCCTGCAGTGCTGATCGAAAACTACCGAACGGATCTGAGGATTTTTTAATATATTGTTCACCCAGATCCCAGCTTCCCATGTATTTTGGGGTGTTGTAATATTGTTCATTTTTCTATGTCTGGAGATAATTGAGTTTAGTGCAGTTCTTGACTCAAATATCTCACAGGCACAGAGGAGGAGTCTTCTCCCAGCATTAAGCCTTGGCTCATGTATGGGGGGTTATGTGATACCGGCGATATTATAACCTGTGGATTATTGGCTTGTTATTATAGGAAAAGGATATCCGTGGCGGTGATACCTTGGCAGACCTCCACTTATATAAATATAGATTTTCTTTTTACTGCTTCCCATTTCCCTGTATTGAAACTTCTCACTTGATCTGTGAATAAAATCAACATTTAGTGACTGTCCCATAACCATCAATCATCTTTTTTCCCCATCAATTATCTCTTTTTTTGGAACTCTGAATTAGGAATCAAACGAAACTGTTCATCCATTGTCTGTTTTGGTTGGTTCACAATACATCAGTATTGTGTTTCTGAGTTATTTTATTGGGATGAACCACCGATCACTCAATATTCTGATGAAATTCATTTGAAACCAAATGGAAGTATGAGAAATGCTTGTTGCAGAGAAGCACAAGATAGAGATAGAGAGCAGGAAAGCAGGAGAACCATTGCTATGATGTCTCTACTGCTCTACTGCTCTCTGTACACAGTACTGGAGACCATATCTTCAGAAGGATATTGATACCTTAGAGAGAGTTCAAAGAAGGGCTACTAAACTGGTTCATGGATTGCAGGATAAAACTTACCAGGAAAGGTTAAAGGATCTTAACATGTATAGCTTGGTGGAAAGACGAGACAGGGGGGATATGATAGAAACATTTAAATACATAAAGGGAATCAACACAGTAAAGGAGGAGACTATATTTAAAAGAAGAAAAACTACCACAACCAGAGGACATAGTCTAAAATTAGAGGGACAAAGGTTTAAAAATAATATCAGGAAGTATTACTTTACTGAGAGGGTATTGGATGCATGGAATAGCCTTCCAGCTGAAGTGGTAGAGGTTAACACAGTAAAGGAGTTTAAGCATGCGTGGGATAGGCATAAGGCTATCCTAACCATAAGATAATGCCAGGGACTAATGAAAGTATTTAGAAAACTGGGCAGACTAGATGGGCCGAATGGTTCTTATCTGCCGTCACATTCTATGTTTCTATGTTTCTATGTTTCTCTTTGTCATCCAGTCCTTGGCTTAGATTAAATTAAAATAAATACAATCACAGAATCAGATTGTCTACCTCTATGATGTTTACTTGGCTATTTCAGTGGAAGTGCCACTAGTGTCTGTCCGAGTTACAGTCACTAGAGGGATTTAAAACCCTGCAATGTAAACATTGTCATTCTTGCAAAACAGAAATGCTTTACATTGGAGGATTAAAGAGACAGGCATATGGCACCCAGACCACTTCATTGAGTGTCCCTTTAAGGGAGTACCTTATTTTTGATATATCATATAGTTAATGCATTGAAGTTATTGAAAAAAAACATCACCTATCTGGACCTGGAGCTCCAACTCTGACCAGCCCTCACTGAGCTGGCAGGTAAATTAACAGATCTCCCAGAATGGCCGTGTGCCTCCTCACTTCACACGTTGGGGATCTGCACAATTATAAGGTACAGACCACTTTAAGAGTGCCCTTCTGGTTCCCCAGTGCTTCTTGATGGCTCGGAGTGCCACTTGGTGAGTGAGGTAAGAGTGATGAGGTGACTATGTCCAGCTTCTTCAGGCTGATCTCTTAGAAATGTTTAAATCTTTTACATTGAGTGTGACTTTAAACTTTGCAGGATAGAGAAGTGTGAGTTTTACTTTTTTTTTTTGAATAAGGAAGAACACAATGAATGTCAGCTTTTACCCTTTCAGAGTCTGATCAGGCACACTTGCGGTTAACAAGCCATAGATGTGATCCAAGGCCAAATTGGGGTTAAAGGATGCCCAATGAAAAGCCTAATAAAGATTATTTGAGCAGGATTACATTTTGTAAACCAAGGAGCAGATAACAACACATCATGAAGGTGCTCTTGGAGCTCTAGTGAATTGTATGTTAAGATGGCGGCAGAACTATTCAACAGTGTTGTGTTACAAAAGAGAATGGACATATTTGGGTAAATTTCAAAGTTTTTGGATTATATTTATCACACTTTCTAAATGTATTACAAGTGTAATAATGTAAAAATGAACCATGTATACATTTGGGATTGCAAAGAACACCATGGGATTGAGGTGCTACATATTGTTATTGTCATAACATCTTTACCAGCACAGTATGTTGCACTACCATGAGGTATATGTAAGCCCTAGGTGGGCAAATAAAGTGTTTCTTTTGTCATAGAATTTGATTATTTTTTTTTTTTTTTAAATGGAAGTGGCACCAGAAAAAAAGACATTATATAGGAAACAGTAAAACTCCTAAATATAGCTTTTCTCCCCTAGCTCTTCTCCCTCAGCTTCTTCACAGAAGAGGCCTCCTCTGTGATGGTCCAATCCAATGCTCCTCATAGAGGGGACGTATTGTGCATGTGTGGCAAGCATTGCCCTTGCATTCAAACTTTGAATCAATGCATTCTGATGGGGCTTGGACGTCACGCCACCAAGTTTTAATTCCAATAGGGACACTTAATAGTTCTGGTGTCTATGGCTTGTCCCTGCAGGCTGAGCACTGTAATTACTGCCTTTTCAGAGAAAATCCAGAGTTTACATTGCTACCTAGGAACACCTCTAGATGCAGCCACTCACACGGCCACTATATTTGGATTCCTGAGTCCTGACGCTATAGTGTTCCTTTAACCCTGGAATATAAACATTGGAGTTTCTCAAAAACCACAATGTTTTATTAACCCTATTAAGGGTTAATAATATATAGGGGTGTATATAAAAAAATACCCCTTGCTGTCCTCATTAGAGATGTCTTTGCCATAGGCTCAAGGAAGCAAGGTGAATGGTTAGAGTTAGGACCCACCTGGGGGGTCTGCCTTGATGTTGGCAGGTGGGCTTATCCTCTCATGGCCATTGGAGGTAACTAAAAAAACTCAATTTGTTTAAGAATACATATGGATTAAGGAGAGAGCGCAGGTAACTTGTTTTTCTTTGGGTTTTTTATATTACAGTGTTTAGAGGACATCGAGGACAGGGATACTGGACCCACAACACTTCATTGGGATGAAGTGGTCTGGGTGACTATAGTAACAAACATCCCCACATGTTATATGTTGTAACACATGCTAAAAATACCCTGCCAGGCTTTAATTCTTAAAGTCTTGTATTGTATTTCAGTGGAAAACTGCCTGCAACTCAAAGGATATAGATCTAAGCAGAATCTTACTATAGGCTAATTGCCCTCTGCC
Source organism: Pelobates fuscus (assembly GCF_036172605.1). Taxonomy (NCBI): domain Eukaryota; kingdom Metazoa; phylum Chordata; class Amphibia; order Anura; family Pelobatidae; genus Pelobates; species Pelobates fuscus. Next base: position 314,487,623 of record NC_086318.1, read on the forward strand.
CCCCAAAACATATATAATGTGGGGGTTTATACACTGCATTGGAAATCGAGGAAACTTGCTGTTAAATATTGGAAAAATTCTCCCCATGAAGTATATTTTACCATTTCAGCCATTGTATCCTAAAACCTGCATGGTCATAGTACAGGGGTTTCCAATTAATTTTTTCTGTGGAACCCCCTCTCCCCCCACATTTTGTACTGTAGCAATACGCACTGATTTCTACAAATACAGAGCAGATTATAGTACTTAGGAGAATGTGTGCTTCTTTGTGTAGAGTTGGTGTTTGTATATAATTTTAGCATTTTAAAACAGGGGTTTGTTTGTTTGGATGTAATGTTTGCATATGCGTGCAGCGGTGTGTTTGGATGTAGGGTGGGATTTTAAATTTACATTTGTGTATAATATTGGCATTTGATTCCTTGTATATAATTTTGGAGTTGGAGTTAAGGGATGCCTTTGTATGACAAATTTGTGTTTGCAGGGGTGTGTTTGCATGTTTTGTTGGTGTTTGATTGCTAGGATGTCTGCACATACACTGTCACATACCTACTTACACAGATATACATACACATTAACAAACAGAAACACACTGACACATACACACACTCAGATATACACACTGACACATAGATACCCACACACACTGACAGATACACAAACTGGCACATACACACACATATACATACTGCAGGCACACTGATACACACACTGGCACATACTGATTTATACACTGACACACATATACACACATGACACATACACACAAAAACACACACACTAGCAAATACACACAGGCACACATATACACACACTGACATACAGATTCACACACCTTGATAAACAGATGCACACACTGGCACATATATACACAGATAAATACATATTGGCACAAAGATAAACATTCTGGTACATACACACACACACACACTCAGATACACACACTGATATATACACTTGCACACAGATACACACACTGGCACATATACACACTGATACACGCACTGACACATACACACACAGATACACACACAGGCACATACACACACAGATACCCACACTGACAGATGCACATTGATACATAGGTGCACACACTGGCACAAAAATACACACACTGGCACATACACACACTGACAGATACATTGACACACAGATACACAGTGACACATACACACACACAGATGCACACACTTACTCACAGATGTACACACACTGACACACTGATACACACACCTTGACACAGATACACACACTGGCACATACACACAGATACACACACTCACTCACTCACAGATACACACACTGAAACACTGATACACACACAGCAACATACACACACCTTGACACACAGATACATACACTGACACATACACACAGATATTGGCACATACACACACTGACACATACACACACACACACACAGATTCACACAATTTAATTTAATTATAACCACTGCAGCCCGATGTAGTATTTATAGTGCTTGGACTGTTTCTTTAATTTAAAAGAAACAAAAAACCTAATGGAGATTGATTTTAAACATTAACAGAAAGCTAGATTTCAGTTCAGGATCCAGAGGACATACCAAGAAGGAAGTGATCACTGGAAGAAAAAATACAACATAGTTTATTTGGTTCCAGGGCCTGGTTTCTGGTTTTCTGTTACAGGACTAGGATCGGAACCTGGCATCAGGTCCTGCATTTGCTACATATAAGCATTATTGGTTTTGTAGTGACAACAATTACATTTCAATTTGAAACATTCAGTATTAACTACTTGCTACTCTGATAACCAGACCTTGTAGTTATAAGGATAATCATCTCCTGCCTTATCAGGTTGTGTGCAGAGGCTGGAGAAAAGCATAGAAATAAGCTGTGTTTAATGCAAGGAGTGTTTGTTTACATTTCATCAGATGCACACTTCAATTTGTTTATTCTACCGCATTTTCACACTTCTTACAATGTTATTTAAAATTTGCTTGTGTCCATAAGTAAAATATACTACCGTAAAAACTAGTTATTTTGTTTCTTTAAATTACTTTTTTGTTAAATGAGATCCACCTGACAGAATTATATAATGCCACTACAAATTTGCAAAGTTGTATCACACGTAAAATCATAAAAAATAATAATAATAATAATAAAAATCACTATTTAGTAGATACACCCCCCTTATACAAGCATGCATTTTTCATGCATGTTTTCTTTGGGGGCAGTGACCACTCTAGACTTTTTGAGGCCTTAGGCAAGACTCAAACATGAGGCCCCCACTAACACCCAAAGTGAAAAAATAAGAAGGGGTTGCATTGTGTGTGCATAAGGAGCTGTAGTTAGTTGAGTGCCGGGCTTGCAGCACTGGATACAGAGAGATAGTCTTTATATTCATTGCAGTGTTATGACTCCCTGTGCTGCTGCGTTGTGAGCTCTCTAACTGAGTTATGGCATAATTTGCAAACTAAATAAATTTGCAATAAAAAATGTAATTATCCATTATGCTAATCATTTATACACATTTGTGGGGTAGGGTTGCATAGCCTGGCAATCGTGTATACATAAGTGCTGGTGTGAAGGGATTATAGGAATCAAAAATCAACATTTTAGTTGAGCAAACTTTTTAGTTGAGTTTGCATTGCCCATACCATACCATACCATACCACCCTCGCATGGCAGTCCTGGACACAAACACATTAATACATGCATACATACATATACACACTATGACACACTGATGCACAGGGACACACATTGACAAATCCAAAGATTGATGATATCCGCCATGGAGGAAGGACCAGCCATAGGGTCGGGACCAGCTGCGGCAAAACAGGCAAAGCGTAAGAAAAACGGTGAGTAAAAACACATGGCGACCTGGGATTTGTTGAGCCCTGCTCTAATAGAAAAATACATTAAGTGTATAAATGCACTGAAGCACAGAGAAGCTCCCCTAAGGAGATTCTTATCCCTGAAATTCCTTGATCCCACAACAATGGACAAACAGCAGGAAGTGAAGTAGACTGATCTACAGGGACCTGGAGAGGGGTATATCTAACAGAGACCCTCTCAGTGTCCTTTAGAGAGTGTGTTAGAAAGAATCTCCTCCAGGCCCCATTAGAGACTACAATGGAGTCTAATAGGCTTGGAAGGGGGTCTTTCTAGCAGATGCTATCTCAGTGTCCTTCAGAGAGTGTGTTCGAAAGAATCCCCTCCAGGCCCCATTAGAGACTACAATGGAGTCTAATGGAGCCTGGAGGGGGGGTCTCTCCAACACTCTGGTTCCTATTCACAATATAGCAACACAACATAGCTCGCTGATACCTAGGCCAAGTTGGCTCCTCTTACCTCAATTACGGTTGCTGGTTGGCAGGGTGTGGGCTTGGTGGCTGCGGCTGGCAGGCTGTGGGCTTGCTGGCTCCGGCTGGCAGGCTGTGGGCTTGCTGGCTCCGGCTGGCAGGCTGTGGGCTTGCTGGCTCCGGCTGGCAGGCTGTGGGCTTGCTGGCAGGCTGTGGGCTTGCTGGCAGGCTGTGGGCTTGCTTGCTCCGGCTGGCAGGCTGTGGCTTGCTGGCTCCGGCTGGCAGGCTGCACCTGGCAGGCTGTGTGCCTACTGGCTTTGGCTGGCAGGCTGTGTTGTTGCTGGCTGTAGGCCTGTGGCTTGCTGGCAGGCTGTGGGCTTGATATAGGCAGGCTGGCTGGCAGCCTGTAGTGGCCGGCTGCTGGGCTGTGGGTGCCTGTGGCCGGCTGCTGGGCTGTGGCCGGCTGCTGGCCTGTGGGCGGCTGGGCTGCTGACCTATGGGCGGCTGGGCTGCTGACCTATGGGCGGCTGGGCTGCTGACCTACGGGCAGCTGGGCTGCTGACCTATGGGCTGCTGGGCTGCTGGCCTGTGGGCGGCTGGGCCGGCTGGCTTGTGGTGGCCGGCTGGCTTGTGGTGGCCGGCTGGCTTGTGGTGGCCGGCTGCAGGGCTGTGGGTGCCTGTGACCGGCTGCTGGGTTGTGGCTGGCTGCTGTGGCCGACCTGTCGCTGGCTGCTGGCCTGTCGGTGGCTGGGTAGTTGGCCTGGGGCCTGTGGCTGGCTGGCTAGTTGGCCTGGGGCCTGTGGCTGGCTGGCTAGTTGGCCTGGGGCCTGTGGCTGGCTGGCTAGGTGGCCTGGGGCCTGTGGCTGGCTGGCTAGGTGGCCTGGGGTCGGCTGGCCTGGGGCCTGTGGCTGGCCGGCTAGTTGGCCTGGGGTCTGGGGCTGGCTGGCCTGGGGCCTGTGGCTTGCTGGCTGGGGCCTGTGGCTTGCTGGCTGGGGCCTGGGGCTTGCTGGCTGGGGCCTGGGGCTTGCTGGCTGGGGCCTGCTGGCTGGGGCTTGCTGGCTGGGGCCTGTGGCTTGCTGGCTGGCCTGGGGCCTGTGGCTTGCTGGCTGGCCTGGGGCCTGTGGCTTGCTGGCTGGCCTGGGGCCTGTGGCTTGCTGGCTGGCCTGGGGCCTGGGGCCCTGTGGCTGGGGCCTGGGGCCCTGTGGCTGGGGCCCTGTGGCCCTGTGGCTGGGGCTGGCCTGGGGCCCTGTGGCTGGGGCCCTGTGGCTGGGGCCCTGTGCCTGGGGCCCTGTGGCTGGGGCTGGCCTGGGGCCCTGTGGCTGGGGCCTTGTGCCTGGGGCCCTGTGGCTGGGGCCTGGGGCCCTGTGGCTGGGGCCTGGGGCCCTGTGGCTGGGGCCTTTGGCCCTGTGGCTGGGGCCCTGTGGCTGGGGCCCTGTGGCTGGGGTCTGTGGCTGGGGCCTGGGGGTCTGTGGCTGGGGCCTGGGGGTCTGTGGCTGGGGCCGGGGGGTCTGTGGCTGACCTGGCTGGTTGCTGGTTGCTGGGCCTGGGATGTGAAGAAGATGGCCGACCCCTCTTTTTTGTAGTGTGGATTCCGGTCCCGTGCAGGCGGCGCCCGTCGATGTCAACGCGTCACGTAGTGACGTCGACGCGCCTCCGCGCACAGGACCGGGCCCCTCCTCCTCCACCTCCTCCTCCTCCTCCTCCTCCTCCTCCTCCTGATACAGCGCCGGGCCCGGGCCCCGATCTCCCCGATCTCCACACACTGAATAACTTTGCAGCCATGCACATTATGTGCACGGCTGCGGCGGGCCCCCCTCCCGGCCGGGCCCTCGGACCACGTCCGAAGTGCCCGACCGGTCAGTCTGCCCCTGGCCAGAAGAGAGAGAGAGCAGTTGAACATGTGTGTTAAGAAAGGCACAAGACAGGGGGAGAGAGATCTGATAAGGTGATATTGGACAGGAGCGAGCAAGCAAGTGGTGGGGCGAGAGGAAAGGAGAACAGGATAATCAATAGACAAAATACCAAAAAGACATTAACAGGGTCATTCATTAAAGAGACACTATAGTCACCAGGACAACTACAGCTTATTGTATTTGTTCTGGTGAGTATAATCAGTCCCTTCAGGCTTTTTGCTGTAAACACTGTCTTTTCAAAGAAAATGCAGTGTTTACATTACAGCCTAGTGATAACTTCACTGGCCACCCCTCAGATGGCTGCAAGAGGTGCTTCCTGGGGCAGCACTGCCATTCAGTGTCTCCTCCCTCTGCATGGAGACACTGGACTTTCCCTATAGAGATGCATTGATTCTATACATATGTATGAGGAGATGCTGATTGGTCAGGGCTGTGTTTGACTTGTGCTGGCTCTGCCCCTGATCTGCCTCTTTGACAGTCTCAGCCAATCATATCTGGAAGCATTGTGATTGGCTCAGAGAATCACTTCTTATGATGTCAGCTAAGCAGTCAGATCACGGGCAGAGTCAGCAGCTGCAAACTTGAACAAAAAGTAAGATTTTACTACACTTCGGGGAGTGGTGCGGCGGGGCTGTATGGTGGTTTTAACACTATAGGATCAGGAATAAGTTGTGTCCTGACCCTAAAGTGTTCCTTTAAAGTGAGAATTAAAGTTGAATTAAAAATAGGCAAAATGGACAAAATCATCTATGCATCTGGTTTTGCTATTTGGGCCTAAATTTGAAATTCAATATGAATTTACCTGAAATTCTTATTTTAGTCAATAACCCTGTATATGCTGCTTTATGGAGCGCTGGAAGAAACCACAAAGTTGTAATATATGTATAACAGTTAAAGGGTTACGCCAAACTTTTTTTAATGAATAATGCTCTATTGTGCATTATTTTTTTTATTTTCCTTCCCCTATAACTGGAAAAAAAAAAAAGATTACTTACCTGGACTCCAGCATTGTGCTAAGTTCCCCCTCATGACATCATGGCAGCTGCACGTTGTAGAAAAGCCTTTGATTGGACATTTACCGTTTGAGAGCACATGCGCGCACATTTAGCGGGGTGGTAGGGGAAGAGGAAGTAGAGAGCAAGAGGACAAAATTAAAAATAAAATTGAGCTGATTGGGAAAGCGGAAGGGCTGCACACAAGCAGGGAGGGAGGAAACATCCTGTGCATTCATTGCCTGTGTAACCGCGTAACACCTGCCTTCTGTATGTGCTGACTATGGACATATTTTATGTACAGAATTTACATTTGGCAGTCCGCAACAGAGTTCCAGGCTGTCAAAGTCATATGTACTGGGGGAGGTGTAGCATGCCCCCTGCACAAAAGTGCCAATATATCAGTATGCAAGCAGAAAATCTGAAAATGCTGAATCTTACCACCGTGATCACTTCTAATAGAAGAAATGGTAATGGTAGTTGGAGTAACCCTTTAAATAAGCATGTCTGAGATTATGTTGTCTAGTGTCATAATGCCAACACCGAAACATGCACACTACTATAAAACTGGAATAAGCTTTTCATGGCATATATCTTATAGTACTAGGTTTCAGATTTCGACTTTCTGCAACTGAAAAAAGCTATGTTTAGTCTAAAATATGTAATAATTTTAAAATATTTGAGAGATTTATGATTTGTTTTTACTTGTTTTGTTATGCTGCTTTTTTATTTGATACATTTTGTGAATTGTCTTTTTTTTTATAAAATACAAATTTAACACATATTTAAAAAATAAAAAATAAATGAACATAAACATTACTCATAAAAATACTATATATTTATATGCATAAGCCAAATTATGATATATTTATATGCATAGTGAGTGGTATCTTGACAAAGTGTTTTTTTTTTTCTTTGCCATGTTACTTTAAACACCTTTAAAGGAATGATCCAAGCTCTAAAACCCTACAACTTCTCAATGAGAAGAATTGAATTGGCCAGGAGATCAGCATTAGTGATGATCTCGCAGGGCTGAAGACTTTCTCTCTGTTGGATAAGAGATAAGTAACTTATTTCATTAGAGAAATAGTTGAAGGTCAGGGCATAGTTCTAAAATAACAACAACAAAAAACCCACTCCATTACAAATACATATATTTGTTTTTAACGTGAGTGTCCTCCTTTAATATAGTGACGTACCTATAATTATAGTTTATCTTTACTTTATATCATAGGCCAGCTTTACAAATATCTCTAATAATAGTTAAAATTTTCATGGATTTTATGTTTTATTTATGTGATCTGTAACCTATCTTTTCCATTCTCTGTTTTTCACAGATTCCAGGCATACATTTATTTCACTTCTATTTTTCAAGCAGTCTCATGTGGGATCCACTACTTGGCTTCAGTATTCATGGCTGTTACCCCAAAATTTATATGCAACCTTCCAGGAAATATAAGTACTATATTGCTACCAAATTCCTCTGCTTCAGGGATTGGGAACTTGTGGGGAGCTTGGATTCCATCAAAAGATCCCATTGTTTTCCAGCTGGGAAATGGAGATATTTGGGAAGTTAATCAATGCAGTCGATTTAAACGGGAAGGAACATTGGACCTTGTGTATGCATATGAAGGAAATAAAACCATGTTCTCGTGTTCTGATGGATACCTCTATGATCCCACAAACCTGGATAGTAGCATAGTTACCGATTGGGATCTGGTGTGTGACCAAGAATGGCTTGCTAAGCTAGTTCAGCCCACCTTTATGTTCGGAGTACTGATTGGCGCAGTGATTTTTGGTGATATTGCAGACAGGTACAGTATTAGCAGATCAAGCTAATAATATGCATTTTGTAGAAAAGTAATGATGAAAAAATACAGCACCGTTGTTTTAGGGATTCCATAATATTAACACATACTAGAATGGTATTTCTATACCTGAGTTGTGCATAAATTGTCACAATTTATACACAATACAGGGAATATCATTGCACACTCATGTTATAGAAGCTACATTTTCAGAAAGTATCTCACCCTAATGAAAAATGTGGTTTTGGTGTTTAATCATTTTAATATTACCATGTGATTCTTGGCTATTCCCAGATTCAATGCATAGTGGCAGGCTTAGTAAAACATGGCCATATGGTGTGATTAAATACCATTTTGTTTTGATAGTGTGTATAGTGTAGCAAATAAACCCTATATGTAAAGGATGATATTAATGTGAACCTGTCATGACCCCTGCGGCTTCCTACATCCCACCCATCTCCTATTGATTGGCTCTGCTCGACGCAACCAGGCATCAGCTTTAGAACAGAATTAAAGGATCACTATAGGGTCAGGAACACAAACATGTATTCCTGACCCTATATTGTTAAACCCACCATCTAGCCCCCCTGGGCCCCTCATGCCTCCATAAACATAGTAAAAAATCTTACTGTATTCAAGCTTGAAGCTGTAACTCTGCATGTTCTTAGACTCAGAAAACAAGCAGTCTGCTGACATCATCAGAAGTGGTAGCCTGATTCAATCACAATGCTTCCCCATAGGATTGGCTGAGACTGACAAAGAGGCAGATCGGGGCAGAGCCAGCATGATTCAAACACAGCCCTGGCCAATCAGCATCTCCTCATAGAGATGAATTGAATCAATGAATCTCTATGAGGAAAGTTTAGTGTCTGCATGCAGAGGGAGGAGATACTGAATGTTTGGATGCATTTTAGGCAGCAATGACCGAGGAAGGATCTCTAACAGCCATCTGAGGAGTGGCCAGTGAGGTTATCACTAGGCTGTAATGTAAACACTGCATTTTCTTTGAAAAGACAATGTTTACAGCAAAAAGCCTGAAGGTAATGATTCTACTCACCAGAACAAATTCAATAAGCTGTAGTTGTTCTGGTGACTATAGTGTCGCTTTAAATGTCACCTATTACCAAATTAATTTTTGGGGGGGCAAGACGTGCAGTGGTCTTGCTAGAGAAATAATCACAGCAACTACATTGCATGAGATGTGACAGAGAGCAGGAAAGTCTCCTGTAGGAGGGTTCCTCTGTTATTTTCTCTCAATGAGTTCTTATTATCTATGCCATGATTTACTTTACAGGTGAGAGATGGGACTATGCATGTTTTAAATAATATTTTAATATAATCTATGCATTTGATAGCATTTCTGCCAAAACAACTAATATTTTTTTTTATTTTACTTAAAGAAAAGTTGTGTTTACCCCTGTATAAAGTATTATTTGGTGTATAAAGCATTATTTTTTACTCATAGAAAAAAAAAGACAGGAAGAAACACTTCTTGAGAAAAGTGAACAAAAGAAAGTTTAAAAGAGGTCATAATGTTTGTTTCTTAAAGTAGAGTGCAAAAGAGAGAGTGAATTAATAGCATGTAAGGAGTGCCGGATCAACATCTATTGCTTTTAAAGATATTGCGTTTATAGAGTTTTCTGCTATCTGTGATGGGCTTGGACATTTGAGTGAAAAGGGTAGTATGATGCATTCCAATTAGTAATACATATGTGCTACATTCCCTGTTGGAATTCATTGCCTCTTCCCTGTTGGAAAAGAAAGTGATAATTTTGTCCAGGAATAAAGATTGCGTGATTGTGGATGGAGGAGTTAAAAAAGGAATTATTGTCCAGCCATCAATTTGCAGTTCTTTAAATGTAATTTTATATTTTCAAAGTTGCCAGAGAACAAAGACAAAATGCTGAATCCACTCTACCCACTAAACACATAGTTACATAGTTACATAGCTGAAAAGAGACTTGCGTCAATCAAGTTCAGCCTTCCTCACATTTGTTTTTTGCTGTTGATCCAAAAGAAGGCATAAAAACCCAGTTGGAAGCACTTCCAATTTTGCAACAAGCTAGGAAAAAAATTCCTTCTGGACCCCAGAATGGCAGTCGGAATTATCCTTGGATCAAGCAGTTATTACCCTACATTGAAAGATTATATCCTTAAATATTCTGTTTTTGCAAGTATGCATCTAGTAGCTGTTTGCATATATGTATGGACTCCTTATTGTTCTTACAGTAAAAAAACTTTCATTTGCCTTAGATGAAATCTTCTTTCTTCCAGTCTAAACGCATGACCTCGTGTCCTATGTAAAGTCCGGTTTCTGAATAGATTTCCACACAATGGTTTGTATTGGCCCCGAATATATTTGTATAATGTTATCATATCCCCTCTCAGGCGACATTTTTCTAAACTAAATAGGTTTAAATTTGTTAACCTTTCTTCATAGCTGATATGTTCCATTCCTTTTATTAATTTTGTAGCCCGCCTCTGCACTTTTTCTAGTGCCATAATATCCTTCTTCGTCTTACATCTTATACCTACACCCATTCAAAAAAAAAAACCTCTGTTATAATTTATATATCACTACATTTGCTGATCCACAGAGTTAGTAGCCTACTTCCTCTGCCCCCACTCATTGTCCTCTTCCCCTTGTTCACATCTCTTGCTTTCCCCAAATTGAAATGACCTTTTTCACAATCCCACATTCATTATACATGTGTTGCATCCCCCTCCTCCTCCAACCCCCCCCCTCAGAACACAGTACAGTTCTCTGACTTCATGCTCCAATTGCTTATTCCATCAAAGTATCCCATCCAACGCAATTCATCATCCTTAATTTATATACTTCTTTTAATTTTTAACAATCTATTTCCTCAATACTTTTTTTTGCCCTGCACTATTACTCTCTACCCCTGTCTCTCTCCATGGCCAATTAACATCTGTGTCTCTCTCAATGCCCTCTACCACTGTCTCACTTCTTATGATCCCCTAATTTTTGTATCTGTCCCAATTCTCTTCTCTTCCCCAAGTATCTGCCTCCACCATCCATGTCCTCCACTAACCCATGTGTCTGCCCTTATGTCCTCTTCTACGCTTTGTGTAACATATGCCACCATAATCATATGGATGCCCCCATGTCCTTCACTTCTGTCACTCTCCATGCCCACTCTCACTGACCCCCTAAACCCAGAGTAGGGCATGAGATAGATATACTCCAGTTTTAAACTATAATCCCCATCATTTAATCTATCAAAGCATCATATGAGTTCTAAAACAGCTGCGGGGTCTACCTTTTGGCTAGCTGTGCCCTAACATTGGTGTTTATGTCAATGGTCTTCTCTACACATTGTGTTTCACTTAATCACTTTGCTGACCCACTTGTGTCTTTTCCAGTTCTCTGTACTGTGTGTTTCCCTATTGCCATGTTGCCCATTCACTGTATTAGGGAGTTGCAGTTGCTGCACAAAGAGCAGGATGCAACTTTCTGTTGAGCCGTACTACCCTTGTTCCAGCAACTTTGTTTGAAGCAAGCAGATATCTATATATTTTTATTATGCCATGTGAGGATAAGGGGCAGCCCCTTCATCTAAGTCTAATAGGCTAAACTCAACTGACTCACACAGCGTAGTACAGAGAAAGCAAACCTATGCATGCATGCCAGAGGTGGTGCACCAAACATTTTTTTTATCCAATTATTTTTTTGAGCACAGAATAGGTACAAAAATATAAAGACATTGTACGATCACAATCAAGGAGTAAACAATCACATGTACCAAATTTCTGCATCATTTATATTAGAAAAACAAATAGCATACCTCCCCCCTACCCTAAAACTAAAACAAAAAACAAAACTGAAAAGGAGATAAAAGAGAAGTAGAAGGTGAGGGTATTCCTCTTGGGATTAGGAGACCACGGAATCCTCACATACAGAATGAATGACATATTCCAGACCTTTTGAAAATATGGCATAGTATCTCTGACTTTAGCATCAAATAGTTACCTTTAATGTTAAGGAGAAAATTAAAGGAACAGCATCCTGTATCATGATTTAAGGCAAAAACTTTCCTAGCTGCTAATGTTATTTTATTCAGTTACACCAAAACTTTTTGATGGCATGTTACACCTTTCCCAGACAGCCAAACAACTGCTGTTTGGCAGGGTCAGTGCAGGCTGATCATAAGTCCATGAGATTTTTTGTTGAGCTGCCTTAGCTTGGGTCTAGCCTTCGATTTGCACAAGGATCTAAATTTAATGAGATGGGAAGGAGCTGCGACTGGAGGGCAGGAGCAGAGGCAGCCAATTACTCCTGTGCAAGATGCACTGTATTGTGCTGAAGTAATGAAGACCATAAGTGGGAGTGCACAATGTGTGTGTGTATGTGTCAATGAGTGGTCTATGTGAATGCATGTACGTGCATGTGTAAGTGTGTATCGTTGAGTATGTGGGTGTGCATGTCAATAAGTGTGAGTGTGTCAGTAAGAGTGTATACATATGTCAAGGAGTGTGTAGAAGTATGTGTGTGTCATTTTGTGTGTATATATGTCAGTGTAGTGTGAATGTAAATATAATTGGTTGTCACTGAGAGTGAGTGTGTATCTGTGTCAGTAATTGTGTGTCAGTGAAGTGTGTGTATGTCCGTCTGCATGTGTCAGTGACTGCTTCTGTGTGAGTTAAAATGTGTTTGTGTGTTGGTGAATGTGTGTGTAATCCATGTCATTTTGTACAGACAGTAGCGCATAGTCCTTTTTTTTTTTTTTTACTCAAGAAACTGCCTTTCCATACTTACATTTTTATGTTGGATTATTTTGAATAGTTTCACATAGGCTTGTGTATAATGTGCTTCACATTTTCACTTTACATATAATTAAAACAACAGTAGTCAAATAAGACTTAAAAACTGATTCAAAATTAGTACAGATCACTCTCCAGGTACAAGGTCAGCTGTGTATGGAAGTTTTAGCATAGGAGCAGTACACGCCACTACTTCAATAGTGTCAATTAAGATCTTTCAGAAGCCTTGAAAGAGGTAGTCTTAACACTGCAAAATAAAGATTGGTCTGTGTGCATATAGTGTCCCTTTAAATACGCATATTACTGTGGGTATTATTACTGTGAAACTTTGTTATTCACTCAGACACATGAACAATATGGAGCTCCTAAAAAAGAGGGACATTGGGATTGAAAAGAGGGTCAGAGAGATTTGGGCCCAAAATACGGACTGTCCCTCAAATAAGGGAAGTATGGATACATATACATGTATATCTTATACACAATGTAAATAAATTATATCAAAAAATAATAGAACTTTACAACATATTATAATAGATTATAGTAGAACTTTTGATAAAAAACAAAACGTTTGCTAGTGATATTAATTTGTTTTACATTTAGTGTGATAAAAATATTTAGTTTTGTCCATTTTAAATTTCTGCATACCATACATTCCACAAAAATATAAAGTCTAAGTGTAGAAGATAAAAGAGAAACTATGCGAACAAGCAGCACAATATCTTAATACATATTCCGTAAGTAACCCCCAGAGCTCCTGGAAAAAGTAATTTCCCCACTGAGATTCAAAATCAGTTTGAGTCCGTTTCACTTGATGTCCTGGAGTAATCTTTGTCTATTTCTTCACACGGAACAGAATCAGTCAGTGACATCTGAGTATGAACTGTTCTCATCTTAACACTGTCACCACTATTCTTGACAGCTGGCGAGAGTTTCTCAGTATGGATTGCACAGTTTGTTTTTCACTAGAAATAATGGGTCCCATGTCACACAGAAATAGATGTGTGTATTGGTGAGATTATTAACCCCTAAAGGACACATGACATGTGTGACATGTCATGATTCCCTTTTATTACAGAAGTTTGGTCCTTAAGGGGTTAAAGCTCGCAGATGGTATGGAGTCTAGTATATCCTTTAAAATGACTTCTCTCTTTGTGTTCATAGGGTTTCTTACATCCCCTACTGTTACTGTATAAATATGTAATAAAAAATTTAAGGTATAGAACTTCAAGGTTCAAAGATATTAATTTCACAATTACATATGCAAAAATGTTTTGGAAAAAAAACAACAACTCTTTGTTACGTATTTTATACGTTATGTAAAGAGACACTATAGTCACCAGAACAACTACAGCTTAATGTAGTTGTTCTGGTGAATATAGTCAGTCCCTGCAGGCTTTTTGCAGTAAACACTATCTTTTCAGAGAAAATATTGTGTTTACATTACAGCTTAGGGACACCTCTAGTGGCCACTCCTCAGAGGCACACTAGAGGTGCTTCCTAGGTCAGTGCTGCACATAACGCTCAGTGTATGCACGCTCTGCAAGTAGGTGCCGAAATGTTGATAAAGGCAACCCCAACGTTGATAAAGGCAACCAGTAGGTGCCGAAACATTGGGGTAGTTGGTGGCGTATGTTTCTGCCTTGAGGCTTGTAAGGTTTGGATAAATAATTTTTGATTGCTATTTGCCTTGTGCTGTTACTTTGTTCCTTGCTGTACAAAAGTAATTTTTTTTGTTATTTGCATACTTATTAAAGGATTATACTGATATGTATGGTTGTTATAGTGTGCATTCTGTATTATATAGAAATTATCTGTTGTAAAGCACTGTAAAATATGTTAGCGCTATATTAATGATAATAATAACAATAATAACCACCAAACGCTGGATTTTCTTTCTTGTAACACTACAGGTCGACAATGCAGCCATTATCAGTTTCGGTTTGTTTTGGGACATTTGCCAGTCCAGTTTGCTCATTTGGGCTTAAAGAAAACAATTATCAAAACTGATCCTCTACTTTTAATACATTACATATATAGATCTAGGATCATAACTCCTAGGTTTAGACCCAAAATCGATTTTAGTGAGTTCACAACAGTTGGATCACCTACATCATATTCATCATCAATATGGAAATGAGGGAGCAGCGCTTTACAGATAGTTTCGAATCCGGGAGATCGTCAGTGGATATGTGGAGAGAAAAGAACCAAGAGAAAACAATATAGTGTAGTATCTTCTGTTGGTGAAAGGACTATAAAAACACACTCACAATTTTCAGGAGCTATAGATCAGCTCCAGATTTGCTGTTTTATTTTTGCATACTAATTTACAACGGTGATCCACAATTTCTACTGTGATCAGATCGAGATACAACATCTGCCAAGGCCCTACAAGACCACCACAAACAAAGGTGGGGATTGTACCGCCCAGGCGCTACTATCTGGAGCTGATCTATAGCTCTTGAAAATTGTAAGTGTGTTTTTATACTCCTTTCACCAACAGAAGATACTACACTATATTGTTTTCTCTTGGTTCTTTTCTCTCCACATATCCACTGACCATCTCCTGGATTCGAGACTATCTGCAAGTGCTTCCCGCTCATGTCCATACTGAACTGTACTTTTTACCAGAAGGAAGAGACTCCTTTGGTTTGGGTTGTTTTAGCTGCCTACTAATACTCTCATTAGTGCTAGAAATTGTTTCTTTGTTTTATTGATAATATTCATCATGCTCAGTCACCTACCTCATTTTCATCATGCCCAATCCACTGCTGTCTATGTACATTGTGATTAATATATCATTGTACAGTGGACAAATGAGTCACTGGATACTTTTTCAACTGAAAAATGTCTTAAACATTATTGGTGTCTCTATCTATAAGTTTAATAGCCACTGATATAGATAAGATACACCATGAAAAATACATATAATAGAGTAGTTTACTGCAGTGGTATCCCCATTTTTACCACTGGTAAACACAAGGGATAGGAGAGGAGGTTGTAAACACACAAGGGGATTCATAATACAAGTGGGTGATGATGGTTGGAGAGACTCAATGGACAAGGAAGGGGGTAAGAGAGACATACAAGGGAGTGATGGTGTTTGGATTGACACACAAGCAGGTAAGGGATGCTGAGAGTCCCATAATAGAGTGAGGGAAAGTAGAGAGACACACAAGGTAGTGAGGGGGGCTGGAGAAGGTCTGAAGAGACACACAAACAGATAATGTGTGGGTGGGAGAGATGTATAAAGGAGTATGTCCTCCAGCAGCAGTTCCCCTTATCACATGATTTGATTGAAATTGTTTTGCATACCTATAGTAACCAGGTCATATCTCTTTATACACAGCCCGGTTTTGTAATGTTGGATGAGTGAAGCAATCACCAAATGTGCATGTACATAGCCGTGAATTCTTTCTCTCCAGAGAGTAGACCCTTCCCTACTAAGTAGATGACGTTCAGACGTTGCACAAAGTCAGACAAAACAGACATGGTAATAAGTAAAACTCTTCCTTTGTCCAAAACTGGCTTATAACTGCCCAATTTTTACAAATCACTGCAGTTATAATATCCACTCACACGTTCAGAGAGTGGATGCAGGGTATTCTCTGCACCATAAATCTTATAATTCAAAATTGTTATGGTGCTTAGATTGATTCTTTCAAGGCCAGTAATTTCTTGGCTCAGAAATAACATTTGGCGGTGTGCTTGAGTACGTTATCATCCTGCAAAGTTAACTACCTTCTAATGTGTATTAATTTAAGCAGATAAGATATTTGTGCAAGTTTCACAATCAGTCCTTCCACATCCGTCAGTGGTCACACTATCAATAATGATGATTGTAACTGAGGTCCATACATGAAAAAGCCATACAACTCATGTTACGCAGATACCGTATATATTCGAGTATAAGCCGACCCGAATATAAGCCGAGGCCCCTAATTTTACCCCAAAAAACTGGGAAAACGTATTGACTCGAGTATAATACTAGGGTGGGAAATGCAGCAGCTACTGGTAAATTTCTAAATAAAATTAGATCCTAAAAAAAATTATATTAATGAATGCAGTGTGTGTAAGAATGCAGTGTGTGTGTAAGAGTGCAGTGTGTGTGTATGAGTGCAGTTTGAATGTGTGTATGAGTGCAGTGTGAGTGTGTGTATGAGTGCAGTGTGTGTGTGATGCAGTGTGTGTGTGTGATGCAGTGTGTGTGTGTGTGTGATGCAGCGTGTGTTTGTGTTGCAGAGCCTTGGTGGGGGGTGGGCATTTTTATTATTTTTTTAAAAATTATTATTTGAAATTTTTTTGTTATAATATAATTATTATTTTATTATTATTATTATTTAATATTATTTTATTTATTCTTTTATTTTATTATTATTTTATTTCGTCCCCCCTCCCTGCTTGATACATGGCAGGGAGGGGGGCTCTCCTTCCCTGGTGGTCCAGTGGCATTGGCAGTTCAGTGGCGGGGAGAGGGGCTGGCAGAGAGCACTTACCTCTCCTGCAGCTCCTGTCAGCTCCCTCCTCCTCCGCTCCGGTCCGTGCAGCTCCCCTGTCAGCTCCCAGTGTAAGTCTTGCGAGAGCCGCACTATGACCCCGCGGCTCTCGCGAGACTTACACTGGGAGCTGACAGAGGTGCTGAAAGGACCGGCGCAGAGGAGGAGAGAGCTGACAGGAGCTGCAGGAGAGGTAAGTAAACAGCCCCCTGTCTGTATTATGGCAATGTAAATTGCCATAATACAGACGTTGACTCGAGTATAAGCCGAGTTGGGGTTTTTCAGCACAAATAATGTGCTGAAAAACTCGGCTTATACTCGAGTATATACGGTATTTTTTGATACATCCAGAAATCCAGAATTTAGTCTAAACCACCATAAGGTTTAAGTACCTTTTTTTTTTTTTTTTTAATATAACATTTTGGAATAGGCATTAGCTAAATATACAGACAATGGTTAACTGTACAGTAAACAGATAATGAATTTCACTTACAAGGTGTTCTCGTTTTCCTTAAAGGAACACCCAAGGAGCTAAAACCAATTCATGTCACTGAAGTGATTCTGGCGCCTTGATTACAACAGCGACTTCTTATGATAAATGTTAAATCGAGTTTAGCACTCAGCCTACCACTGGCTGCTTATAGCGAGTAATATTTAATAAATGGACGTATACTATAATGAAAGGTAGTGCTACCTATAACTGGTATGAACAATGAAGAACTTGAGGGAAGTTAATCTTAAAATCATCTCAATCTCCACAGTTTATACATGTGCTTGGTTATTGCTGCGCAGCTTATATAAGGGGCATGCAACATCCATGGAAAAGTCATTAGAGTCCCAATTAGCAACCAAGAATATGTATCCCCTGGAGCATCTGGGAGATGTGTGCAGCTTGATAATATAATAATTAGTTGGGTGTTGCAACACTGCCGATATGCTTTGGTCTATACATTTCATTCGTAGATATACCACAATTAAAAACTTCATTTCATTGGGATATATATTTTTTCTGGTTGTTTATTCGATTTATATATTTACACAAGACAATAAAGAGAATTTCTCAATTGTGCATATACGTTTGGAATTAATATGTGGGGCCTTATGAGGAGCAGACAATAAAAAAATTTGGCCCAGGTATTTAAATACAGAACGGAGAAGGGCCAGAGAGGGGGCGTGTTAAAAGAGCTAAAGAGCTCTTGCATGGGGAAAAGACCATGTGTTTGTATATTTAATTAAATGCTTGTTCTTTCCTTGCTTGTGCTTTGTCTCTGTTGTCTTCATAATTTGAATGCCATAGGAAAAAAGAGGGACGGAGTTCAGAGACGGTACTATGTGAGGGAGAGAGGCTGTGTGGAGTGTTGTGTGTGCATAGGTAAGCTGTGTTTGGGGGTGTGAATTTGGGGGAATTCCGCTTGTGAGTTGGACACTGCTTGTGAGCTTTATGTGTGGAGGGGACACAGCTTGTACATTTGCATGGGAGAATATGCTATTTTAGGGATTGTGTGACAGTGGATGGGTTTGTTCTGTGTGTGCATTGAGATGGCTGATTGTGGTGTATTCTGTAATTGTTTGTTGTGGGGATGGGGAGCTAGTGTGTGGAGAAATAGGGGATGTAGGGTATATGCATGGGGGGGGATATAGGCTGTAATGTGTGATTGGGGAGAATTGGCCTGTAGTGTGCAGGGAGCTATGTGGTGTGTGGCGTGGGTGAGGCTGTAGTGTTTGTGCATGGGAGGGATAGGGTCTGTGGTATGTAAGGGATGAACTGCAGTGTTCTAGATGGTGATTGGCTATACATTGTTGGGGGGGAATTGGATTCAAGTCAGAAGTCATAAGGGGACATAAAAACCTTAGATTAGCATTATAAATTATTTTAGAAACTACAGTTTAGTGCCCCCTCCCATTTTCTTTCCTTGTGCATGGTGGTTCAGTTGTTGAAGTTTATTTTCTGCACTCTGGTGCTTGCAGACTGGGCAATAAAATGTGTCAGAGTGTTGCTGTGATATCCTGCGGCAATGCTGTGATACACTGACTAGAGTAATTCATGTGGTCTGCACTCATCGGCTTTGCAAACCACAAGTTTCCTGGGCCCTCTCTTCATAAATGAGCTGGCTGGTGTGGGACATCTCCCTGGTAGCCAAAGAGCTCCCTATCTTGGCCAGTGCCCAGGAAAGCACCATGCCGGGGCCAGCAATGGAGGTCTTTTGATCTCCCCTGTCAGCCTCAGCCCATGTCTATTGTGTCCCACCGGGTAACTTCATTTGCCATTTGAAACCACTTTTAACACCAGGAATTTTCTGCCACTACAAATTTCTATTTTTTTTTTAATTACCTACTTAATAGACATGCCCCTAACTTGTAGTCTCCTCCCTGTAATTAAACAAACAAACGAGCAACTGAAGTGCATGAGTGTCATTTCATTAAATAATTAAGTTGTAATTTTGTTGTGTTCTGCATTCAGTTGTTTGTCATTCTGAAAAATGTCCAAAAGCTGTCATTTTAGACAAATATGTAGTTGTCAAAAAATGAATGCAAAGTCTAGATATTTCTACGAAAATTCTACTTGAATTAACTGTGAAGAAAATAATTTCTTAAATCACTTCAATAAATATGATCAAAATAATGATTGAATTTAACCAAATAACATTGGTTTCTACTAAATAATGTCACATCTTGTCTGTTTTGTTTGCTCTTCTGTGCAAGAAATAGATAAGCAACAGGTTCCTGGCTGAGCGCTAAGTCAGTAATTGTTACATATTTGCACCTAATTTGAGGGACTATGTAGAAAACCATCTGTAATTCCTATACAGCTATTAGAGTATGATTTGGATTTTTGCAAGCTTTTTTTTCAGAATTGAATGCAGTTATATTTTACATTTCTTTCTGCTTGAGTTCTACAAGGAATCCGACCATTTTTAAGTGTAGGTATGAACCAGTTAATTGTTTCCCACTATTTCTGTGTGTTCTACAAAGGCAGATCTACATCTGATCTGCACTTTACTAATCTTCATAGTTTCCACAAACTTTGCTCCTATTTTTTCAGCACTTCCAAATAATAGATGAAGCAGGCAGAGCCGGACTAGCGAAACAAAGCAGCCATGGAAAAAAAAATCTATGCCAGCCTAATAGGTCAATCTCACTGACACACACAGACAAGTTTACTGGTACACACACATACATTTAGTACACTGACACACACATACTCTATACACACAAGCACACTGGCACACACACATGCTCACTACAGACAAGTTCACTAAAACACACACATGCTCACTACAGACAAGCTCAGTGACACACACATGTACAAGCTCAAACACTAGCAGACACATACACACAAGCTCACTGACTAGCAAGCACACTCACACACAAGCTCACTCACTAGCAGGCACACACACACACACACACACACACAAACAAGCTCACTCACTAGCTAGCACACACACATACAAGCTCATTCACTAGCAGGCACACACGCATGCTCACTCACTAGCAGGCACGCACACACACAAGCTCACTCACTAGCAGACACACACACACACACACAGAAACAAGCTTACTCAGTAGCAGGCACACACACAAAAACTCACTTACTAACATGCACACACAAACAAGCCCAATCACTAGCGCAGACACACACACACACACAAGCTCAATCACTAGCAGGCGCGCACACACAAGCTCACTCACTTGCAGGCACACACACAAGCTCACTCACTAGCAGGCACAATCACACACAGAAGCTCACTCGCTAGCAGGCACACATACACACACACACACACACACACAATCACTGTCATGGCTAAAGCTTACCTGGCACAGGTAGGTGAATGTGTCATTCTCTGGCCTCTTATTTCCAGCGAGGCCAGCAGCCTGCATGTGGGGGGTTGCTTACTCACGGGAGGCAGGGCTTATGTTAGGAGGCGGTCCATAAGTGCGGGGGCGGGCAGGCGGCGCATAATTGCTTAGTATTGTGCCCTCCGGCCACGAGTAGCCTAAAGGCGGCTACACCAGCCCCCAGCACCTCCCTTCTTAATCCCCTCGGACTGACACAGGCTGGCACAGTCCGAGGGGAAAATCATTTAAATGAAACTAACTTAATTTAGGGCTGTCTGATTGGCCCCAGGTGTCGTGGCCCACTGGGAAATTTCCTGTATACCAGTGGGCCAGTCCGGCCCTGCAAGCAGGTTCCAAAGTCTGAGTGTTTTATTTTTTATTTTGTAAACAACCTTTAGCCTACATACATTTGTTTGAAATCATGAGCTTTAAATAAATGATTATATTTTCACTAGAAAATAGTATTAATCCAGGTTTTAAATGAACACTTAAACTTTAGGAATACAAGCCACGAATAACACCAACACTTTAGTGTTCCTGTTCATAGTTTAATACAGCCCCCCTCCCCGCCCCCGCTTGCCATAGAAATAATAAAATTAAGCTGTTTACTTTTCTTTTTTCAGTGCCAAGGCTTCCTCGTAGATACTTACCTCTCACCTCCCACAACATCCTGGTTGAAGCATGGTCTTCTCCACAATGGTCCAATCCAGTGCAATGGCGACATGTTGCGCACCTGTGGCCAGTCTTGTGAGCACATCCAATGTTTCTTATAGGAAAGCATTGAATTCATGCATGAGCTTAATCACGTGACTGAGTTTTACCATCAGGGCAACTGAAGCACCTCTAGTAGCTGTCAAGAAGACAGTTTTTTTTTTGTTTTTTTTTTAACTGCCATCTGTTACATGGCAGAGCTCAAAAGGAAAGGACCACTGCTCCAGGCCACTTCATTTAGATGAAGTGACCTGGGTGACTTCAGTGGTTCTTTAAGCCTTGCTAAAAAAAAAAAAAAGACAGCTGGCTGAGCTGTTACATGGGTAGGGCCAGCCCTAAGAATTGGGCAAGAGCTCACTGAAGTTACAACTAAAAAGACACAATCCCCACCAACAAGAAGACAGCATTGTCCCTAATACCAGGACATCAATATTTTATACCCAGACACTCCAAACTAATTCACAGTTCACTGACATGCCCCATGATTGGTACAAAGAATGATGACTTTTAACATACGTTTCATGTTTTCCTGTATATATTGAGTGCAACTGAACTCGGTAAATTGGTCGGATGACCGAAATAAAACTGCTGCTAAATGTAGATCAAAGGTGTTTTAATGAATAACCCTATTAAAAATATTTTTAAAGAAAATTACTTAAAATAAGGCTGCAATTAAAACCTAGAATTTGGTAAGCTTTTGCTTTCCAGTCAATAATAAAATATGAGGGAGACCTAGCACAAGTGCCCCTCATAGGCATTAGATGGGGGCTAAAAATTAAATAGTGGGAGGTGCACAGGACACTATCCACCCCCTGCCCGCAATTGTGGCAAGCGGATGGGGACTCTATTAAGTAAAAAAGATGGGGACTTATGGGTGGCTGGTGGTGGCTATATTATAATCACCGGGGGACTCATAGTGCCCCCAGCCCTTACTCAGTGGTGTCGGGTGGGGGGGTATTAGTGACAGTAGTGTGGATGGATATACCATTGTCCTTTCCCAAGCAGTGTACCCAAGTCTCCTTCCCTGGGGTGGCTAGGGGTCCTTAGGCCCCTAGCCAACCCCTAATTAAACAATATATATCTATCGCCCTCACCTAACACTATAGGGTCTTCTGATTGACATTGCACATTGTTGCATTTGATGAATGTTGAATTTGATGAGGCGATTTATCAGTCTTTATGTGACCAATGGATGGAATTAAATCACCTCAGCAGATATTGTCAATATAAAGAATATTTATCAGGTTTGATATTAGAACCAATAATTATCAGCTTCTGAAAACTTTCAACTACGTTTATGTATGGCTTATCAGGAGCAGATAAATTTCCAATAATTGACCATCAGCTCTGTTTTAATCAAAGCATACTCTCCAAACCCCTCAAGTCAGGCTTACCTTTTTCAAATGCCGAGACTCCCTCTGTGCTGCTTACCTCTCCTCCTCCCACGGTGTCACAGAGGAAGCATAGCCTCCAAAAATTGGGGACCTGATGCGCATGCTCGGTGAGTGCCGCATGTCGCATCAGGTTTCACCATAGAACAGCAATGCTTTTTATTGAGATGAAGTGGCCTGGGTCTCTTGAGTTGTCCTTTAACGCTTCCAGAAAGATCAGGGCATCTGAGACCAATCCAATTTGGTGGTGGCCTGGAGCTCTAACTGAATTCTTTGCCGTCTACGAAACAGTTCTAGTTCAAAGACTTATATGGGAAGAAGGGTTTCTTTCAAAAATGTATCTAATATTTAATGAGAACATTTACTGTATTTTGGTTAATTTAACATAATGGCTGTCGGTTTCCTATTACCGTATATACTCGAGTATAAGTCGAGTTTTTCAGCACATTTTTTGTGCTGAAAAACCCCAACTCGACTTATACTCGAGTCAATTGTCTGTATTATGGCAATTTACATTGCCATAATACAGACAAGGGGCTGTGTGCGTTTACTTACCTCTCCTGCAGCTCCTGTCAGCTCCCTTCTCCTCCGCGTGGGTCCGGTCAGCTCCCCTGTCAGCTCCCAGTGTTAGTCTCGCGAGAGCTGCGGGGTCATAGTGCGGCCGAGAGACTTACACTGGGACTTGCAGAGGGAGCTGACCGGACCGGACTGAGCGCGGAGGAGAAGGGAGCTGACAGGAGCTGCAGGAAAGGTAAGCGCTCTCTGCCAGCCCCCCTCCACTGAACTGCCAATGCCACTGGACCACCTGGGAGTGAGAGCCCCCCTCCCTGCCATGTATCAAGCAGGGAGGGGGGGACCAAAAAAAAATAATAATAATAAAATAAAATAATATTAAAAATAATAATAACAAAAGAAAAAAAAAATAATATAACAAAAAAATGAAAATAAAAAAAAATAATAATAAAAATGCCCACCCCCCACCAAGGCTCTGCAACACATACACAAACACACACTGCATCACAAACACTCACACTGCACTCATTCACACACTGCACTCATACACACACACACACTGCACTCATACACACACACTGCATTCATACACACACACACTGCACTCATACACACACACTGCATTCATACACACACTGCACTCATACACACACACTGCACTCATATACACACACTGCATTCATACACACACACTGCATTCACACACACACACACACACTGCATTCATTATATACACACACTGTAAATAAATATTAAATTAATATAATTTTTTTAGGATCTAATTTTATTTAGAAATTTACCAGCTGCTGCTGCATTTCCCACCCTAGTCTTATACTCGAGTCAATAAGTTTTCCCAGTTTTTGGGGGTAAAATTAGGGGCCTCGGCTTATATTCGGGTCGGCTTATACTTGAGTATATACGGTAGTTTTGACAGACAAATTCAAACTACACATGTACTATACAAAATGTTTTATTCCTGTACACTCTAGAATACCAGAATGTATCATTATTGCACTTAGTAGGATTTTATTTCTTGATCCCACACATTTGTGACATTTCTTCTAACATATGTGTTAAACTTGATAATGTGCACTACTATTGAAATCTGGTATAAGGCCTGGCTGGTTGTTTTGCATTTCTTGGGCCTGGTCTAGAAAGGTAATTGGACCAGTTGGAAGCAACCTCTCTCACATGACAGTACTCCACCCTATCTTTAAATATTTAACAAGACTTTCGGTGTAGTTCCTCTTCACAACGTATGTAGGCCATTGTCTTAATTTCCATATAACTCGTGCCAGTGTCAACAGCAGCATGTTCTGTTTATGCAACCTTATGTAACCAGTTTTGAAATGAAAAAAGAAAAAAAAAAACTTGGAAAGAAAAATGTAGAGTTGACATTTCCATACACAACAACCCTGAACCATGAAATGTGCTGTTTTTTTTTTGTTTGTTTTGTTTTTTACTTTAGCCAAATGATAAAATTAAAGTGTTACTGTCAACAGAAACCGTAAAAAAATTAACCCAATCTGATGTAATGCAGCTGTTATTGGAATGGATCTCACTTTTTTCTGTTTAGTTTTCTTTACGACACATTTGTTAACTGTTAATTCATCCTTAACTCATGCATTTATTTTATTTATTTATTTTAAATTCTAATAGTAAAGCAGTTTATTTTTATAAGACACTGTAAGGTGGAATATGATAAAATGGGGGGAGGTGGGTATTTTTTAAAATAAATAAATGAGTGTAATGAGTAGTGAGGGGGTGCAGCCTAAATAGGTAAAACCTTTAACCTAAGTTTAAAGGGAAACTCCAGTGCCAGGAAAACAATCCGTTTTCCTGGCACTGCAGGTCCCCTCTCCCTCCCACCACCCATCCCCAGGAAGCTGAAGGGGTGAAAACCCCTTCAGGTCACTTACCTGAGACCCCGCTGATGTCCCTCGGCGGTGGTTTCTGCTCGCCACCGCTCCTCCCAGTGATTACGTCAGCCGGTGGGTGAGACTGATCCCGCCCGCCGGCTGAGGAAACCTAATGCGCATGCGCATTAGAGTTCTCCATAGGAAAGCATTGAAAATACTTTTTGTAGCGGTACTTACCCTTCCAGGTGCCGGCCGGGGTCCTCTATTCAAGCCGCGCACGGCTCATCCGACGGCTGGAACTGGAGGGCGGGCAGTGACCGTGAGAAGGGGTCACGTGTCCCGCCTGACTCTAAGAGCGCGCCGCGAGTCTCGGGCGCGCGCTTAAAGGGACATTGGGAGCCTAAATTAGAAAAGGTCTCCCATTGGTCCCTGTCATGCCACACTCCCCATACAATTACCTTTTGGGGGTGTGGATATGACAGGGACCAATCAAAATAGATGTTTAGCTATTTATACTTACCTCTTTCCCTTAGTTCCTTGCCCTATCGTGGTTTCTGCTACAGTTCCCTTTAGCGCTTGTGGTGTTCAGTTGTGTACCTTCGTATTTGACCTTGGCTTTGTATTTTGACTTTGTTTACTCTTGATCCTTATCTGTTCTGTTTGCCGGCTTTCTGTTTACTGTGTACCAGACCCCAGCTAGTCCTAGTTTTCGCTGTCTCTTTGTGCCCTTGACCTCGGATCGTTCCTGACTCTGTACTTCTCCTATATACGTCGAGTCCGGCCACTTTAAGGACCGGTAGACGTATCTTCCCTCTGTGTTGTCTTCTGTTTAGCTGGATCCTGCGTGTTGGGGTATAATCTCGTTACACTTTTCAATGCTTTCCTATGGGGAATTGAGCGACGCTGTAGGTCCTCACACAGCGTGAGGACGTCCAGCGACGCTCTAGCACAGGTTTCCTGTGTTATGGACATGGAAGTGCCCTCTAGTGGCTGTCTAGTAGACAGCCACTATAGGTGGAGTTAACCCTGCAAGGTAATTATTGCAGTTTATAAAAAACTGCAATAATTACACTTGCAGGGTTAAGAGTAGTGGGAGTTGGCACCCAGACCACTCCAATGGGCAGAAGTGGTCTGGGTGCCTACAGTGTCCCTTTAAGATACAAAATATGAGTAAATAGAGGTCCCCTCTATGGATGTATATGACGTTGATAGAAGACATAGAGATGACTGCAAACTCAGATAAAGTTGCTAATATATTTATTTAGAAACCTTTTATTTACAGTTACTCTGACCTCCATAGAGCTCACAGATGTGTTCTGACATGGTACAGGTGTAATTTTTGTTCTTCAGGAAAAATACTGGGTTTCCATGGTAACCCATTTTCAATATTCCTATGTAGATTTTTTGATGGGTATCTGTTATTCTCTTTCAAGCGGGTGACCTAGTAAAGCTACAATAGTGTGATTAGTTTTAACTATATTATTTGTTATGGGCACCATCAAATGTCAAGTTGTTGCTGTTATCTGGTTACCATGGTAGAATTTCCGTGATTATTTCTATTCTGTGTTTAAGTCCTGCAATTAAAATCCAACCTATTTAAGCTGAGTATAGTTTATTCAGCATGGATATCCCCAGGGTTACACTTACTTTACCGTGGGGTTGTTTTCTATATAGCAGTTGTCATGGTAACCATCACTGTGTGCATTATCTTGTTATGCACGGATTGTTCTGGACTTATGTGCAATTCTTTTTACATTTGGAATATATGGCTGGAATTTCCTAGTTCCATTCTTGTGCTATCTGTTCAATCTTATTAAGTCAGGCAGCTTGTAATTTAGTTATTTCTTTTACTAAAACTTTTTTTCAATGTTACAATTATTGGGCATATAATTAAAGACTGTTTTTTAGTAGCTGAAAAATATCCTATTAACTAAAATTTTTACTTTGGACTGATTTAAGGCTGTCTGTGTGAAGTGAAATACATAAATGTTCATCTGAATCACTAATTATGAGAGATAGTGTATCCCAGCCTGGTATACCATCTGGTATTGATGGGTACCAAAATTAGTCTCCATTGAGGGCTATTGGTCATTCATGGGAGGATTCTATGTAGGCATCTGCACTACATACTGCAACATTCTAGGATTCAGGAAAGGTGGAAAAGGTGTAGTACTCATAGGGCTGGGGTGAGGGGATTATGATGGATAAATTGTAGACCACTGAAATGAAGTACAACATGTCTTGTGCCAGTGATTCCTCTCACTCCCATCTTCTAGGGTTTAATACTTGGGATGTGGGTTAGAGTTCCATCAGTAATTGTTTTAATAAAATCAATTATATAAAAAGAAATGTTTAAAGTATATTGGTAAAGATTTTGTAAAGGTTTTTTTTTCCTATGGGGAGTTGAATTTCTTTCTTTAATAATTACAGTTCTTCAGATTCACCTCATATCTGATTGAGGGCTATCTAGGCAACCTTCTGACAGCAAGTAGGTATATCAGGTTCATGGGTCACTTCAGACAGGCTCAGTCATCTCCTAAAATGGATTTATTATATAACTTTTTCATTTTTCATTGGGATTTTTGAGTCTGGGCACTCTAGAAAAAAGACGTGCACAAACTGAAAAAACTCCAGTTTTGAACAGAAATTAGTGTAGGTGGTCTACAATTTGTCCATGTAGTGTTTTTTCGGCTCAGGTGAATTTCGTCCATAAACTATTATGAAAACGATGTGTGGCAGGGTCTAAATTGCAGAGAATTGAGCCGTGAGACAGTAGGGGCATGATGTATACACAACTTCCTGAAGCTTAAAGTTGTAAATATAATGTTGTTTAAAGTTGTTAAATGTAATGTTGTGTGATATGTCCTCTATAAACATAAATACATATATATATATAGATATAGATAGATATATATTTAGATAAAGTAAAGTAAAAGTAAACAACCTTTAAATATATAATTGGAATACCCTTTTCCCTAGGTATGAATAACCATAACTTGTCATTCTTCTCCCAATCTCTAGAGTGGGACGGCGCCCAATAATGTGGTTCACAAGCACATGTCAGTTTGTGTTCGGTGTCGCAGTGGCATTTACCTTCAACTACTACAGCTTTGTGATCATGCGTTTTTTCCTGGCTATGGTGTGTGTTTATTTTTAATACTTGTTGAATTAATGCTTTCTTGCTATAAATGTCAATATATACATGCTATATTGTTAAATACATGAATATTTGTCTGGCCCATTCATTACTATAAAATTGATTTTCTTTCCCTGTAAAATGTTTGTTCAGTTTGAGATAGATAGATGGATAGATAGATAGATAGATAGATAGATATTGACAGATCATATTTGTCACTCAATTTATGTTGTAGTTCAATCTTCTAAGAAGACCACTCCCTAGTTCCTAGGGGTCTCTGATACAGATAGTCATGTCCCAATAATACACCATTTCCTTATTCTGAATGCATATGGTGCAGTGGCATTATGCAGTAAGCAGATGTATGAATCTGTTGCCTTTCCTGGTTATATGTACAGCAGTGACAATGACCATATCATATTCTTGCTACTAAGTCATTAATATATGGTCCTTATGGTTTACTAGAGCCGCTGCTAATGAATTTAATAGCTCCTATTAAAATGTGTCCTTTTTTCTGGGCTGTACTGTTTATGATGCTTGGAGTAATCATTTAACTTTTAATATAGTCCAAGTAAAATTAACACCACAGGAGCACATGCAGATGATGTGGCTTGTACTGGTAAGAAATACTCTACCTAATTCATATATATGATGGTGTTGCTCAATTGTTCATTTAACCCCTTAAGGACCAAGGCTTTATTTTGAGCTGTAACACATTTGTGACCACTTTTTTGCACTTTTGCCATGCATTTATTCTCCCACAATGTCCCCTTTTCTGTTTAAATGCACTTTTTTTAAAAGGAAAAATATGGCTTTCTTTTGATACCCTATATGTATACATAACATAATTCTCTTAGTCTTTCATTTAATAATTTCAACACACCAAGTGCAAATAACAAAGTGAAAATAACGAAAGCTAACTCTAAATAGATTCACTAATTAGTCCTGAGTGATAAAATGCTCAATAGGTCTAGGATTGCAATTCATTTTTCAAAGTTATAAAACAAATACTACAAGGAGGAAATTTGTTTTTTTAAGCTAAAACTTAGCAAAATTTGAAATTAGAACTTTAATTGTATATACAGAATCCAAAATCACAAGACGGAAGTATGTATTTGTAGAAAGTACATTTCCCAGGCTGTGTAGGATTTGTTTTTTTTTTATATTCTTTATTTTTGCCGTGCATAGTGAAAAATATAGGATGGTATTGACATTTCAAGAAGATATTACTACAGAATGTAGCAAAATATGTTGAGTAAACTGCACCTTTTTAGAAAGTAATGTAAACTGAGGCATTTGAATAATACATTACAAGCAAGCGAGGAGTATGACTAGGATTCTGTAGTAGTGATGTCCCGAACGGTTCGCTGGCGAAAAGTTCCTGGCGAACATTGCTTGTTCGCGTTCGCCACGGATGGCGAACATATGCGCTGTTCGGTCCGCCCCCTATTCGTCATCATTGAGTAAACTTTGACCCTGTACCTCACAGTCAGCAGACACATTCCAGTCAATCAGCAGCAGACCCTCCCTCCCAGACCCTCCCACCTCCTGGACAGCATCCATTTTACATTCATTGTGAAGCTGCATTCTTAGTGAGAGTAGGGACAGTGTAGCTGCTGCTGATTTGATAGGACAATTGATAGCTAGGCTAGTGTATTCCGTGTCCACTACAGTCCTGAAGGACTCATCTGATCTCTGCTGTAAGGACAGCCCCCCAAAAAGCCCTTTTTAGGACTAGAACATCAGTCTGCTTTTTTTTCTGTGTAATGTAATTGCAGGTGCCTGCCTGCCAGCCTGTGTGTCAGGCTCACAGCATATACTGTGCCCACTTGCCCAGTGCCACCACTCACTCACTGGTGTCACAATAGCTTGCATTTAAAAAAAACAAAACTTTTTTGACTGTAATATAATAGCAGCCAGTTTCCTTCACTAGTGTGCATTTCAGGGCCTGCCCAGTGCCACCACTCACTAACTGGTGTCCCAATAGCTTGCATTTAAAAAAAAACAAAAACTATTCTGACTTTAATATAATAGCAGTCAGTTTCCTTCACGCGTGTGCGTTTCAGGGCCTGCCAGGGCACAGTGTCACACCAGTGCAACTCATATCTGGTGTAACAGTAGTGTACATTAAAAAAAAAAATACAATTTTGACTGTAATCGATTGAATAGCAGTTAGTTGTCTGCCAGCGTGTGTGTCAGGCTCACAGCGTATACTGTGGCCATTTGCCCAGTGCCACCACTCATATCTGGTGTCACAATAGCTTGCATTTAAAAAAAACTAAACTTTTTGGACTGTAATATAATAGCAGTCAGTTTCCTTCACAAGTGTGCATTTCAGGGCCTGCCCAGTGCCACCACTCACTCACTGGTGTCCCAATAGCTTGCATTTAAAAAAAACTAAAACTATTTTGACTGTAATATAATAGCAGTCAGTTTCCTTCACGCGTGTGCGTTTCAGGGCCTGCCAGGGCACAGTGTCAAACCAGTGCAACTCATATCTGGTGTAACAGTAGTGTACATAAAAAAAAAAAAAATTTGACTGTAATAGATTGAATAGCAGTTAGTTGTCTGCCAGCGTGTGTGTCAGGCTCACATCGTATACTGTGCCCACTTGCCCAGTGCCACCACTCACTCACTGGTGTCACAATAGCTTGCATTTAAAAAAAACAAAACTTTTTTGACTGTAATATAATAGCAGTCAGTTTCCTTCACGCGTGTGCGTTTCAGGGCCTGCCCAGTGCCACCACGAACTCATATCTGGTGTCACAATAGCTTGCATTTAAAAAAAAAAACTTTTGGGGCGGGGCCGGGCCGCCAAGCAGCATGGCAGCAGAACACGGAGGCTCCGAGCTTAAGCCCTAAAAAACGGCATAAAACTTGCTAAAAACCTGCCCCAGGACCGGATTACATGCTGCAATACAATGGGGCACTACCCGAGCACCCATATGATACCAGATTACGGCCAAAAATTCACGGGGAGCACCGAAACGGATTAACCCGGCCTACACACCTGCATAAGCCTGCTTGAGGGCAGCTGCAGACAGAGAACAGATGCCTGATTGCCTGACCGGAAGAAAAAGCACACCAGCTATGTGAACGCTGGTGGAGATGTACACGGGTGAGAGCAGCGGCCCCGCTCCGCCCCCCCCCCGGCCGGTGGGGGTAATCCCGGCCTCATGGAGGATGCAAGCCCTGGGACGGACGCAGCCGCCCGGGGTACACGCTGGCCTCCTGTACAGGCAATGACTGCCTAACCGCGTCCGCCTGCTATCTAGTCCCTGGACTTAACGGCCTACAACAGCCCTGTCTTACCCTCAGAAGCTGTCTCGTGGATGCTACAGCTGCGGATGAAGCGGGCCCTGGAGGCGATGCACGTGGGCGGGGGGGCCAGGCGGGATGTTGCTGCGATGTTCCTGGGACCCGCTGGCCAGATGCCGCGATCCTTGGACTGTGCCATGCGGAGACTGAAGTGCCGCCACCCTCAGGTTTTGAGGAGGGCCTGGAGGTAGCTGTCCCCGACGCTGTGAGCCCTCGTAGGGTGGAGCGCGGCAGCCCCCGGCGGACCGGTGGCTGGGAGGAGGCTGGCGCTTGCCCCGAGTGGCCGGAGAAGGGTGAGACACAGGGCGGCCTTCACCCCGACCATCTGGGGCCCCAGTGGCGCGGTGGGGGTGCAGGGGATGACTGGCAGGCACACGGACTTTAGGTGGGGGGTCCTGTGGACTGGTGGGTCCCCGAGTGCCCGCTGTGCTGCGGATCTCCCGGATGGAGGCTTGGCGCAGCCTGGGGGGATGCTGCAGAGGACCGGTGCCCCTGGGATCAGCCGCGGATGCATCAGCAGCCGGTCCCCCCGCTCGGAAGGCTCGTCTCCGTGGCCCCCCCAATGCTTGTGGACTGAGTTTATACACGCTGTCAATGACAGGAGAAATCACTACTGTTGATTTAATATGCACAAAAAAGTTGGTTTTTTTTATTTTTTTTATTTGCTTTACGTTGCCCTCAGAGGCCCTAGTTAACTGTTATTACACAACGCGCTACACACAGGCTGATTTAAACAGTTAAAGCCCTCTCCCCGCGAGCAGCGACCTATATAAGTCAGTGGACGCCTACCAAAATACACAATTAGGGCTGGCACTTTTCTCACGCATTGCCACCAGGTACTATAACACATAGCCACTGACAGCGGTTCTATTATTTTAATGGGCACGCCCAGGCCACTGGACGCCACACAGATAATACATATCTAGAACGCATTAAGCGCATCAGGCCTACCCGGAGTGCACGAAAAAAATAGGTACATAAGCACACCCAGGCGCGTAGAACCGTGCTTTACTTACTCCCGACAACTAGCCTGTCAGCCTGCAGAACGAACACACACGATCGCCTCGCATTATGCGCCTATTCTATCTGCATGATGTCATGTGTATGCCTCAGTGACGATGATCAAATGCTCTCTACGTTATTATAAATTTTGCAAGGAATTACTGACAGCTTAGCACTTGACTACACAGTGATCAGTTAAACCTTAGTTCCTTATTGCTATTATAGGCTTTACTTATTGACATAATACCACATTAATATGCCGCATGGCCGAGTGCAGGTCAGGCAGTCCATGTCGCTGACTACCAATACTGAATGAGGGAGTAGAGCTTGGGCTGAATGACTCACAGCATGATACCTATGCTATACTGATTTATGGTAGTGCAGAATACAGTTTAACCTGCGTTCAACGCTCCCATATACGCTGCTGTAAACATATAGGTTGTTATTAGCGTTGCCGTTATATGTTAGTAAAATGTTGTAACCAGACTAAATCATTTCAGCACAATAACCTATGCTAACACTTGTTAACTGTAACAGACCTAATGATGCCTGCATATTCAACCTTTTAAGCCTCTGCGCAGGCGACCAAATACCGTATGTGACTTACCCTGACTTATTACGCCTCTGCGCAGGCATCCATGCAATGATTTTTTGAATTTGCTCCATAATTGCTACCATTTTGCATATAAAATAAAAACGATTTAAAACAAAAAAAAAATAAATACAATTTGCAAAGCACAAAAAAAAAAAAAAAAAAAAAAAAAAAAAAAAAAAAAAAAAACTTTTTTCACTATAATATAATAGCAGTCAGTTTCCTTCATGTGTGTGCGTTTCAGGGCCTGCCCAATGCCACCACTCACTCACTGGTGTCCCAATAGCTTGCATTTAAAAAAACAAAAACTATTCTGACTGTAATATAATAGCAGTCAGTTTCCTTCACGCGTGTGCGTTTCAGTGCCTGCCCAGTGCCACCACGAACTCATATCTGGTGTCACAATAGCTTGCATTTAAAAAAAACAAAACTTTTTTGACTGTAATATAATAGCAGTCAGTTTCCTTCACGAGTGTGCGTTTCAGGGCCTGCCCAGTGCCACCACTCACTCATATCTGGAGTCCCAATAGCTTGCATTAAAAAAAACAAAACTTTTTTGACTGTAATATAATAGCAGTCAGTTTCCTTCACGAGTGTGCGTTTCAGGGCCTGCCCAGTGCCACCACTCACTCATATCTGGAGTCCCAATAGCTTGCATTTAAAAAAAACTAAACTTTTTTGACTGTAATATAATAGCAGTCAGTTTCCTTCACGTGTGTGCATTTCAGGGCCTGCCCAGTGCCACCACTCACTCATATCTGGAGTCCCAATAGCTTGCATTTAAAAAAAACTAAACTTTTTTGACTATAATATAATAGCAGTCAGTTTCCTTCTCGTGTGTGCGTTTCAGGGCCTGCCCAGTGCCACCACTCACTCACTGGTGTCCCAATAGCTTGCATTTTAAAAAAAACAAAAACTATTCTGACTGTAATATAATAGCAGTCAGTTTCCTTCACGCGTGTGCGTTTCAGGGCCTGCCCAGTGCCACCATGAACTCATATCTGGTGTCACAATAGCTTGTATTTAAAAAAAACTAAACTTTTTTGACTGTAATATAATAGCAGTCAGATTCCTTCACGTGTGTGCGTTTCAGGGCCTGCCCAGTGCCACCACTCACTCATATCTGGTGTCCCAATAGCTTGCATTTAAAAAAAATAAACTTTTTTGACTGTGATATAATAGCAGTCCGTTTCCTTCACGAGTGTGCATTTCAGGGCCTGCCCAGTGCCACCACTCACTCACTGGTGTTACAATAGCTTGCATTTAAAAAAAAAAAACTTTTTTGACTGTAATATAATAGCAGTCAGTTTCCTTCACGAGTGTGCGTTTCAGGGCCTACCAGGGCACAGTGTCACACCAGTGCAACTTATATCTGGTGTAACAGTAGTGTACATTTTTTTTTTTTAAATACAATTTTGACTGTAATAGATTGAATAGCCGTTAGTTGTCTGCCAGCGTGTTTGTCAGGCTCACACTGTATACTGTGCCCACTTGCCCAGTGCCACCATTCATATCTGGTGTCACAATATCTTGCATTTAACAAAAAAAAACTTTTTTGACTGTAATATAATAGCAGTCAGTTTCCTTCACGCGTGTGCGTTTCAGGGCCTGCCAGGGCACAGTGTCACACCAGTGCAACTCATATCTGGTGTAACAGTAGTGTACATTTAAAAAAAATACAATTTTGACTGTAATAGATTGAATAGCAGTTAGTTGTCTGCCAGCGTGTGTGTCAGGCTCACAGCGTATACTGTGCCCACTTGCCCAGTGCCACCACTCATATCTGGTGTCACAATAGCTTGCATTTAAAAAAAACAAAACTTTTTTGACTGTAATATAATAGCAGTCAGTTTCCTTCACGCGTGTGCGTTTCAGTGCCTGCCCAGTGCCACCACGAACTCATATCTGGTGTCACAATAGCTTGCATTTAAAAAAAACAAAACTTTTTTGACTGTAATATAATAGCAGTCAGTTTCCTTCACGCGTGTGCGTTTCAGGGCCTGCCAGGGCACAGTGTCACACCAGTGCAACTCATATCTGGTGTAACAGTAGTGTACATTTAAAAAAAAAAAAAAAGCGTGTGTGTCAGGCCTACAGTGTCTACTCTGCCAACTTCTGCCACTGCACAGTGCCACTCATATCTGTTGTCACAGTAGCTTGCACGCATAGTACCACTAATCGAAAAAATCTGGTACCCGTGGTGTTGTACGTGGCTGGGGGGAAGAACATACCTTCAGAGAGATCACTGAGGACGAGGAACAGGATATGAGTAGCTCGGCATCCAACCTTGTGCAAATGGAGTCTTTCATGCTTTCATGCTAGGTCCCCGGTATAAGCAGAAAGTGCCTGAAATGTTACTGAATTACGGCAAGTCGGAAAGGATGCAGCAGTTCCAAAATCAATTTAAAAGTATGCTTTACACAGCATATAAGGGTGATGTCACAGCACAACGGGAATCTAACAGGTGAAGAGGTGAAAGTAATCCTCCTCCTCCCACGACCACGCCGGCTAGGACAGGACACTTTACAGACGTGTTGTTGATGGAGGACATGCAGAGCTTTTTAAGTCCTACGCATCGCCACAGCCCTTCGGGGTCCACCCTTAGAGAACTACTCGACCGACAGGTAGCAGACTACCTCGCCTTAACTGCAGATATCGACACTCTGAGGAGCTATGAACCCTTTGACTACTGGGTGTGCAGGCTTGACCTGAGCTATCCCAATTTGCGATAGAACTTCTGGCCTGCCCCGCTTCAAGTGTCCTGTCAGAAAGGACCTTCAGTGCAGCAGGAGGTATTGTCACTGAGAAGAGAAGTCGCCTAGGTCCAAAAAGTCTAGATTACCTCACCTTTATTAAGATGAATGAGGGATGGATCCCGAAGGGACTGACAGTGGGCGATACATTCGACTAAAAAAGGCCTGATGAGAGGGACGTAACAGGGTGTCGCGGCTGCTGGCCCGCCGCGTGATATTTAAATCCCTAGCTCACCCCAGTACCTTGCCCTGTCGTGGTTTCCTGGTCCTGGTTTCCTGAGAGTGCTTTATCATTGTGAATCTGATTTCCTGGTATCCTGATCTTGGCTTTTCCCTGGTTATTCTGAATTCTGATTTCCCTGACTTGGCTTGTGTAAATGGTATTGTGTATTTTCTGGCTTCCTTGACCTCGGCTTTCCCTTTGACCATTCTCTGTCTCTAGCGTATTAGTCCGGCCATTTTAACCCCTTAAGGACCAAACTTCTGGAATAAAAGGGAATCATGACATGTCACACATGTCATGTGTCCTTAAGGGGTTAAGGTCTGGTTTACGCTCTGTCCTTTTATTTTCCTTTTCTTGCCTATGTATATGTTTACATAGTTTCTGCGTGCTGGACCACACTAGAAGTCGTGACATTGGGATTAAACTGATAAGAATAGTACTACTTAACACACCACTCCTATCTGGTGGCACATTAGATTGCACGCGCAGTGCCCCAAATTGGAAGTAGGAGGACCGACCAAGCATCTTTTTCCATCTCCCGGTTCCTAAAATCGATGTCATTGTAACCCTGTAAGCCTTTTTTGCCCTGCTCCTGGCAACAAGCCGTAGCTAGCAGCAGTTACACCTTCTTCTGTGGCTGACAGGGATCCTGAGACTCCGCTATAGTTGGGAGATCAGGACATCTTGATCTGACGCAGTGCCTCCACTCAGTGCAACTTCTATTTATGGGGAACCCACCCCACTGAGTAGATGAGTACCCTCCACTTAATACCTCAGAGACATGAAATAAATACAGACATGGGAATAAACACTGTATTGTGGTCAAAGGGATACACATATAACAGCCACATATAACAACGCAGTTCCTGGCTAATGTTAAACACAGTCACAAGAGTATTTAGCAGCAGGAATGCAGACAACAAACTTATCTTATTAACATTAATAACTACATCTGAACAGTTAAACTTCTAGGTACCTGCAGGTAAATTATGTGCACAACGTTGGGGCCCTTAGGTGTAGGTAGCGCTACCCAGGTACAGTTATAAGGGAGAATCCTGAAGCAATCTCTTGAGACAGTACCTTTGAGTGACTTCTCTAACTGCAGAATGTAGGACAGCAGCAGAACAGCAATGGCAATCCTTTCTCTTCCTTCTGCTGGCAGGATGCAAGAGCTCATTCACACTCCTGCAGAAAGTTCCAGAATCTGCAGGGAGTTGAACATAAAATGACAGTCTTCTAATTCTCCTAGCAGAGCAGTAGACCGTCTCCAACTTCTTGTAGTTGCAGTGCATTAGCCTTCCCCTGTTATTATCTCACTGTCCCAGCAGTAATAGACCATATAAACAGGTAGGAACACACTTTCTTTATAGCAGACTCAGAGAACATGGCTTCTCCCTTGTCCTCTTCTTCCTGCCATCCTAGCCCCTCCTCCTCACAAGACAGGGCAAAGGGCAAAGTTCAGTATCTCAAAACTTAAAGTAAAAACAGTAAAATATAGCAGTCTGTTACATCCTCCCCTCTGTAGAATCCTTGCCTTCCACTGACAAGAGCAGTCCATCTAGTTTATAACCATTTAACAAGATGGTACAATACAATCTAATACAGGGAAATTCTATCACTCAATATTTCAGTCAAAGTATGCAATACATTGATTAACTTAGTGCACGTGTGGGAGTTCTGAGAATATGTGGGTTCCCCAATGTTGTCATAGGTCAAGAATCTCGGGGCCCTCCAATTTCTTCTGCCTCTACCTAGGTTGCTCGGGGGTTGTCCACTAATTTCTTCATTACAGGGTCTTTCGCCCACACCATTGGGAAGGGATCTAGTAGACAGAGGTCCAGATCCTCGTATGGAGTTAGAGTCCCTAACTGGTGAATGAGGGACAAAGCTGGGACTTTCAGGATTCAATCCAGATGAGAGGGAAGAAGGAGAAGGAGCAGAGGTAGAAGGGACCAACTGTGTTTCTGGCGCTGTCCGACAGTCTCTGTCAGGGCTGGAACCTATAGCTTCTTCTTTATCATTAGTTGGTGAAGTCCCGCTGGGACCTTCTCCAGGGTTGTCTTCTGATAGGGGACATAACAGGGATTAAACTGATAGGAATAGTACTACTTAACACACCTTATAATAACGCAGAGAGAGGCAACGCAAAGAGAGAAGAGTCTGAAGAAGAGGAGTCAGAGGAGGAAGGTGGCTTTGAGGAGGTGGAAGACCAAACACAGCAGGCGTCCCAGGGGGCTTGTTGTCACCTTTCGGGGACCCTTGGTGTTGTACGTGGCTGGGTGGAGGAAGAGACCTTCAATGACATCAGTGAGGACAAGAAACTGGATATGGCTATCTTGGTATCCAACCTTGTGCAAATGGGGAGTTTGCGGTTGTGCAAATGGACTGTTTGCGGTTGTTTGCGGTGCGTTAAACGGGGAGTTTGGTCTGTCACTGTGAAGCGGGCGTAACCCTTACACTACCTGATCGATACAACATCATACCTGATGTTTTAAAGCAGGTTATTCCAAACAATTTAGGAATGTTTAAAACCAGACTCTGCATCAGCTATGTCATTTTCCATGGGAGTTTTGCCATGGATCCCCCTCCGGCATGCCACAGTCCAGGTGTTAGTCCCCTTGAAACAACTTTTCCATCACTATTGTGGCCAGAAAGAGTCCCTGTGGGTATTAAAATTTGCCTGTCCATTGAAGTCTATGGCGGTTCGCCTGGTTCGCCAGTTCGCGAACATTTGCGGAAGTTCGCGTTCGCCGTTCGCGAACCGAAAATGTTATGTTCGCAACATCACTATTCTGTAGAATATCTTAGATTGACGTATGGAAACTAACAGTGAATAACGGAAAACCTTCTATTAAAATAAGTGTGTACAGATAAAACAACCGTTTGTTGATGTGACAGGGATGGAGATTGAGTAGACACGGCTATTCTCAGTGAGTCTGTTACCTAGAAATACATGGTAATGACAATAAAATTATCAACTGCCTTGCACTACAGGAATATAAACCACTGGGCACACCAGAAGCCTTGGCGTTGATGAGATTAGGAGGCTGTGTAGGCTTAACTCAAACCTGCAAACGTTAGCTAGAAGTTAGGCAGAGTGAACATAGGTTACCCTTGAACCCTTGTGGGAACCCATACCAAACGTTCGCTGACCACTCTGCACTAGGTGTTAGGGTCATGGCCCTGCTAAAGTTACCCATGGTAGAGACCTTCCCCAGGTTGTGGAGGGAGGTCCGGAATTCCCTGGATTCCATTCCTAGAAGGAGAGCAAGAGGTCAAGACATCCCCTATGGCCGGCATATCTGCAGGATGGTTGTGATGGGATTTGAGGTCCGGTGCCAGCATTTTGCACAGATGGTCTTAAATTTCTCCAAGAGTGTTTCTTCCCACCTCTGCTCCATTTCTCAAGTAACAAGATGCTGTGAAATAGTTGAGTCGGCCATGGGACTTCCATGATGACCCAGAGGAAACAGGTGGATGGGGTAGTGAACCCACGGTAGGTGATGCTTCTGCAGTAGGGGGCGTCAATGTGGCTAAGAATGAACGCTGTGTTCAGCTTTCCACAAGCTGGGAGATCTCCTGTCTGCAGAGGTAGCCAGTGGTGCTAAGCCTCAATCACTCAGAGTGCCGTACTCTGCAGAGTTGTGCTATCCCGAGCACACCAGACAGTTCCCATCGGCATTAGACCGGCTCTGCTGTAGCCCGAAGGATGTAGTTGAGGTAAGTATTTTGCTTCAGAAAAGTACATCCAGCTATCTTGGCAGTCAGGCCCAGCCCCAATGAAGAATATTTTCACATATTTCATTTAACCATTATATCACAAACCTAAGTCTATCTTAGTAAAATTCACAGACTACATGTCTCACTACTATAAACACCCCATATTTGTATTCTGCTACTGTTCTGAAGAACAATGATACCCACATATTCTCCCTAATCCAACCCTAATCCAACTTCTGCTTCAAACGCTGCACATACAGTCAGCCCGCAACTATGAATGCTAATTCTATTCCAACTGTCCCGGAACTATGTATGCTAATTCTATGCTGACTGCCCCGGAACTATGTATGCTAATTCTATGCTGACTGACCCGGAACTATGTATGCTAATTCTATGCTGACTGCCAAGTGCAAAGGACAGAGTTTATAATAATGATTAACAGGGAGCTAAACTGGAGGCACCCATCTGCAGAATAAAAAACTGTTGATGTCTGTCTTAAATTTAACCCCACAAATAAATTCCACACACAGACTCTTTATATACTCAATATAAATTAAAATAAAAAACATAAAGGAAAGATTTAAAAGAAAAATACATCATGATCCTAATTAGCAAGCTAAAGTGGGCAGATTCATTTAACCTCTCTTAGTGAGATTGTTTTTTTCACTTATTATTTTTATCTATTTGGTGTTTTGGTGTTTAGAGATATGGTTGGTATACCTGAAGGACTGGTGTTGTAGATGTTGTGCTTTTGGGATGTTGGTCAGTTAGCATATATTCAGGCCAGTAGTATACAGTCTTATGAATTTTGGTATTCTTCATTATATAGAGCCTTCACAGTTAAGAAACATTTCATCAGGGCCAGCCGCACAGTATGCCATGGCAGCTAAGGTGCCAGGCAGCCAATATAGCTTGCAAAGGCCCCAAGTGACATGCGTGAAGAGGGTGGTAGGGGCCACATCGGCAGTTGGTGCGGAGCTAAATGTGACTTGAACCCGCTGTCTGGTAACTGCTGCACACTGAGGGGGAAGCAGGAAGGAGACCCTGCTTCCCCAACACCTAGACACCAGGGACTGCAGTGCCTCCACTACCTCCCCTTCAAAGTCCATTAAGGACTGTCTGTAATTGTGTATGTGACTGTCTGTAACTGTGTGTGACAGTAACTGTGTGTGTGTGAGAGACTGGCTGTAAGTGTGTGTGTGTGTGTGTGTGTGACAATGTCTGCCTGTGAGTGTCTACCTGCAACTGTGTGTGTGGGACTGCCTGTAATGGTGTTTGGGTGACTGTCTGTCTGTAACTGTGTGGGTGGCTGTCTGTAACTGTCTATGTGTGTGTGAGACTGTTTGTCTGTAACTGTGTTTTTCACTGTATGTGTGTGACTGTCTGTAAGTGTGTGTTGTGTGTGTGTGTGTGTGTGTGACTGTCTGCCTGTAACTCTGTGTGTGGGTGACTGTGTGCGTGTTACTGTTTGTAACTGTGTTTGGGTAGCTGTCTGTCTGTAACTATGTGGGTGGCTGTCTAAAACTGTGTGTTTGTGTGTGTGTGTGACTGTCTGTCTGTACCTGTGTGTGTTACTGCCTATATCTGTGTGTGTTTGTGATTGCCGGTATCTGTGGCTACCTGTGATTGCCTCTATATGTGGCTGTCTGTACCTTTGTGTGTATGTGACTGCCTGTAACTGTCTTTACCTGTGTTTGTACAGATTAAGGAACAGCGCTCACAAAAATACAGTTTTCAATTTTACAAGGCTACTTTAATTCTCAGCATGTTCTTCATATGCTCCCAATTTCATTTTATTACTATATACATCTGTGTCTGTGACTGCCTGCCTGTACCTGTGTTTATGACTGTATGCCTGCACCTGTGTGTGTAACTGCCTGTATCTTTGTATTTGACTGTATACCTGTAACTGTGTGTGGCTATGTGCCTGGGATTGTGTGTATGTGGCTGTATTTGACTGTGTATTTGTATAACTGTGTGCATCTTAATGTGGGTGTGTGTGCATGTGACTCTGCAAAAATATACACCTGCATTCACACATGAGCCTACATGCATATTTGTATTTTAATTAAATAACCATCACAGACAGCCAAAAAACCATCACAAATATCACACACCGTTAGTACACACATATATTACACACAGTCAATATACCCAACACAAATATCACACACAGCCAACACATAGTATACATTTCAGACACACGCCTATCTCACACAGACAAAAAACACATAAACACATTACATCATATTATTGCGAGTGGAATTCTGTCACACAAAATGCACATTACTCTGTGTTTTATAGTTGGGTAGTGATTCACATTAGTGTGAATTTTATTGTTATGGAGCTCTGTGACATTCTCATACACTGCACATTACTGGGAGTTTTAATGTTGTGAAGTTCTATGATAAACTGGTACATACCACAGTACTGTGATGGTGTTTTTGTTTTTCCTGTGGATTTCAGTGATAAATGGATCAACAACACATTACTGTGATCTTTTATTGCAAGGAGTTCAAGGTAAATAAGGAAAATCCACAGCTCCAAAGCAACACAACTCAAATGTGATGTGACAGCAGCAGGTAATAATACTTAGTCTGTCCATCTGTCTGCCGAGGAGGATATCTGGCCATTGTGACTGCACCTCTGTTGGCTGCAGACCATAAGTAGCTGTCTCCCATGTTTTGGACAATCAGAGCGTTGACACAGTTTACCATAGCTAAGCATTGATTGCTTGAGAGACAGTTACTTGTGGTCTGCACTTGGTTGAGGCACAGGCCAGATTCCCAATACTCTGAACCACCAGAGATCAGCATGTCCCTCTTTCCTGCAATGTTACAACAGAAAAGAGGGAATGATTATTTGTTGTTTTGTTTTAAAATAATTATTAATTTACTAAATCCCCTATAGCAGTGTTTCCCAATTGCTGTTCCGTGGAACCCTAGGGTTCCACGAGAACACAAATGGGGTTCCCCTAAAATTTCTAAAAACAAAATGGCTGCGGTCGACGAGGGAGCAGTGGGCAAATGACCTCGCGCACACAGCAGTGATGCCGGAGCCGGAATATGACGTCACTAAGAGGCACACAAGGGAG
This sequence comes from Pelobates fuscus, assembly GCF_036172605.1. Taxonomy (NCBI): domain Eukaryota; kingdom Metazoa; phylum Chordata; class Amphibia; order Anura; family Pelobatidae; genus Pelobates; species Pelobates fuscus. The sequence goes on from NC_086318.1 coordinate 314,531,043, forward strand.
CTGAGCAGGGAGATAACTGCTCCCTCGTCGCCTGCATGCCAGCCGCTCAGCAGCCCCACTGGACCCCAGGGACCGCACGCCAGCCGCTCAGCAGCTCCACTGGACACCAAGGTCCGCACGCCAGCCTCTCAGCAGCCCTCTGGACCTCAGGGACCGCACTCTCAGCCCAGCAGCCCCACTGGACCACAGGGACATAGAGACTCCATGCCAGCACTCCCAAAGGTAGGGAGGCTGGGTGGAGTAAAATTCTAAAAAAAATATAAATTGTATGTGTGTCTACTAGGAAGTTTGTATGTGTTTGTGTGTCTGTCATAGAGTATATGTGTGTTTGTCAATGAGAGCATATGTGTGCTTGTCAGTGAGTGTGTGAGTGTTTTTGTGTTTGTCAGTAAGAATGTATGTGTGCTTGTCAGTGAGAGTGTATATGTGTTTGTATGTTTGTCTGTAAAAGAGTATGTGTGTTTGTCAGTGAGAGTGTATGTGTGTCTGTCAAAAAATATGTGTGTCTGAGTGTGTCAGTGTGTGTATCTGTGTGTCAAGGTTTATGTATGTCACTGTGTGTATCTGAGTGTGTGTGTGTGTGTATGTGCCAGTGTATATCAGTGTGCTTGTATGTGCCTACGTGTGTGTGTATCAGAGTGTGTCAGCATGTGTATATGACACTGTGTGTATGTGTCAATGTGTGTATCTGAGTGTATGTATGTGCCAGTTTGTGTATCTGTGGGTGCAAGTGTGTGTATATGTCACTGTGTGTATATGAGTGTGTGTATTTGTAAGTCAAGATGTGTGTGTCACTGTGTGCATCTGAGTGTGTGTATGTGTTTCTGAGTGTGTGTATCTGTGTGTCAGTGTGTATCTCTGTGCCACTATGTGCCAGTGTGTGTATCTGTGTGTCATATAAATACACACAGACATACACAGATACACACTGACACAGAGATACACACACACACAGATACACATTGAAACAGAGATACACACACTGGCACATACAAACACAGATACACACAACTTGACACTCAGATACATACATACACATACACACACAGATACACACTGTGTGTCAAGGTGTGTGTATCTATGTGTCGGTGTGTGTATCTTTGTGTATCTGTGTGCAACTGTGTGCCAGTGTGTGTGTGTGTATCTGTGTGTCAGGTACATACATACACACACACACACACAGATACACAATGACACACATATACACATACTGGCATATACACATCGACACATACAAAAAAATGAGGGTTTTTTTTCCGAGGGGAGAATGGGGGTTCCACGATGTTGATACACTATGTCAAAGGGTTCCACAGGAAAAATTAATTGGGAACCCCTGCCCTATAGAAACACTGCACCCCTGTACACACACACACACTATACATGGATGAGGGGGTCTGACCAGGAAGGGACCCTGTCTTGACATTTCAAACAATTCCATTGCAATTAACACATATCACAAGACAAAGTATCAACACAATAATCTTTGGCAAAATGTGGCAATTGGCAGAGTTTCCACCACTAGGTGTTGCCATTTTCAAATAGATGTCACATGAGACTAAATGTCAAATAGATGTTTCCTTCTGACAAAAGAAAGAAGGAAAAAAGAAAGAAAGAAAGAAAGAAAGAAAAAGAAAGAAAGTAAGACTTACCTGTGATCCTATGTCAAAGCCGAGTCCTATTGCAACCCAATCCTCCTCCAGCGACATCATTCCCCTCACTACCTTGGCTGAAGGGAGGACTATGGTGCATTATTGGGCTCGCTGCCATTGGTCTCCATTACAATGAAAATACATTTATGCATAGATTTAACATAAGCCACCCCATAATCAGAAAATGGCTGTGCTGGAGATAGAGTTGACAGTCCAGTTCTTTAACTCTGTTTATGAAACATTTCTCAAAACCATAGAATTTTAGGATAGGATTTTAAAAAATAATACTTAAAAAAGTGGTGCCCCTTCGATCTGCCATCCCAAATAAGTGCAAATTAAAAGTAAATATTTAATTCAAATCACCATTCCCTGCCCTTTTTAGTCTTCCTTCACCCATGTGCCAATCGTTTTATGATCTTTCCCCTTCTTCTTCCGATTCTGTATTCAGCTGCCTCTTAAACAATAGTAGATAACTAATGGTTCTCACACCTCAAAGTCCTGTTGTTATTCCAGATGAAACAGAAATGGGTAATCAATACACCCTGTACTGCTGATAACCCTTGATTAGTGGTTTGACTTGAGAAATGCTGAATGGGAGGCTTTTCTCCCTCATTAGTTTATGAGGATGTATAACATCACAGAGCTTTCTGTAAATTCTTAATAACATGAAAAACGTGTCCTGGAGTAACAGGCAGACCAAATTGCAAATATGTTTTCTTTAATTCAGATTAAGTGGAAAGGATAACACATAATCTATAGGAGGTGACATTGCTCCACTCCATACTTTGCTATAATACTCACATGCATGTGCACAGAGTATAAAAAAAAAACGTTGTTTAATCTTAGGTGGGAGGTAAAATACAGGTGATGAATGGAGCACTGTGTTAGGAGTCCGCAAATCCCAAACAAAAGATGCAAAGAGAAACCACAGGCGTCACAATGTAGTGCAAAAAAAGGAAAAGGTTTATTTAACCACGAGGACAAAGGACAAAGATACAAAGTTTTTGCCGTTTTGGCCGTATCATATACATGTTTTTCTTCGTCCTTATAGTTAAATAAACCTCTTATGTGGAATGTGTGAACCCAATTGATGTGTTTACATACATTTATAATTATAGTATATGCATCTAATAGAGAACTTTAAATCCGAGCTAACATTTAATTATTTTGCTTCCATTTCAGAGAGTCTGGAATAATCAGATTAGATGAACTCATACATTCTACAACAAAAAGTAACATTAAAGGAAATTTCATTATTATTATTATTACTATTATTATTGGGCTTTGAGGAGTGTTTTTTAACTGCCATTAATTAATCTTTTATAAGGGACACTCTGTTCTATCAGACCATTTAAAAGAAACACATGTTTTTATGGTGTCTGATTTCGTTCCAAGACTCCTAGTGTTAGCATAACAGAGTAAATCAAGACTTAACTACATCACAGAATAGTAACCACTGTGTATTATGGGAAGAATCCTGTTTTATGATTTCTCTGTAAGGAGATTGGCTTGCATATAATCCTTTGTTTTTCAAATGCGCAACATTTAAACGTTTTGTTAATTTTCTATGAAAAACAAAGATATAGTACAGGTATTAATCTGAAGGAGGTTGTACGTGATTGTGTCAAGTAATGATTTGGAATTTCAATGTGCTATGTTTAGCAATATTATTTAATTATTTTATTACACTACTTAACATCTCACCTTTAACTTCTAGGTGTCCAGTGGTTACTTAGTTGTGGTGTTTGTTTATGTGACTGAATATGTTGGAATTAAAGCTCGCACATGGGCATCCATGCACGTCCATGCAGCCTTTGCTGTAGGAGTTATGGTGGTGGCCCTAGTTGGATTTTTGGTGCGTACCTGGTGGATTTACCAGATAATTCTTTCCTTAACAACTCTGCCATTTATATTCTGCTGCTGGACTCTTCCTGAAACCCCATTCTGGCTCCATTCCCAAGGGAAGTACAAAGAGGTGGAAAAAATTATTACCAAAATGGAACGCTGGAATCAAGTCAAGAAGGCTCCCTGCAAGCTCTCTGACTTGTGTACAGTACTGAATGATACTAATGATGAAGGGAAGGAGGTTTCTTCTGTGAAAAAACACAATGTCTTTGACCTGTTTCATAACTGGAGCTTTGCAAGGAGGACTATTTCTGTGTGGCTGATATGGTTTACTGGGAGCTTTGGATACTATGTCTTCGCTTTAAATTCTGTCAACTTAGGAGGGAACGAATATTTAAACCTTTTTCTCTCAGGTAAATCCTATTCTTATTATAACACATGTTTAAAACGAATGTAAAATGAAAAATATGGATTTTTTTGCCGCAACTTCTTTCAGAGTAATATTGTCCTCCAAGACATTCTCCAGTAAACTGTTTATTTTATTTAATTCAGTTTACTACATTCCATTTTTTGAGAGGTTTTCCCAAAACAGCTGCACACCATACTGCATACGCCATTAAAAAGACACTCCAAGCATTATGAAAACTATGCTTTGTGCATAGTGAATTGTGTAAATATGTCTCTTGTATCTGTCTCCCTCTTAAATGCAATGATCCTCAAATTTAAAGGTACTTTTTTACTCTTAAATGCAGTGATCCTCAAATTACTGCAGCTATAGTTTTCCCCTGCCAGTGCATGACCTGCACCATATCAGTCCCAATTACTTCCGACAGTCTCCAGAAAACAAACATGTATTCCTGACCCTATAGTGTCAAAACCACCATCTAGTCTTCCTGACCCCCCCTTGCCTCCCTAAATATAGTAAAATCTTACTTGTATACAAGTCTGCTGCTGCTGCCTGTGCCCTTGATATGCCTGCTTGGCTGACATCATAAGTGATTCTCTGAGTCAATCACAATGCATTCTCATAGGATTGGCTGAGACTGTTAAGGAGGCAGCACAAGCCAAACACAGTCCTGGTCAATCAGCATATTCTCATAGAGATACATTGAATCAATGCATCTCTATGAGGATATTTTAGTGTCTGCATGCAGAGGGTGGAGACACTGAATGTCAGTCCTGCACACTGTGCAGCACTGCCCTAGGAAGCACCTCTAGCAGCCATCTGAGGAGTGGCCTGTGGAGGTATCCCTAGGCTGTAATATAAACACTGCATTTTCTCAGAAAAGACAGTGTTTACTGCAAAAAGCCTGAAGGGAATGATTCTACTCACCAGAACAAATACAATAAGTTGTTGTCCTGGTGACTATAGTGTCCCTTTAATAAAGGAACTTGTGTGGATGGCTACATTTTGCATGTATGGAGTAATTACACAGTTTAGCTTTTACAAATACAAAAAGATAAGTCCTGCGCTCACTCCCATCACCACTGGGCCAGCAGCAATGTGAGCGCGGGTCTTATCTTTTTGTATTTGTATTTACTTTGTATCACACAGCCTTGTTGCAGTGCTGCCGCCCATCCCATGTGTTCCCTATTGAGGGTTGGTAAGTATATGGGGGTGTATATAGAAAATGCCCCTCTCTGTCTTATTGGAGATATCTTTGCCGGAAGCTCAGGGAGGCAGGCTGAAGGGTCAGTCTAGGACCTACTTTAAGGGGGTCTGCCTTGACGTTGGCAGGCGGGCATTCCCTCCAATGGCCATTGGAGCAACTGAATGACCTCCATTTGTCTAAATGTACGTAGGGATTGGGGAGAGAGCGCAGGTAACTTTCTTTTCTTTGGTTTACACTTTAGCTTTTATTTGCATTTTGTATGAATTAAACTGCTGATAAGTTCATATCCTACATATGCCATAAACCTTTGCTGGGCAAGTATATATGGCATATGCTCATTGCTTCCTTTGAAAATGAAGAGAGGTTTCATACACACCCTGATACCTGACTATCTCACTGATTCCACACATGTGGCATATACCAGTTGGAGGATTTTCTTTTTTTTAGTCTATTTACATAGTTGAGCATAATTGTTATGCATTAGCTATATAATGTATTAAAACTCCAGCCTAAAATTAAAGCAAAACTCTGCCAACAATGACTTGCATCAACGTAACATCTTCAGTATTTGGGGAGTGAAAACCACTTTGTGAGTTGCTTCGTTAATACTGGAGTTAAAATGTTATAGGTGCATACAAATATATTAAAAATGCAATAGTAGGTATTAAGGTATTATATAGATTTTTGTTTTACTCATTAAAGTTGTGTGTGGGTCATTTTACTTTACACTGGTAATGTAATACAAGTCTCAATGACAGCGGGACAACTCAGCAAGCTCTTATCTCATTTTAACGTCCCTTCTCTAAATATAGTTGTTGCAGACATATAAGAACCACTTGTCTCATCTAGGTAACCAATCTGTTTTACTTAAAGAGAGAATCATTTTCTTCTTCTTGAATGAATGGCTCTGCTATTCAATGTTTACTACGCCTTTCTGAAGGTTTCTGTGTTGTACATGCAAGAGCATATGATTTAGAAAATTGTATTTTTGTCCCTGGTAGAAAATGCACAAGATTGCTGTCAGCCTCAATTAGGCATCAGGTGCTTATTGGTTTTTAGTCAGTAAGACAGGGGCAGAAAAGGTCTCCAGCAAAATCTCCAGTCACCAGGCTTTCCAAGTTTGGCATGTCTGAAATGGGGAGTGAGAGGGATGGGTAAGTGCAGGGACTGGCAGTTGGCTATATTGTGACACAATTTACACCACATATAATGTGTCATCTCAATGTCTGTCAGGTGAGCTGAAAGGGTTAATGCTGTAATGGACTCAACTCCCCTCGGTTCTCGATCCCTCGGTCACCATAATCAACGTTGATGGAGAATCATTGTCAGCATTAAAGACACGGACAACAGGATGCTTTGACAAGATTTCTCGAATGAGTATATTGCAGAGCTGACTTTTATAACGGTTTCTTATATAAACAATAAGATTTATCGTTTCCTTGTAGCTAATAGTACATACTAGTCTGACAATAGAAAGATAAGCATTTGAATAAAGTCTGGGCAAGAACAACACTGAAAGAACATAATTGTATCTCTATCTCTAAATTGAACTTTAATCACATACAGGAGGCTCTTGCAGGGTCTAGCAAGCTATTAACATAGCAGGGGATAAGAAAATCTTAATTAAACAGAACTTGCAATAAAGAAAGCCTAAATAGGGCTCTCTTTACAGTAAGTGTTTATGGAAGGCTGTGCAAGTCACATGCAGGGAGGTGTGACTAGGGTTCATAAACAAAGGGATTTAACTCCTAAATGGCAGAGGATTGAGCAGTGAGGCTGCAGGGGCATGTTCTATACACCAAAACTGCTTCATTAAGCTAAAGTTGTTCAGGTGACTATAGTGTCCCTTTAAGCATTCCTCTAATCTTCTCTAGTTTAGGAATCATTAGTGTGTTTTCTAATACCAATCTTTGTTATTGCATCCATAAATATCTGATGGCACAAGGACTCCAGTTACTTATACCTGTAGTGAATTTTACAGTTGCAACAGTTAAATTACCTAAACAGTTATACATAGATTTATCTAAATCCAATCCTGTAACCTGTGATTTAACAACAGTTGGAGCCCAGTTTGCAGTAGCATGGAAACCAGTCCCTAAATGCATGCTGGCCGTGTTTAACTTATTCTTGAGGGTCTCCATATCTATACTATTTAGTATACCCATAGTGGTTCCAGCACCTCCTAACAGTGTGTCATACCATTCCCATTTCTGCCTTTGTTTGTTGTGTTACATAATGTTACAACAGGAGTAGTGATTTTTAATGACACATGTACAGCTTGTAAGAAGGCAGTAGTATTAACACATGTGGACGGAATAGGTGTGTGTGTGTGTGTCGTTGTTGACTTTTGGTTCTATGGTAGAGGATAAAGGACAATAAGGTGTAAAAATATAAGGTAGTGTATAGTTCTCAATTGCAGTGTCGTTCATAATGACTAACATTTGTTCCTTTCTCCAATTAATGGTACCAGTTGTATAATCATTATTAAAAGTAATAAGGCCTGTCTGTTTACATTGATATGCATCCTTATTAATTTTCTTATAATATATATCCCAAACCTGTTTAGGTGTGTTTTTTCTTACCATCAGAACTTATATTAAATAATGTGACACAGATATTAGTGTAATTAGCAACCTTGAAATGTGAATATAGAAAGAATGTAGCGCTTGTTTAAACACAAATTGGTAACAAAATAAATCACCTGTTTGATTCTTAGTTGAACTTCTTTTTAGAATGAACAGAATTCATATGGGTATCTAAAAAGAATAATATTCGAACATAGTGTAAATCATACAAGGTACATTTAAAATTTCAGTGTAAATAAATGCACACTCACAAACGGAGAGCTGATAGCCCAGCTCTGGTTCGAATCGTGTATAGGTCTATTTAGGCGACCTATAAAAGGGCATTAAAGGATTTACAAACGGATAAAAATTTGATTATTAAGCCTGCTGATAAAGGGGGAGGAATAGTTCTCATGTCTAAACAGTTTTATAATTTAGAGGCAGAAAATATTTTAAAAGATCCAAACACATATCAGAAACTAAATAGAAATCCTAGTGAAGACATCTGTAAAACATTTGTAGAATTTTTTTGAAAACGGTTTTAGAGAGAATATTTTAAATGCGAAAGAATATCAGTTTTGAAATATGAATTTTCCCAAAACCCCGGTATTTTATTTTTTACCCAAAGTCCATAAGAATGCTAAAAATCTACCTGGGAGACCCATTATAGCTGGGATAGATTCTATTTCAAGCAGACTATCACAGTACATAGACATCCAACTCCAACCATTGGTGTTAAAGACTAAATCATATATCAGAGACACCATTACAGTTTTAAATCATTTGGAAGCCAAAGTTTGGGACAATGACTGCTTTTTAGTTACATGTGATGTGGCGGCCCTATACAGCAACATCCCTCATAGTTATGGATGCAAAGCGGTAGAATATTTTTTAAAAGATTCTAATAATTTTTTACCTGAACAAATCACCTTCATTATAGAGGGTATAGAGCTCATCTTAAAAATAATTACTTCTGGTATGATGATGCCTTCTTTTTACAGATGAATGGAACAGCCATGGGGACCAAGTTTGCCCCCAGCTATGCCAACCTGTTCATGTCATTCTGGGAAGAATCCTTCATATATAGAGGGCATGGCTGGGGAAGCAGCTTGGTCTACTATGGCCGATATATTGATGATATTCTATTTATATGGAAGGGAGAAGAAATCCATCTAATAGAATTTTTAGAATTTCTAAATAAGAATGATTGGGGTATTAAACTAAGCAGTGTATGGAGCAAGGCACATGTCACTTTCTTAGACTTGTATATCTACATAGAAGCAGGAAAAATCAAGACAAAAAATAATTTTAAAGGGGGGCGGGGCCGGACCGCCAAGCCGAGCGGTCGCAGGGAAGAGCAGCTCCTGCATAACATGGCCTTTCCACGTTATAAATCGTGACTTTCACGGACCCAGGCGGCCAGCAATCGTGACCGGCAACACAGGCGGGCTACCGGAGCCGGGGTGAGGCTTGCTCCCCGAGTTCTAGTCCCCCGGGGGAGGTTTCCCTGCAACGTCCAACGGGATCCAGCCTGGCGGTGAGTGGAGTGGACGGCCGCCGCTCCACTATCCTGCCCAACGGAGCCCATCAAGCACGCGACATAACGGCGGGTCCGGTCCTGAACCCCCCCTGGACCGGGGGGGTGATCCCGGTCCATGCCCCAAAACTACATTCGGAGGCATTACCAGACCACCATGCAGGCCCAGGGCCAAGATGGCGGGGGCCACGTGTGCGATGGCCGACCAGCAGAACCCGAGCCGGAGAGCAGATACAACCTGGCATGGCACACAAGGCTGCAACTCACACCATAAAGCGGTGTCCAAGCCCAGAGACTCACCGGGCGCAAAGCCCTGAAGACACTGCTCGATATACTGCTCACGTGGATGGGGCTGCCCATGAGACCGCTTGCCCTTCTTCTGGGCTGAGCGCTCACCAAGAGGAATCCCTCTACAGCCTGCCATACACCCTGGGGGAAGAGTGGGAGCGGAACCCAGGGCCCACGATCCTGCTGAAGGGATCAATGGCATAAGGGCGCGAGCGCCTACAAAGGCCTCAGGCCTAAGGATGGTGGCTTCCGGACGCAGTACCACCACAACACCGGAGACACTTGAGGACGAGCGACATCCACCTCGAGATGCAACAACGTACCCGGTGGAGTATGAAGACGAGCAGGGGGAAACTACCACGTAACCTGGACTTGGGCCAAAAACCTTTGAAACAACCGGACGCAATATCTCTGTATACTGCCTTGATCTGACCGATAACCTAGCCACACACACCTTGGGGCGCAGCGGGCAGGAACGATGCTCATCGGGATATGGCGGACATGCAACACTGGGCAGCTGGCAGCACTAGGCGGGACATAAGTACTCAAAGCACTTACCGTGTATATTATCTGCATAAGCCTTCTGACTATGTTCAGCCATACATGTATATTCTTTTGCCCATACTAAACGGCGAAACTTTAATTTTTGGTTAAATTTGTCGGCCCCGTCATAACCTTTAGTGATGGGCGAGATCCAACAAAGTTTAGCCTGTACAATTCACAATGTGCCTGTATTAACGCTCCAGCCCTACCAATGTCACGTATGTGTAGCCATACAGGTCTAAGGGGCCATGCCATCTAGCCCACATATCTAGCTTACACCCAAGCATATATTCAGCTACTAGGACCAGCATATAATGCCTGCATGCTCTCCTTGTTGTGTTTCCCTTGCCTCCCGGCCAGCTAATCATTAGCCTTCGCATAGCATATTGTAAATTTGATATGTACTTAAGTGCAGACCTGACTCCTGGGGGCTAACACCATAAACTTGTGTACCTTCTATGTAATCGACTAACATTTCCAAGGGGCCTACTGTATGATACCTAGCATGTACCCAAACAGAATTGACACGAATAATCGCAGTTGAACCCTGTCCAGCATGTAACCTAATCTTAACAATAACCTAAGCAACCATACCGTTAGCAATGTTTAGCCTATTTTACATGACTCACATAACCGTTGTTTCCTTACCTTCAAAATGCAATATATCTTTTTCGATAATCGACATAACAAACAAAAAATGTGGCATTACTGAACAAGGAAGTGTATTTACCAGATGCAAATGTTGTATTAACCCCATTTTGTGAACAAACCGTACATTATCCTTTTCTCGTCTGTATCCCATCTCATATGCCGCAATAAAACAAAGATTGACAAAAAAAATAATTTTAAAGGTAGATTGTAATAGTTTTATTGAAACTATAAGCGGTCACCATTCCCCATGGCTCGAGAACGCCCCGAAAGGACAGTTCCTAAGAATCCGTAGAAATTTTAGTGATCTTACCAATTATGATGAACAATCCTTACGGATAAAAACAGATTTTATGGAAAAAGGCTACGATGTGGTTAAGTTAGAGAATTCAAGGAAAGAAATAAGAAGTCAGGAAAGAAAAGATCAGTCACCAGATCAGATTATCAAAAAATACTGGCCTATCTTACTACAAGATTCAGCCCTTAGTAAGATCCTACCACCTCAACCTAGGATGATTTTTAGGGGCGCAAAAATGTTTAAGAATACCCTAGTACGAAGCTCTTTGAAAGAAAAGAACCATTTATCAACTATATTTAATAATGAAAAGGGCTTCTATGGCTGTGGCCAATGCACAGCCTGTAAGAAATCTGGATGCGGTCGGAGAGTTAATAAAGACATAATCCCTGAGGGAAATAATAAAATTAAACAATTTATAACTTGTTACACTAAAAATGTGGTCTATCTCTTAACCTGTCCATGTGGATTAAGATATGTGGGCAGAACAACTAGACCCCTACATGTTAGAATCAAAGAACATATTTACAAGATTAAAACTGGCTATGAACAACATAGTGTTTCTAGCCATTTCAAACTGTTTCATAATCAAAAACCAGAGGGTTTAGTATTTACAGGAATAAAGTTAACAAAAACTGGAGAGGAGGGGATTTTGTTAAAGAATTGGGAAGGAGTGAGATGGAGTGGATATTTAGACTTAATACCCTTATCCCAAATGGCCTTAATTCAGATTTCGAATTGTGCCATTTTTTACAATATATTTCTTAACTGGACTTATTACTAATTTAACTTTTTTGTATTTGAATTAGGTTTTTTGTATTAATTTTAAATACTAACCAATTTTAAATAAACTGCAGTATTTTTAATATGGTATTTGTTCCATTATATATATTTAATTTTAATGATTATTCTATTGGCTAAATTTTGTATTTATTTAATAGTTTATATTAACCTATATGTTTAGAGGAATTTATATAAAGGAGATTAAACTACCCCTTTGATTAGATTTGGATTATCCCACATCTATATACTAGATATATTCTTAATATTTAGTTTTAACATAAAACAAGATTAATTAAGCGGATAATCCCTTAGTGGAAATACGAATGATTTATTTCCTCATTTTAATATTGAATACTTTCAAAAACTACAAGTGTCCAATTCGGAGAAATAATAAGAATAATGTTGAAAATAGATTTTATTTTGTTTAAATATCAACAACACTAACGATATATAAAAGAATTAGTACAGACAATAACATGAATTGATACTTTTTATGTATCCGTGTGGTCCATTATGAACATTGACAAAAAGCAACTATTAAAAACATTGTTAATAAATGAAGTCTTAGTCTCTTTTTAAAAGATGGACGATGAACTTGTTTATTTGCACATAAGTTCCAAAGAGAAGAATGGAACGAAAAAAAAGAAAAAACGAAGAATCACCTTTCAGTTTTGGATATACGGCGGCATGAGAAAGAGGTATGAACCGCAAATGTAATACCTGTGGGTGGTACTAACGTAAGGTGGCAATCCCGGCTCTCTAACCGCCACTTTGAAGGTATTTAAACCGAAGAAGGGAACCAGGAGACAAACAGATTTTTTGCCCAGTTGATGAAGTCACGTTTACAGTGGCGAAACGCGTTCCGGATTTTGCACATTGTTGCTATTTTTATTTGTGTATTTTATGTGAATAAATAATTTCTTTTGGAAAAATCTACATTTTGCATCCTGAGTTCCAGTTACCTATTCTTCACAAGAAGGGAGTGCAGCCCTTAACCTGCACATCGCTCTGGAATTGAGTCATTACTTGATGACTCTAAAGTTTGTGAGTACCCATTTGGGATTACACTGTCTCTAATTTTCATCTTATACTGGCTATACTGCGCAATTGTATATATTTCTATTCCTCTATAGAGAACGAAAACTATATTACCGATAAGGGGTGGGTCGCCTAAACGGACCTATACACGATTCAAACCAGAGCTGGGCTATCAGCTCTCCGTTTGTGAGTGTGCATTTATTTACACTGAAATTTTAAATGTACCTTGTATGATTTACACTGTTTGAATATTATTCTTTTTAGATACCTATATGAATTCTGTTCATTCTAAAAAGAAGTTCAACTAAGAATCAAACAGGTGATTTATTTTGTTACCAATTTGTGTTTAAACAAGCGCTACATTCTTTCTATTTTCACATTTCTTGTTATAGTGTCATTGTAAGGAACACTTGAATGTATAGCAGCTTAATTAAATATATACGTTATATTTATCTATTGAATTGATAGTTATACTGAATAAGCGCTGGTTCCCAATCAAATTTTAATTAGCAACCTTAACTGTGCACATTTCTGCGTTATCTAACAATTTTCCGTGAACCTTTAAACAAACATAATGCATCGGTTTCATTAGCTGTGGACACATTCCACATGGGTAACTGGTACTTAAGGGTTATTATTTGTCCAATTCATCCAAATGCATTACATGCTGATAGAAAGGTGGTGGAGAAAGGTTCTTGAGGGAGCGTGTGTGACGAATGCTAGATAAGGGTCTAAGGCCTAATTGGGCTGGGGGTATTGAAGAATTGTTCATCATGTCAGAGTCTTTTCTCCAGAAACAAACAGGTTTCAAACTCCCCATTGACTTGTACTCATAATGGCATTCAAGGAACAATATCAGAGGGAGTATAACAACTCCAGAAAGCATAGCACAAAACATAATCTTGGTCTCAGGTACGTATGATCCTCTCAATCTACGATATGGTGTGAAAGCCATGATGCTTCGCTGAGGAGAAATTCTTCTGTTTCCGAGCGAGGAGTGGTGTTGTCTTCCTTGGCTCCCCTCTTTGGACACAGCTTCACTCGGGATGTGTGAATCCAGATGTCGTGGGAATCTGTGAGGAAAGCGGTTCTGGGTACAGCAATCACAGTAGCAGGTGGTCCAAAAGGGTATCCTCCTTTCTTGGTCCTGTTCAGCTGACGGATATACACCTTGTCACCGGGCTGGTATGGATGAGTAGGTTCCTGTGAAGGTAAGGGAAAACTGCGAAGAAACATTGTCATACATACCATTCAGTTTTATCAACAATTCTTGTACATATTGTTCTTGTATTAGCTGTAAATCCCCAGACATTATAACAAGCGGTTGCCTGGCCCAGGGTGTCGGAAAAGGTTGTCCCATCAAAATCTCAAATGGAGATAATTTAGTCACCTTGTGGGGATTCATTCTTATCTCAGCTAAAATAGCTGGTAGATATCTAGTCAAATTTACCCATGTTCCTGGGTAAATTCTGGGCTTTTCCTTAATAGTCCTATTCATCCTTTCAACTACCCCTGTACTCTGTGGATGATAAGGTATATGAAACTTCCAGGTAACTTGCAAGAATTTAGCAAGTTCCTGGGCAACCCCACTGGCAAAAGCTGGGCCATTATCAGAGCCAATCTGCAGAGGGCAGCCATACCTGGGAATAATTTCAGTAACAATAATCTTCACTACAGTCCTAGCATCTTCCCTAGATGTCACAAAGGCCTCATGCCATCTACTAAACTGATCAACTATGACCAGTAAGTATTGCTGTTTCTTACCAATTTTGGATACATGAATAAAATCAATCTGTAAGTGTGTAAAAAGAGCAGCTGGAGGGGGCAAATGTTCGTGCTGTGATTTGTGTGGAATATTAGGATGTGTTCTCATAAATGGTTCACACGATCTTACAAAAGACTGTACATGCTGCCTGAGATTCCTAATATAAAACGAATTCATGAGGAATTGGATGGTGCTTGCTATGTGCCGGACTGATGAAAATAAAGCAGCTGGCTTCAAGTATGCCTATTCTCCCCTCTTTAGAGAACAGATCATTCTGATCTTTCTCTAAACCTTGTTTAATCCAAAAGACAGATTCTGGGTATTAAGAAAAAGAATCTCATAACCACGTAAGCGCTGGGCTGTCATGTGTTGTGTGGTGAGATTTTTTTATCAGCTGAGTGACCTGGTGACTGGCATGAAGTATTGTAGGATGCCCTAGTGTGATAGTAGTAGCAGTTTCAACAGCCATTGCACATGCTGTCAATGCTCCGAGACACGCCGGCATACCCTGTACCGGAGCTGGAACTACTTTGGAAAAGAATGTTGTGTGACGCATACCGCCTCCGTGCTCTTGTGCACAGACCGCGCCCATGGTTTTACAATTGTCCCAAGCATACAAATGAAATGGTTTACAATACACAGGTAGTCCTAAAGCCGGGAAGGCACAATAACAACTTTAAGGGCAATATATGCAGCTAGCATGTCTGGTGACCAGCAGACATTTTCAGGACTGTCAGAACGTACAGCCTCCCTTAGGATTGAGTCATAATGGGAGCATTCAGGGATCCACTGGCGGCAGTAATTAATCATGCCTAGGAAGGTGAACAGCTCCTTCCGAGTAGTGAGTGTAGGAATCCTCTGAATGACCTGAATACGTTTTGGACTCAATTGTCTGGAGCCTGAAGCCAGAACAAAACCTAAGTAATCAACCTTTGATTTGCACAATTGCATTCTGTGTTTTACAACCTTGTGATCCACAGCTGCTAAGTGTTTGAGCAAACTAACAGTATCCACAGTGCTTGCCTCATAGCTGGGGCTACATAACAACAAATCATCAACATTTTGCAAAAGGACGGAACCATGACCGGGGGTCCATGTTTTTTAGAGTATGTTGGAATACCAGCGAATAAACAGCTGGGGAATCCACATAGCCTTGGGTAAGCGTGTCCTGGTAAACTGACAGCCTTCAAAAGTAAAAACCATAAGTAGCTGTGTCTCTTGATCAATAGGTATAGAAAAAAAATGCATTACTTAAATCAATGACAGTGAAGCAAGTGGCATCATGTGGAATGGCTGTAATGAGAGATGTCACATCAGGGACAATGGGTGCAATGGGCACAATTAAACTATTTAGGGCTCTAAAGTCCTGAACTAAGAGATATGCTGGCCAGTGGAGTTGGGAGTGGGCCTGGTGTTGTTCTTGTCTACCAGGCGTATTTTGAGAATTGTGGGGTTGCTGGGGTGTGGACACTCATTCCTCCAGTGGGCATGCTGGCCACAGTTGAAACAAGTGTTCCTGTCTATTCCTCCTTGGTTACCCCTGCCCCTATAACCCTGATTTCCCTGTCTCCATCCCCTTGCCCCTCTTTGACCACCCCTTCCACGGGCTCTATGTGCTCCATCCCATCCTCTCTCTCGGGTCTGTGTAGGTGGACAGTGTTGCAATCCCTGAGCATAATAAGCAACCTTACTTCCTAAATCTTTTCTTAAGTCAAAACAACCTGCGTTTTCCTTTTCTATAACCTTGGTAAGAAAATCCTAGCCACCCAAATTGGCCCAGTCTGAAATCAATTGTTTCACAAGCAAAGAATACTGTGGCAACATATTACCAAGGCATAACTGTATTTTAACCCCTTAAGGACCAAACCTCTGGAATAAAATGGAATCAGGACATGTCAGACATGTCATGTGTCCTTAAGGGGTTAAGGAGATTCATATCATCTCCAGACATCAAACCTGCCTCATCCTTCCAACACTTGTAAAATCTCTTTACAAAAATCATTTTACCAATCTCTTCCTTTGCACCTTGCTTACATGCCAAAGCAGTGGATATAGACTGCTTATTCTTCCATCATCCCAACATTTCAACTTCCACCTCATTCCACATTTTAGCACATCCTACTGAAGTACTAAGCTCATAAACAACAATTAATTTCAAACATATAACTCATACTCAGCATACAATGTCTCACAAAACAGTATCTTTGTAGAAACACATAATGGGTACCCAGCAGATATGCCAATACAGAAATCACATTTATGGGTACGCAACTACACACTGTCTTCCTCCTAGGAAACACGTATAGACACAATATAAAAGCAATCTTAAACTAACACCTCCAAATCTCCATTCCCATATAGCTATATCAGACCACAACACAGAGCCTCTCTTTGAGCTGATAGAACTACTCCAACTCCAACTACTCTTGGCCAAAACGCTAGTATTCAACAGCTAATAAAACAGTTATTTGCTATGTTATTTGGCTGACATTCTTATCAGTATCACTAGACTGTGACAAACTGATTCACATATAATTTAAAACAATACAGCAACACAGTGGCATACTAAGGGGGGGGCGGGGGGGGCGGTCCGCCCCGGGTGCCATCAGGCAGGGGGGTGCCACCAGGGCTGGCCAGGCTTGTAGTTCAGTGAGCTGTGTGGCTGCACCGGGTGCCGTAGCAGCAGGGCGCCGGGCAGCCGACACAGCTCACACGCAGGGGCTGGAAGCAGGAAACCTGCACGGAGATTTGGGGGCGGAGCTAAAACGGTCGTGGGGGCGGAGCCAAGCCGGATGCGGGGGCGGAGCTAAATGCAGCCTCATACTGCTGCACACAGAGAGAGGGGAAGCAGGAAGGAGTCCCTGCTTCCCCAACTACAGCACAGGAGGGACTGGATCCACTCCTCCTCCAGCCCAATCTTACTGTAAGTGAGAGAGAGAGAGAGTGTGTGCTGTGTGTAACTGTGATTGTGACTGTCTTTGACTGTGTGTGCTGTGTGTAACTGTGATTGTGACTGTCTTTGACTGTGTGTGCTGTGTGTAACTGTGATTGTGACTGTCTTTGACTGTGTGTGCGGTGTGTTACTGTGATTGTGACTGTCTTTGACTGTGTGTGCTGTGTGTAACTGTGATTGTGACTGTCTTTGACTGTGCGTGCTGTGTGTAACTGTGATTGTGACTGTCTTTGACTGTGTGTGCTGTGTGTAACTGTGATTGTGACTGTATTTGACTGTGTGTGCTGTGTGTAACTGTGATTGTGACTGTCTTTGACTGTGTGTGCTGTGTGTAACTGTGATTGTGACTGTCTTTGACTGTGTGTGCTGTGTGTAACTGTGATTGTGACTGTCTTTGACTGTGTGTGCTGTGTGTAACTGTGATTGTGACTGTGTGTGCTGTGTGTAACTGTGATTGTGACTGTCTTTGACTGTGTGTGAGTGTGTAATTGTGATTGTGACTGTCTTTGACTGTGTGTGAGTGTGTAACTGTGATAGTGTGACCGTCTTTGATTGTGTGTGTGTGACTGTCTGTGATTATGTTGTGTGTATGTGTGACTGTCTGCCTGTGTGATTGTCTGCCTCTGATTGTGTGTGTGACTGTCTGTGACTGTGTGTGTGTGTGCCACTGTGTGTGTGACTGTCTGACTGTGATTGTCTGTGTGACTGTGTGTGACTGTCTGCCTGTGATTGTGTGTGTGCGTGCGTGAGTGACTGTCTGTGACTGTGTGTGCGTGTGTGTGTGAGTGACTGTCTGTGACTGTGTGTGTGTGTGCGTGTGTGTGTGTGTGTGTGAGTGACTGCCTGTGACTGTGGGTGTGACTGTCTGTGAATCTGTGTGTGTATGTGTGACTGTCTGCCTGTGTGATTGCCTGCGTGTTTGACTGTCTGCCTGTAACTGTGTGTGAGTGACTGTGTCTGACGGTCTTCGCCCTGCAGTGAGCCGGCAGCCAGGATATGATGTCATCGCGGCCTCGGCATCATTACAGGGCGTGCGATGGAACTGTGCAGAAAGAGCACAGAGATCCCAGCAGCAACCACTGACTACCAGGGACTGAGGATCCACTCCAGCCCTTCTAGAGCTAGGTAGGGAGGCAGGGTGGACCTCTTAATGATTAAATGTGTGTATGTATGTAATATTTGTGTGTGTGTATGTGATTGTGGGTCAGTGATTGTGTTTGTGTAAATCTGTGATTATGTGTGATTGTGTGTATCTCTGTGTATGTGTTTAGTAGATAGCTCCCTTATTTCCTGTCCTTAAATATTGCAATCCCACATAAGGATAACAAATAAGGGATTTATCTGCTAAACAACTGAAAATAAGAAAAGGGCATTTTTTTTATCCTTTAGCTGTTTAGTAGATCATTCCCTGAATTAGTGCCCGTATGTGAGATTTCCATATTTAAAGATACTAAATGAGGGTGCTGTTTAGCAGATAGCACCTTATTTGGTGTCCTTAAATACGGCAATCCCACAAAGGATAGCAAATAGGAGTTATCTGCTAAACAAAGATTGAAATTAAGAGGTGTCAGTCAGCCCACAACAAGAAATCTGGGTGGCTAATGTGAATAATATGCAAATGTGTAGTCAGATGCCAGCATGCAGAACACAGCATGCTGGCATTAGATAGCCAATGGCAGCATATTACCCCATCCCCTAGTGAGAAGTTTTACTGCTCCCCCTCCCCCTCCTGTTTTGACTGTGGTATCTTATGTGCCCCCCCCCCCCATATATATTGTTCCTAGAGTCACCACGATGTCTGCATGTGTGTCAATGTGTATCTTTGTGTGACTGTGTTTGTGTGTATGTGTATCTGCATGTGTGTATGTCCGTGCATGTGTATATGTGCAGACATCTAAAAATCTCGCCAACACTACACACAAATACACTCATGCATTTCAACGTCAACACTACATACACACCCCACCATTATATATAACCATACCACTGCATTCAAATACCACACAACACACAAATGCATGCTTGCATTCAAACGCCAACACTACATACAAACACACCGCTACATTCACTCACATATACTCCATACAAAAACATGCATACATTCAAACACACAAACACTGCTTAGTGCTAAATACATAAAAAAAAAAATTGGTTGTTTTTATATTTAAATTTGAAAGGGGGGGGGGGGGGGGCAGGGGGGTGCCAAAAATAGGACCCGCCCCGGGTGCCAAATGCTCTAGGTACGCCCCTGCAGCAACATATAAATTAAACCACTTTCAAGTTAAGCTGCACACTTCACACATTATCACAGTCACCATTTACACAGAATAAACAGTTAACAGCTGTAATCAGAACATATTTTTGTAAGGTATACCAATATTAGATTTATTTTAGGGATTCGTATTTATACATGTTTTTTCTTAATTAACTTCATTACTTTAATCTACTATACTAGTATTGTATATAAAGAAAGGATCCATTTATATAGCGCGCTTATAACTCAACTATTTGTATAAAACTTCCATTAACTAATCTGAGATGATGCTGCATCAACTTAAATCTTATAGAAATTGAACAAAAATCTGGACCAGATTACACAGACATGGTTTCACCAGAATCATTCAGAACTCTCAGAGACTTAAAAAAAAATTCAACTATACCATGTTTAAAAGGCATGGCAAACCTTAGACCGGTCAGTCTCCAAGAGCCTTAGTACAACAGGTAGAAACCTTTGTCCATGATTTCTGATCCAGGCTATATATCACCAATTAAAAGAACACATAATGTGAGACATAGAAGACACAAGCAGTAGTTATTGTACTGGATCATCTGTAGCAATAAAAAGGTTATTTTACAGCACAAAATAAAGCATGTGTTGGACCACTGAAAATGTAAATGTTGCTCTGTTATTTTCAAACACAAATCATGTTTACAGTATGGATCCTTTGCAACAAACCCCCAGGGCAGGGAAGATGTGCTGATTGGTGTTCTATACAATGAATCCCATATGGGGAATTAACTTTCAAATACTAATGAAGTGCCTCTTTTGTCTCAGTATAAAACTACTGAGCTCATCATTTAAACAATGTAACTCATTTACACGTATCTCACTCTCATAGAAAGTGTAGTGGGCTTATGGTATTTTAAAGCAACAATCATACCAGGCACACAGATCCCATGTGAAATTACTTACAATAAAGCAGAGTAATAAACTTGTACTTCTATGCGACAGAAAAAATAAAGCAAAAGATTTAAGTAGGTCTATCAGGTACAACCTGTGAGTCAGTTCTTTTATAATATACAGTACTGCTATCTTGCAGAAAGATAAGTGCTGCGCTCACTCCCATCACTGGGAGGCAGCAATGACTACAGTACACATCAGCCCCAATATATAGTAAAAACCAAATAAAAACAAGTTACCTGCGTTCTTTCCTTAATCCCTATGTATTTTTTAAAAAACTCCATTTGTTTAAAAGTACTGCTATCTTATATATATATATATATATATATATATATATATATATATATATATATATATATACACATATATACATATACACACATATATACATACATACATATTGGTCACTCAGGACCTGAACTCACATTTACTCAGAGTGGGGACACTACTAATTTACCAAAGTGTGTCCCCAATATAGACAAACAATCACCCACAAGGAACACTTAAGACAAACAAAGGTGACCGGGAGAAAGAGAAGTTTGGGGTATGCTTATAGATCTATAAACCGTGCTCCTCAGAACACCTATAGTCTTTTTTTTTTTTTAAAGATTCTTTATTTTTCAGTTTTCAGTTTTCATGAACAAAAGTTAATGAACGTTTTTACAGAAAAAAGAGGTTGGTTAGTTAGGGGGTTACAATAGGATACAAAATATTTTCAGTAGCACATATTTCTGGCATTGCGTTTTGGTATCTCTTATAACATTTTCTTTTGAGGACCTTGAATCAGGGAGGTTACGTGTGTGACCTTACAGATCGTGTTATCTGTGGTCAGGTGGTGTTACAGGGTTCCTGGGGTGGTTACGATGCGTCCATCAAGGTACCAATTCCGGGATATTCCGGTTAATAGAGATAGTTGAGGTCGTAGGGTCATTAGGCCAGGAGCTTTCGGTGTTGGTCGTCCCATTGTTGGGGGAGGGGGACAACTGTCTGGAGGGGTGTGGCCTTCGAGTCGGTCAGTGATTGTGATTGTGTCAGTAGGGCCAGGTAGTTAGGATGGGTGTTACAGGGAGGGGAGTGTTAGGTAGGGGGGTTATTTAGGGGGTAGGGAGAGGAACTGCGGAGAGGTGAATAGGGGGCTGCTGCCCTTCTGGGTATTCCCCCCGAACCCAGGGCGGGTGGGGTTGGGTTAGGGGTGGGTTGGAGCGGTGCGCTTCTCCCTAGTCGTGGTTGGCGTCGGTGGTGTTGGTCGTTTGGTCTGGTATGTCACCACGGGAGGGCATTATTTCCGTCGAGCCATGGATCCCAAACTTTGTGGAATGATTTAGGGGTGTCATGTATCTGTGCAGTTAGTCTGTCCATGTCTATGCTATCTGTGATTTTCGTGTGTATTTGAGGGTGAGTGGGTATACGTGGTGTGGACCAGTTTTCGGCGATTGCTCGGCGTGTGGCTAGGGCTATTCTCGCTATGAGCTTATTTTCACTGCGGGTGAAGCTGTCCAGGGGTTTAGAGAGCAAAAGGGCCCACGGGTCAAGGGGTACTGGTTTGTTGAGTAGTCTGGATAGGAGGGTCGTCATAGTTATCCATAGGGGTGTAAGTTTAGGGCATGTCCACCAGCAGTGGAGGAATGTGCCTGTTTCTCCGCACATTTTCCAGCAGAGGTTGGTGGGGCTTTGTTTCATGGCCTTTAGGCGGTAGGGGGTGAGGTACCATCTGAAGAGCATTTTGTATGCCTGCTCTTGATGGGTGACGCAGATTGAAATAGATTTAATAGATGCCCAGATGTCAGCCCAGTCCGTGGGGTCCACGGGGGGTCCGAGATCTTTTTCCCACGCCATGATGTATGGGAGGGCTATCTGAGTGTGGTGTGTGGTTAGATTTATGTAGATAGATGATATTTGGCTCTTCCTGGATGGTGACCGAAGGGTGTCTCTTTCAAACCCGGTTAGGGACGAGGTGGCTGCTATGCGAACCGTGTCGGTCGCTGCGAAGCTTCGGAGTTGGAGGTAGCGGAAGTAATCAAATGTGGTCAAGGTTTCGGAGTTGGGGAGTTCAGTGTATTGCAGGAGCTTGCCGTTAGGATAGAGGTGTCCCAACCTAACTATGTCGCGATCTTCAAAATGGGCGTAGTGTTGTGGTGTGAGGCCAGGTTGGAACATTTTGTTGCGGAGGATTGGGGTGAGGGGCGAGAGGCCTGTGGACAAGTCAAATTTATCGCTGAGTCGGTCCCAGAGGTCTAGGGAGTGGGTGATTGCCGGGGAGGTGGGGGGTGGCAGTGGCCTGTATTGCCTTTGGAGCCACATGTATTGGGAGGGGTGGTCTCGGCCAAAGATGAGATGTTCCAAGTCTACCCATCGTTTGTGTGCGGGGGGAAGATGCCAATGTTGGATTTGTGTCAGGTGGGCTGCATGTAGGTAGTGTGTAAGGTTGGGGAGGCCCAGACCTCCGGAGAGTTTGGGTACATATAATGTGGCTCTGCGGATACGGGGTTTTTCCCGTTCCAAATGAATCGGTCTATGGCAGTTTGTAGTCTTTTGAGGTCAGTTTTATTGCAGGGGATGGGTAGTGCTTGGAAGGCGTAGAGGAATTTGGGTAGGAGGTTCATTTTAACGGAAGCTATTCTTCCTAGCCAAGATATGTTCATCGGTTTCCAGCGTTCCAGGTTTTGGATTGCTTTCTGGAAGAGTGGGGGGTAGTTGGCTTTGTATAAGGCGGTGGTGTCACTAGTGATTTGGACTCCCAGGTAAGTGATTGCCGTCGGGCAAATACGGAAGGGGAGGTCTTGTTTTAGGGAGTGGATAATGGGTTCTGTAAGGTTGAGCGGCATGAGGTCCGATTTAGTGGCATTGAGTTGGTATCCCGATATCTTTGAGTATTCTTGTAGGGTTGTTATGAGGGTGGTCAGGGTCGGAATGGGGTCGGTCAGGGTAAGGAGGATGTCGTCTGCGTATGCTGCGATGGTGAATGTGTCGTCCCTGATTTTAAGCCCTTTGATGTGTGGGTTGTTACGTATGGTCTCTAGCAGTGGTTCGAGGGATATAGCGAATAGTAGGGGGGACAGGGGGCAGCCTTGACGGGTTCCGTTCAGTATAGGGAAAGAGGGGGGGGTGATATTGGGGATTAGCAGCTGCGCGGTCGGAGTGTGGTACATGGCTTGGAGAAAGTGAGTGAGTTCTTGTGGGAAATTGAATTTGCGAAGGACTTCGAATAGGTAGGGCCATAGAAGGCGGTCAAAGGCCTTCTCGGCATCTAGAGAGAGTATGGCGGTCGGGAGGCGTTTATGGTTGGCGTACCAAATTAGGTCTATGACCCGTCTGGTGTTGTCTTGTGCTTGTCTGTGGGGGATGAAGCCTACTTGGTCTGGGTTGATGAGTTTCGGCAGGAGGGGATTAATTCTTGTTGTCATGACTTTGGTCAGGAGTTTTAGGTCTATGTTTAAGAGTGAAATGGGGCGGAAGTGACCTGGGTCTTCATGGGATTTCCCGGGTTTAGGAAGGAGGGTAATGTTGGCTTGTGTCATGTCGGGGGGTAGTGGGTTGCCTTTGAGCATTGCATTAAAGACTTTACATAGTCGTGGGGTGAGTATGTCTCCGAATGTTTTATAATAGATAGCTGTTAAGCCGTCTGGGCCGGGGCTTTGATTGGGTTTCAGGGATTTTATTGCTGCTTGTAGTTCTTCTGGGGATATGTCTGCTGAGATTAGTGTTCTGGCTGTGTCAGTGAGGGAGGGGAGGGAGAGTTTCTTGAGGAAGTCGTCCGTTAAGGATCGAATGAGGTCAGATTGGGGGTCTGGGGTGTGGTTGTAAAGGGACGTGAAGTATTGCTGGAAGGTTTTCCGGATTGTGTGTGGGTCAGTGCTCATTGCACCTTCTGATGTGCGGATCTTAGAGATTCGTTTTGTGTCTGTTAGGTTTTTGAGGCGTTTAGCTAACATCGAGTCTGCCTTGTTGCCCTTTTCATAATACTTTTGTTTGGTCCATGTGAGTGCTTTGGCCGTGGTTGAGAGGGAGAGGCGTTTAAGTAGGGCCCTAGCTGTTGTGAGCTGGTCAAGGTGAGAGGGGGTCGGGTGGTGTTTGTGGAGGGTTTCTAGGCGGCCTATTTCAGAGATGGCATCCATTAGTTGTCTGTTGTGTTGCTTTTTACGTGCTGTGGCTATTGCTATCAGTTTGCCTCTGATTACTGGTTTGTGGGCCGCCCTTAGGGTGATAGGGGAGGACACGGAGGGGTCGTTCAGGGTGAAATATTCCTTGATGTCTTCTGCTAGGGACAAGGTTATGAGCTTGTCTTGTAGGAGTTGTGAGTTAAGTTTCCATGTCCAGGTGCGTGTCATGTTGGGGATTGAGAGGGTAAGGGAGATGTCGGCGTGGTCCGACCAGGTTATGTGACCAATGGAGGTGTGCGTGATTCTCGATGTTATGTTTGGGGAGATGAGGAAGTAATCCATGCGGGAGTAAGTGTTGTGAGGGTGGGAGTAGAATGTATAGTCCAAAGTTGAGGGGTGTTGGGCTCTCCAGATGTCCAGGAGGTTATGTGTGTGTAGGAAGTGGGAGAAGGGAGCGTCGTTGTGTGACGGTCTTGGGTCGTTCTGAGTTCTGGTGGTGCGGTCAATGGACGGATGGTGTGTGGCGTTGCAGTCGCCACCTACAATGGTGAATGTGGCTTTGATTGTAGTGAGATGTGCTGAGAATGTTTGCCAGAAGGTTGCGTCTGGGGTTGTAGGGGCGTATAGGGAGGTGATGGAGTAGGTTGAGGAGCCTATTTTGCCTGTGAGCGTGAGGTATCTACCTTGTTTATCTGGGAAGGCTTGGATGTCGTTCAGGGGACAGGATGCTTTGAGTATGATAGCCACCCCTTTAGTTTTGGCTTCTGGAGAGTTGGCGAGAAAGCTGCGGTTGTAGTGTTTGTTTTTGAGTGGGAAGTGTTTGTGGGGGGTGAAGTGAGTCTCTTGGATTAGGAGAATGTCTGCTTTCTGGTTGTGGGCCCATCGTAACAGGGCATGGCGTTTTTTGGGATTATTAAGGCCCTTTGCGTTAATAGAGATACAATGTAAGTTGAGTGGCATGGTCAGGGGTGGCCTGGTCAGGTATCGTAGTGTATGAGGAGGGTGTAGGGCAAGTCAATGGGGTGGAAGGGGGGGAGTCTGGGCCCGGGTGGTCCCAGAAGGGCAGCAGGAGGATTCAGAGGACGGGTAAGGCGTATGGGGAGGGGGGTAAACGTGCTGGTCTTACGTCAATTGCCAGCAAAGGTGAACTGTAGTACCGGGGGTCTCTCTGGTCAGTGTGATCGGAGACCAGCGGTACGGAACAGGTTATGTGGGGGGAGTAATGGTCGTTTGTCTGAGAGTGGGCGGCAAACAGTTAGTAGGTTCTTATGGGCAGTCTTGTCTTAATAAGGAACCGGGGAGAGTGAAACCTGGGAGGTAGGCTTCTTAACTATGTACAATGGAGTTTAGATATTGTCGCGTCTTTTCTTTTTTTTTTTGGCTTTTCCCTTCTTTTTCATTTTTTGTTTTTTTTTTGGGGGGGGGGGAAGGGGGACACACAGGAACAAGTTGTGGGACACAATAGGTGCCTTTCAAAATGAGCATATTTAACAGTTCTTATAAGTTGTTACATATATCATAGGAAGCTGTATGGCATGACTATAAGCTAAGAACAATTTGAGTTGTCATCATGTATTTACGCTTGACCAGCCTTGATTGAAACTGCTTTTAGACCTTGAATGGGTGGGATGTTAGAGTACCAGACCACCTTATTTGCAGGTGGTTGGGAAAGATCCCCCTACAGGGATCCCTGCCATTGACCTCCCAATGGTTTGTCAGGCCTTTTATCTTGTCTTAAGCTACCAGTCGATTAGTAATCAATATTTTAGTCTGAGATTGTCTAGGACATGTTAACACTGACCTGGCTAAACGTTCTTTAGGTGTGGGTGGTCTGGTCGGGTAGAAGGGTCGTGTTGCCCTGGTCCCAGTCTCTTTGGGATCGTGAGGGGCTATTGCGTTTCCTGAGAGTGTCTGGGGTCTCTGTAACTGTCGGGGTACGCCTTTTCTGAGTGGCTCAAGGCCATCGCGGCCCGCCGCCCCCCCCGTCCCGTAGGAGGGGGGGGGGGGGGGACGGCCGCCAGGGCCCAGGCCATCTGCAATTTACTGTCTGTTCATTCCCGCCCTCTGGTCAGGTCATGTGCTCCGTGACTCCGGGGAGCCACCACCTTGTCTGTCACGGGGCCGTCGCGGCCCACCGCCCCCCCACCCCGTTGGGGGGAGGGGGGGGAAGGCCGCCAGAGCCCCACTGTGTTCCATCAAGCCCGCCTCCCCCAGCCCCCCCAGCGCCACAAGACAAGTTGTGTGTAGTCTGCGTGGTGCACATATCATCCCGGTCCGAGGCCGTCGCGGCCCGCCGTCCCCCCACCTCGGAAGAGGGGGGGGGGGAGGGAGGACCACCAGGGCCCCGGATCCTTCCACTTTGTTCCCCCATCCCCACCCCAAACAGTAGGAAGAAGGCAAAAAGTTGTCCCCAATGTGATCTTACTTTAGTCCCAAAGTTCTTAGAGCTTTCACAGTTCGATCTCTGTCAGCTGAGTCTTGGGGTGTGAGCTGGAGTGCTTCACGGCTGAGTGGGGTCTTCTTCGTCTGCGGTTGTGGATGTTGTACAGCATCCTGTGGATCTTGGGGTGGGTCGCTGGAGTCTGCTGTGGTCTCAGTTCGAGGTCGGCAAGGCCGGTATGGCTCAAGGCCGACGGCGTGGGCAGCTGTGGTGGGTGGTCGCGCTCGCCGGGAGAAGACCCCGTTGATGTTGAGTGTGTCCCGAGGGCCAGAGGGCAGGCATAAGTGCTGAGTGCACTTTGGCAGGTTCTGGGGTTTGCGGTTAGGTCGTTAGTTTCGGCTTGGCGGTGTTGATGGTCTTAGTTCTGTGTATCCGGGGTCGGTTAGCAGGGTGGGCTTGAAGTGAGGGTGCCGTGAGTGGAGCCAAGACGCGGCTGTGATAGTGGACTTCGGTTTAGGCTGGAGGCTGTCTAGAGCGCTGCCTTCTGTCGCGCTCCCGTTGTGGCTGTTGGTCCCATGGTCCGTGTTGGGCAACTGGTTGTCGTTGTGAGGCGGCGTTCGGATCTTGGATTAGATCTTGAAGGCCTAGTTGTGCGGCGAATTCTTGGGCCTCCGATGGTCTGTATAGCGTGTATGTGTGGTTGTCACGTCGCACCATAAGTTTGAAAGGGTGGCCCCATGAGTAGCGAATTCTCCTTGCCTGGAGGGCTTGGGTCAGAGGTTTTAGTTCTCTGCGTTTGCGAAGGGTCGTGGGTGCTAGGTCTTGGTATAATTGTACCGTGTGGCCCTCAATCTGCAGTGGGGTCTCTCTGGTAGCCCGCATGATCGCCTCCTTAATATGGAAGTAATGGCAGCGAACTATGATATCTCGGGGTTGCGAGGAGCCTGCTGTGGGTGGACGAAGGGCTCTGTGCGCCCTGTCCAAGAGGAGGTCGGATGATGAGGCGTCAGGCAGCAGGCTGCTGAAGGCCTCAAGGAGCATGCCGTTGAGGGCTTCTGGTGCAGTGGATTCAGGCAGACCCCTTATGCGGATGTTGTTTCGCCTGGATCGGTTATTAAGGTCTTCTTGTAAGTCCTCCAGGTAGGCTATTTGCTCTTGTATATCTTTGAATTTGTCCTCATGGTTGGAGGTTATGGCGGTAACGTCTGCCATTTTGGTTTCTAGCGTGTGTGTGCGCTTAGTTAGGGCGGTCAGGCCTTCATTGATTGGGGCTAGATGTTTAGTAAGTTCATCTGCCACTAGGGATTTCATGTCTGTGAGTAGTTCTTTTAGGTCTTGCCTGGTAAGGGGTGATGTCTCCTTCCTGTGGCTAGTAATGCTGGTGTCAGAGTCTGAGTCCGAGGCCTGCATGCTGTGTGCGCATGGCGCCTCTCTGTCTGACCTGGTTCTGAAGATTGGTGCCACGGCCGTTCCGGACTTGGATTTTCGTCCGCCTCCCATTTCAGCTTGCTCCGGTGTGGGTCGGGTATGCAGTGCTCGGTTCGTGGGTGGATTGCCGGCGTTGATGCCCGTATTGTGTGCTTATGTTTTGTTTGCCGCCACGGAGCTCTCTCAGATCGTGGCCATCTTCATCGGCGGTCAGGCTCCGCCCCAGAACACCTATAGTCTTAATAAACCGGAGACCTCTTATGGTCTCAAAAACCTGTATCTACCTGAGATACCCTGTATCTATCTTAGATACTAACCTGGGTTACCAAAACCCTATATATTTAGACCAAATGTCTAATAAACCGGAGACCTCTTATAGTCTCAATATAAACCGGAGACCTCTCATGGTCTCAATATAACTAAAGTCCTTACACCTTTCCTATCTTACTGGATACAGGCTTACTGAACCAAAGGGGGGGGGTCATAGACAATCAGCGTCAACAAGATACAAAAAGGCTACTCACCGCAATGTTTTTGCTGATCCATCCCACTTCTAGACACCAAGCTGAAAGGGTTAATGATGTAATGGACTCAACTCCCCTCGGTTCTCGATCCCTCGGTCACCATAATCAACGTTGATGGAGAATCATTGTCAGCAATAAGACACGGACAAGATGCTTTGACAAGATTTCTCGAATGAGTATATTTCAGAGCTGACTTTTATACAGTTTCTTACATAAACAGTGAGATTTATCATTTCCTTGTAGCTAATAGTACATACTAGCCTGACAAGAGAAAGATAAGCATTTGAATAAAGTCTGGGCAAGAACATCCTGAAATCGGACTGGGCAAGAACATCCTGAGATTGAGCAATGTCGCACATCCTCTAGAAGGAACAATTTTATTGTTTAAGTCTTGCCACAGTTAGCATAATGATGTTGTACATTATTTTAAAGCATACAAATCAAAAAGAGTTTCAACTGTTTCATATCCTTTCAGTCAGCAATAATGATTATAAACCTTATCTAAGCATAAAATACATATGAACAAGAAAAGTTAACTATTTCATTTTCTTACAATCTGGAGGACTGTTAGAATATTGTGTGTTGCACAAGAGATACTGGCATCACTATACACTTGACACAACGTTTAGATGTGAGAGAGTCTTGGGAAACAGAGTTCTGTGCTGTTATTTATGGAATAGAGCAAGATCTACATGCACCTAAGCGGTACCTACTTTTTTATTTTAGATGTTAGTAATAATTGCATACTCCATAATTTTATTTTTTGCATAAGCTTTTCTATTGAGATGTAATGCCGAAGTGCTCTCAATAGTGTTAATGTCATATTTGTTGAATAACGGTATTCCCCCGCCTCTTCTCTTTGAGTGTAGAGTTAAAAAGAGCTATACAGTTTTGATAATACTTTTAAACCTGAGAAACACTTCATCAAGTTGGTGGACTGGAAAAAGACAGCAGATGTGGTACTGAGGAGAGGTGATGTGGAGATGTATTTACTTGACAGTGAAGGAAATTGAGTGTTAATGCTAAAGAAAGTATTGCTTACCCTTCATAACCCCAAGACATATTTTCTGTAGAGGAAGCAATAAATAAAAGGGCACCATTAAACTTTAAACAAGGCTGTAATGAGCTCTTTTGTTACAATGGCACCACATATCTAATTCAAAGATACAATAGACTTATTTACGATTTAAGTACATTTGGTGAAAATTATGATAGCTGTAATGAATGTTACATTAGATATTTAAACATTGCACGAAATTCTAGGTCACTGTAATTACAATGACATTGCAGAGATACAGAAAGTTGTAGAAGAAATTAAGATGAAGGTAAAATTGACTGTGAAGTTTGCATCAAGGAAAATTTATTCAGAGTAGATTATAGAATATAATATGAAACAAAGTGTATGAAATCTGACAGTAGTACTGAGATTATGGCTAAACATTTTCAGTCACTACTAAACAAGCAAGGTAGAAGACATGAAACATTGACACCTGAATCATCCCATCAAATTGAACTGTGAGAAAAACTAGAGAAATGGCAAGATGTCTGTTGATCAAAAGTAAATTACCAAAATAATTAAAGACATATGCAGTAATGACTGGTACTCCGATTTAAAACTGGTGCTTTAACAACCAGCTAGTACAAGCTTTGTATTATCTAGCAGGTAAAAGCCCTAACCACCAAGTGAAAGTTTTGGGGTCAGAATGTTTTGCATGCATGGCAGCAATAAGCTAGAGAGAGGGATATTTGTTGGACATTACAGGAACAGCCCTTCTTATCCAGTTTATTATCCAAACACCAAAAAAGGTTCTTAAACACAGGCGTGTAAAATGTATTACAAATGAAATAGTTTAGCGACAAAGTCCAACTGACCTACTACATGATGGAGAGGATTGCAACAGAGAGAGCAATACATCACCTGTAACAAAAACTAATAATACCAAAATAGGAAGTTCAGAGGAGATCCACATTTTTGAGAGGGAAACCTCAAGGAGTGACAATGGTCAGACAAAGAATGATCATGGTACACTTTGCACTAAAAGAGATTTTTTTTAAACTCCCCAGTACGTAAAGGACTATGGCTAACATTTCAAATGTAATGGCCATGTATTAATATTGTTATTGTTACATGGTGTTTGATGTACCACACACCTTTGAAGATGCCATAAACTCATCCAAGTCACAGTTCTGGCTCAACAGTATGAAAGAGGAAATAGATTCACTAAAGAGAAATTACACATGCACTTTGACCACTTTCCCAGAAGGTAAACTTTCATTGGGCGGGTCAATGAGTGTATGTTATAAAGATCAAAATTGAAATATACAAGGCCAGATATGTTGCTTAAGATTACAATCAAATAAAGGAAACTCATCCAAATAAATTTTCTCTGTAGCTGAAAATATGATATCATTATGAATTCTAGTGTAACTAGTGGCACAGTATCAATACTTCTTCATCAAATGGATTTGAACACAGCCTACTTACACTCTCCAAATTATTATGAAATATATGTAGAACAACCAGCAGGTACTGAGGACAAGCCAAACAGAATGAAAAAGTAGGTCTCAGATTGAACAAGTCTTTGTATGGCATAAAGCATTCAAGAAAATGGAATAAAATGCTACATGACCGTTTAAGAAAAATGGGTTTGATCAAAATCCAGCAGACCACTGTGAATATGCCAAACAGTATGAAGATGAGAAAGAAATACTGATAATATTGGCATATGATCTTATTATTGATGCAAGTAATGAACCATTACTCCAGAATGTAAAAGGAATGCTTACAGCTAAATTTAAGATGAAAGACCTTTCAAGAATCAAACACTTTCTAGGTATCGACCTTGAACAAAGTGATGGTTTAGTAAACATTAATCAAAAGAGATAATTATCAAAGATTCTGGAGAAGTTCAGTATGACGGATTGTATCCCCATAGCAACACCATGTGAACAAAAACATCTCCTGATGAACACAATGATCTTGTAGATACCAAAAGTATCGAGAGATAATAGGTTGCTTACTGTTCACAATGACCTGCATAAGAAGTTAAGATGAATAATCAGTAAACTATAACAATGCATGTCAAAACCAACAGAACAACATTTGATCACAACCAAACGGGATGAGATGCTTGAATCATGTTACGAACAAAGAGGTATGGTACAAGCAGGACTGGTGCAAGGATTTTTAGCTACACAGGCGAAGATGCATTTTTCAGGCAAACAATCAAACAAAGTCATATAGGTACACTGTCATACAAACACAGGCATTATCATACAGATACATACACACACAGAGAGACACACAGGCAGAGACATATAGACACACAGGTAGAAACATAGAGACATACAGAGACAGTCACACAGAGACATACAGACACAGTCACTTGGAGATATACAGACAGAGACATACACACATACAGAGACATACAGGCATACAGAGACATACAGGCATACAGAGACATACAGGCATACAGAGACATGCAGGCACACAGACACATGCATACATACAGACACATACATACACATACATGCAAACATACAGTCATACAGAAACATACATACAGAAACATACATACAGAGACATACATGGGCACAAAGACATACATGCGTACATAGGCATAAATATATGAGTACAGAGACATACATGCACACAGAGACATACATGCACACAGAGACATACATGCACACAGAGACAAACATACATACAGGCGAACAGAGACATACATGCATACAGACACACAGAGACATACATACATGCACACAGAGACAAACATACATACATGAACACAGAGACAAACATATATACAGAGACATACATGCACACATGGACATACATACATAGATAGATACATACATACAGGCACACAGAGACAAACATATATACAGAGACATACATATATGCACACAGTGACATACATACATACATACATACATACACGCACACAGAGACATACATGCACACAGATATACATACAGGCACACCGAGACATACATACATACAGGCACACAGACACATACATACAGAGACATACATACATACATACACAGACAGTCACAATTACATACAGGTCCCTGGGGTGC
This sequence comes from Pelobates fuscus, assembly GCF_036172605.1. Classification (NCBI taxonomy): domain Eukaryota; kingdom Metazoa; phylum Chordata; class Amphibia; order Anura; family Pelobatidae; genus Pelobates; species Pelobates fuscus. Next base: position 314,564,260 of record NC_086318.1, read on the forward strand.
ATGCTGTCCGGCTCTATGGAGTCCTGTCTTGCAGCCCAGACTCATCACAGGGCGCCAGCTGTGCTGTGTGGTACACAGGGAGCAGGGATATGATGTCATTCATATCCCTGCCCCCTCCACACAGCCTGTGGCAGACACCAGTGTAGGAGGCTCATTGGGCGGCAGTAAGCTGGGCGGGCGGTAAGAGTCTGGGATGCGCTGAGGGGATGTGCGTGCACTTGGCCACACTTCATACAGTAACCAGCTGGAGGGGAGCGCAGAGTGCCTCCTGCCAGACAGCCTGATATTGCACCCCCAGGGCCGGTGTGTCCTGGGTACAAGAAGTGTAATCAAAACTTGAAACTCAAAGCATACAGTGTTGCTGATTGGGCCTTTGATGTGAATGATAGAATGAGACCAGTTACTGCTTTAGTCTAACTTACAAATTGGATTGATATCGAAGTTACATTCCATGCAACAGTAGCTTTGTCTTCATATGAAGCTGAATATATGGCTTAGCTGAGGCTACACAAGAAAGTTAATACTTAGCACAGTTACTCAGAGGGATGGACAATCAATGTCAGTATGAGCTGGTTCTAGCCTTTGGGGAATGGAAATTAAGGCCTTGATTTAATATTTTGTATTGTGCTTTCAAATTATTTTACATTTTTTGATAAACTTTTACATTTATTTTATATTTTTTTTAAATGTGTAATTTTTAAATATTTTGATATATGTATAATATATATGTTATGTATATGTAATATCAGTAGAACGATCTATCCTCTGTCTTGAAGCAGTTTTACCTGGACAATTAATTAGATTCCCATGAGGGAATTTAAAAAAGGAACAAAAAATCTAAATTTGAATGAAATTCAAATATACCATTAATTTATATGTGAAAGATCCACTTTAAATATTTAGTACAATTGCCAGTGCATTAATGTGACATCTTTAATGAAACTTTTCCCATAATAACTTAAGTTCTCATAATTACTTTTTCAGGTGCTGTCGAAATTCCTTCTTACATTGTTGCTTGCATTGGTATGGACAAACTGGGAAGAAGAAACACGCTGGCTCCCTTCCTTATACTGAGTGCTGTCATCTGTGGTGTCATTATGCTCATTCCTCAGGTCAATTGTTAATCTATTTTATGTCTTATATAACTAGACCGATTTTTCAGAATAAACAGAAAAATAAAATAAAGGTACACCCTGCTCTATATGCATATAATACAAACAGAGATTGGCAATACAACAGTGTAACAAATGTGTCCTAAATATGCATAAAAATTGTAACAGTTTGATATTGTGTCAAAACTTATGTATTAAAATATTGAGTATCTGGGACCACAGATTGGTTTAAGACAGTGGTTCCTAAACCTTTTAGGTTCAAGGCGATCTTAATACTTCAGTATTTTTCCAAGACACCCCAAGTCAAAACTATTTTTTAGGTTGTATATATGTACACCGCTGCAGCAGAGACTGGGCCCCTAATCTTGGGAATGGCAATGGTAGATTATTTAAAGAAACAATCTGGGCACAACAACCATATTACGTTGTAGTGGTTATGGTGCCAGTTTGTCCGTAGTGCCCTCCCAGGGTAAGTAGTCAAAATGTTTAAGAACAGTTTGACAACTTACCTGGGGTCTGCTGGGATAGGGGTTGTAATGTGTGTGTGTGTGTGTGTGTGTGTATGTGTGTGAGGGCTGCAATATGTGTGTGTGAGGGGTGGATTGTGTGTGTGAGGGTTGCAGTGTGAGTGTGTGTGTGTGTGAGGGGTGCGTGCGCATGTGTGTGTACAGGGGTGCAGTGTGAGTGTGTGTATGAGAGGTGCAGTTCGTTTACAGGGGTGCATTGTGTTTGTGAAGTGTGTATGTGAGGGGTGCAGTGTGTGTGTATGTGGGGCAGGTTGTGTGAGGGGTACAGTGTGTGACGGGTACAGTGTGTGTGTATGGGGCAGTGTGTATGGGGGGCAATGTGTGTGGGGGGATTCTCTGTGTGTATGGGGGGCAGTGTATGTGTATTTGGGGGTAATTGTGTGTTGTGAGTATATTTATGGGGATTAATTATTATTAATACATTTTCATTAAATAAAAATAATATTTTCACAAAAAATTATTAAAATGAAAAATCTTTATTAAAATATCAGGGACTGATATTTTATTGGTGCTATTCCCATTAATAATTTAAAGTTAAGAGTTACTCACTATTTTAACTCTTTAGACCTGGAGTACGTTGTTCAAATTTAATACTTCATACATTAATATAACAACTTTTTATAAAAATTATAATATTTATTTTTGTCAATAAGTGTAATTATACATGGTAATTAGTGAATAGATTTTAATAATATTGAACAAGATATTGCATGGCACAGTATCACAATCCTAACAATTTCAAGCTCTTTAGAGTGATAGGATTGTTAGTTCATGACAAATTCAATCAACCGGGTTAGGATATGGAATATGTGCACCAAGGGACAGAGAGGGGAGGGGAGAGAAACACCAAGGGACAGGGAAAAGAGGGAGGAGGGGATATGAACACTAAGGGACAGGGAAGAGGGAGGGGCTGGTTAGGAGGCCCATAGGTGAAGATGTTAATTTTAGAGGGGGGGAGGGGGGCGGAAAAATGCATCTTCGCCTATGTACCCAAAAATCCTTGTACCGGCCCTGGTCACTAGTCATCCCCTCCCTCACTCTGTCACTAGAGTGAGTGGGTGACTAGTGACAGAGTGAGGGAGGGGATGACGAGTGACAGTGAGGGAGGGGGTGACACAGTGACAGAGTGAGGTAGGACGTGACACAGTGACAGAGTGAGGGAGGGGGTGACACAGTGACAGAGTGACAGAGTGAGGGAGGATGTGACTAGTGACAGAGGAAAGGAGGGGTGACTAGTGACAGAGGGTGGGGGTGACTAGTGACAGATTGTGGGTGGGGGTGACATAGTGACAGAGGGAGGGAGGGGGTGGCTAGTGACTGAGGTGACAAGTGACACAGAGGGAGGGGGTGACAAGTGACACAGAGGGAGAGGGTGACTAGTGACACAGTGAGGGAGGGTGACTAGTGACACAGTGGGGGGTGACTAGGGACACAGTGGGGGGTGACTAGTGACAGAAGGGGTGACTAGTGACAGGGAGGGGTGACTAGTGACACAGGGGGGTGACTAGTGACACAGGGGGGTGACTAGTGACACGGGGGGGGGGTGACTAGTGACACGGGGGGGTGACTAGTGACACAGGGGGGTGACTAGTGACACAGGGGGGTGAGTAGTGACAGGGGGGGTGACTAGTGAAAGGGGGGGTGACTAGTGAAAGGGGGGGTTAGTAGTGACGGGGGGGTGATTAGGGACACAGTGGGAGGGGGTGACTAGTGACACAGTGGGGGGGGTGACTAGTGACACAGTGGGGGGTGACTAGTGACACAGTGGGGGGTGACTAGTGACACAGTGGGGGGTGACTAGTGACACGGGGGGGTGACTAGTGACACGGGGGGGTGACTAGTGACACAGGGGGGGGTGACTAGTGACACAGTGGGGGTGACTAGTGACACAGTGGGGGGGTGAGTAGTGACACAGTGGGGGGGTGACTAGTGACACAGTGGGGGGGTGACTAGTGACACGGGGGGGTGACTAGTGACACGGGGGGACTAGTGACACAGGGGGGTGACTAGTGACAGGGGGGTGACTAGTGACAGGGAGGGGTGACTAGTGACACAGGGGGGTGAGTAGTGACACAGGAGGGGTTACTAGTGACAGGGGGGGTGACTAGTGACGGGGGGGGGTGAGTAGGGACACAGTGGGAGGGGGGAAGGGTGATTAGTGCCTACCTTTCTCTCTGCTTCCTCTTCTCTCCCAGGCTGCTGCTCCTTCCTCTGCTGATCGGCTCTGTGTGAGAGGAGTAAACAGGAGGTGATGTCCCGCCTCTCCCATCACACAGAGCCGCGAGGGACAGGAGAAGGAGACCTGGCAGAGAGGAGATGAAGCTGCCAGGTCTCCTTTGAGGATGGGGGGGTGACATGCAGAGCGGTAGGTTGTGGGGCCCTGCACTCCATCAGGGGCCCCACAACCTATCAATTAAATTGTTTTATTTTTTGCCGTTCTAGTTGGAGAGATCTCTGATCTCTCCAGCTGGAGCATGGCTGTGCGGCCGGGCCCCTGGCTGTCTAGGGCCCTCGGTCCATGACCGATGTGCCCGAGTGGTCAGTCCGCCCCTGGCTAGCACATAATTTTAACCAGCTCAGTGCTATTTCAGAGTAATTAATTATGATTAATGAATTCATCCAGTAACTCAATTCTTGCAGGTTTAGTTAAAATATTTCTTATTTGATAAACGTTTCCTAAAATATTATATTATTAATATTCCTCTCGGTAACTGTTGATGTTTGATTTTTTTTTTCTATTTCATGATTAAATAATATTCCAGTCTGCAGTTTGAGATATCAATCTTTATCATGAGCTATCATGAAACCCAATCTGGCGGATATCGTATCCGCTTTTACCCAGAAAATATTAGCTTTTAGTTATGTAATTTTATAGTTAGTATAATTGGCTGATAATAAAAAAATAAAACACAATAGTAAGAAGGTGATAAAGAAGGTTGCTCAATCACCTATGTGAATCACTCTAAAAACACACTTAACAGTGAAATAAATACAAAATGAGAGCACACAATATTGCATAAATACCACAAAAATCTGTTGAATATGGGATCTGAAAAATGCAAATATAAAAAGACCGTGGAGTAATATAGTATACACAGTTAAAACTAATATACACTTCTACTGGTCCAACTCACATGGTCCTGTGCCACTTAAAAAAAGATGTCTCAGACTAGTAGCATGTAAAGGAGGATGCAGTGGATAGTAGTTGTAGTGGGTCAGATGTTTATTTTTACCAGCCTCATTAAAGTTGATAATACACCATAAATATTCCAGGATGCAGGAAATAGGTGATAAAAACAATAAATGTATTATGTAAAAATAAATAAGCTCACATATAACAAATAAGTCCACTATCCACTTGTGTGCATGGGAGGGTAATTGTGTGTATGGGGGGTAATTGTGTGTATGGGGGTAATTGTGTGTATAGGGGATAGTGTGTGTGTATGGGGGTTAATGTGTGCATGGGGTGCAGTGTGTGTGTATGGGGATAGTTTGTGTGAATGGGGGGGGGTAATTTTGTGCATGGGGTAATTGTGTGTATGGGGTGTAGTGTGTGTGTGTGTATGGTGGATAGTGTGTGTGTATGGGGAATAGTGTGTGTGTGTGGGGGGGTAATTGTGTATTTGGGGGGTTATTGTGTGTATGGGGGTAATTGTGTGTATGGGTGGTAGTGTGTGTGTATGGGGGATAGTGTGTGTATGGGGGGGCATTGTTTGTGTATGGGGGAGCTATTGTGTGATATTGTGGGGGTAGGAGGGCAAATTAATAAATATATACTTTTTTTTAAATTACAAATAAAAATTATATCCCCCCCACCCCCTGCTTACCTTTGCTTGGGAGGGGGGACATTTCCTGTAATACATTGTGGTCCAGTGGGGAAGCCCTGGTGGTCCCAGTGGTGAGAGTGAACTCTAGTAGCCTCAGGAGTTGCTAGAGTTCACATTTGGAAGATTCGGAGCGTTGCCGTGGTAACCGCGGCATTGCTCTGACCTCGCAAGAGAAGAACCCGGGTCCTCTCTCCCTCCCTCCCCTGCCGGCTGTCAGCAAAGTGCAGGCTGGCCAGAGAGGGAGATCTCTGATCTCCCCTCCGGTCCTGCAGAGCAGGCAGGGGAGAGCACAGCTCCTGGTGCTATGATTATACAGTTTGGGAACCGCTGGTTTAAGAATAGTCTTTAGAATAGTTCATTAAATCCACAATCCTGGCTTTATATCCAACAATTCCAGTAGAGTCCATTATATGCAATATAAACGAAATATTAAAAAAAAAAGTTTTTTATTAAACAGACATTTTTGTAAAATACTGTATATATATTTAAAAAGAGTATATGGCTCTCTGGATTTACATATAAAAACAAATAGTCGTTAAAGTGCAGACCTTGCCTGATATGCTTGGCGTCCTGAGTATCTGCAAGTGATGTATGCTCTAGTCTCGACTTTGACAATATCCTGTGCAGGCTGGATGCCAGTGGTAGGAGTCAAGTCCTTCCAAACGCATTTCTCTGCGGTCGCGACTTTTTCAATGGATCTGACTTGGCTCTCATATCGTTCGTATATAAAGGCTGTGTAATCCAATTAGTGAATCATCGTGCACAGTACGGTAATGATCAAAAGTATAACTTGATACATGTGAGATATTAACATATATTCCTAGTTTATATAAGTCCTTCAAAAGTTCATAAATCAATATGCATTCGAATTCAAGAAAAATATTGTCATAGTAACTCCCACTTATTTTGTTTTTACAAACTCGCTATATTGAGCTTCAAAAAATAAATATAAGCATTGAAAGGTGCAGATGCATATTTAATAACTTAAACATAAATAAAGTGGCATGTAAGAGCTTTAATAACTTCTATTCATGTTATTCAACTTGCTGTGTTAGAAGCCTACAAGGCTAGTATCCACTTAAAGGGGCCCAGTACCAAAAAAAAGGGATCTACCATAATTCTCCAAACAAAGGGCAAAAACAGAATCCCTATTAAGATTACTCAAATTAAGAATACTCGGCAAATATGTTAAAAATTGTGAGAGGTTGTATATTAATCATTTCAATTAATTAAAAATTGCTCTGATTATTATATAACGTGTTAACAATGTCCTTGTTGTAATGTGCCTTGAACATATATCTAAATAGTTAGGGGGATCAACCTAAGAAATGACATAATTCAAATTCTATGTTCAATCCTTTTGGATGCAGGGAGTCTATTTTAAAGATCGATTGCATCTCTGCTATCCCCTATTGTTTCGTATGATCTCCTCCTCTCCAATTCCTTTTCACTTTGCAGATAGCCTTAAAGGTTAGAACACTCATATCTGATTTGTGGAAATTCTTGAAGTGGGTTGACACAGAGTGTTGCATAAATCCTTTTTAAATATTTAACATGTGCTTGTCTTTTTGTTCTTCCTACGTACTGGAGTCCACATGGGCACTGAAGTACGTAGAATATGTTGGTGCTTTGACAAGTAAAAAAATCTCCAATCTTAAAATATTTTTGGGAGTGATTGGAGATAATCTCAATACTGCCTTGAGTCGAAGTCATTTTGCTGGCTCTGCCGGTGATGCAATTATGACAGAAGAAGAAGCCTTTTCTATTATACTCACTTCCCTCCTGTCGGAGTTTCAAATAACTGTTAATTTTGTCTTTATATTTGGTGCTCCCCTAAAAACAATTCTTGTTTTTTTCTGGTAGATAGTTAGCTAATGGCGTATCCTTTTTCAGCATATGCCAGTGCCTCTTAATGATTTTTTGAGCTGTATATTCTCCTTGTTATAATCTAAAATAATAGCTGGACAGGAGTTCTCTAGACCGTTACCTTCTTGTCTTACTTTTTTCTTTAGCAGATCAGATATTTCAAGGTCTCTTGCTCTATAAAGTGCATCCTGTACTTCTGAAGGGTCATCATTTTTCTTTAAGAATTTAGCCTCCATAGCATTTGCTTGTTTCATATAGACTTGAAGGTCTGTGCAATTTCATTGTAGCCTTCTAAATTCATAGTAGGGAACATTTTTGAGCCATGTTGGTAGATGGCAGCTTTCTCTCAGGAAAAAGCTGTTAACGTCCACCTCTTTAAAAAAAAAAGTGTTTTAGTCTTCACTATATTGGATTCTATCTAATTAGTGAGATCTAGAAATCTGACTGATTTATTGCTATAGGCCATGTTTAATTGCACTCCCCAGGTGTTGTTGTTCACAGAATGCAAGAACTGATGTAGATATTCTACATCACCCTCCCAAATAAAAAAAGACATCATCAATGTATCTCTTATAATGATGAATGTTTCTATTCCAGGAGTGTTTGTTCCAGATGTGGTGTTCTTCCCAATCTCCCATGAACGAATTAGCGAAACTTGGGGCAAATTGGGTCTCCATCGCTGTTCCCTTCATCATTTGTTTAGTATCCTGTAAGTGTGGTTCGATCTTACTTACGTATGGCTGTAGGAATGAGTCGATGTATTGTGACAGATTGGAGGTGATTGAGTTGATACCCAAAATGATTGAGCTCCCCGGTGGTCTTTCCAAGTTCTTATGTATTTTAGGTAAAAAATAGAACACCAGGATGTGATGTTAAGGAATCTGAATTCTGACTCTTTTAGGATGCCTATGTCCTTGGCCTTGGAGAGCAATGTTCCAAGTTTTCCTTTCATCACTGTGAGGGGATCACTGTGAAGAACTTCATAGGTTTCTGAATCACTCAATAGTCTGGAGGCTTCTTCTAAATAATACTCCTTGGACATAATCACCATTCCTCCCCCTTTGTCCGCGGGTTTGATACTGATTGCATTATTCTTTGTTAGATCTTCTAATGCATCCATTTCTTTTTCCATCAAATTGTTCCTTGAGTGTTTGATTAGTTTAATTTTCCTGATGTTGTTAAACACAAGTTCTTTAAATATCTCCATTCCCGCTGAGACAAGGTTAGTCGGAAAGAAGGTAGATGTAGGTTTCAGTTGACTGTGTTTAAAAGTGCTACTGGTATTAGACAATTCTTCCTCTTTCAGGAGTTCTTGAATTTGATCATTGAAATGTTTTTTAATACTTAGTTTCCTAATAAATCTTCTGATGTCATTTGCATTAAATTTATTAACATGTGTAGTGGGAGCGAATTTGAGGCCTTTATTTAGTGCGGAAATGTGTTGGGAGGATAATGGAATTCCAGTGAGATTGAAAATACCTAATGGTTTCTCTTTTTGTTCTTCTTCTTGTTTCCTTCTTGATCTTCTTCCTCCTCTATTTCTTCTATACTGGGTTAGTTTCTCTTGGTTCTCCTGGGTGTCACTGGGTGGAACCACGCCGCGATTTCTCTGAAATTCCTCCCTTAAAAAATCCTCCTCGCTTCCAAAATCACGAACATCTGCTTCTACGACTACCACATGTATGAATGTACATTCGGAACGAAACAAATCGCACATGTCTAGAGAATTATGGATAAATGGATACTAGCTTTATAGGTTTTTAACACAGCAAGGAAAAATTAATAACATAAATAGAAGTTATTAAAGCTCTAACATGCCACTTTATTTATATTTAAGATATCAAATATGCATCTGCACCTTTCAATACTTCTATCTGTTTTTTTAAAGCTCAATATAGAGAGTTTATAAAAACAGAATAAGTGGGAGTTACTATGACAATATGTTTCTTGAATTCGAATGCATATTGATTTATGAACTATTGAAGGACTTATATAAACTAGTAATATATGTTAATATCTCACATGTATCAAGTTGTACTTTTGATCATTACCGTACTGTGCACGATGAGCCACTAATTGGATTACACAGCCTTTATATACGAACAATATGAGAGCCAAGTCAGATTCATTGAAAAAGCCGCAACCGCAGAGAAACGCGTTTGGAAGGACTCCCACCACTGGCATCCAGCCTGCACAGTACATAGTTAACACGCTATATAATAATAAGAGCAATTTTTAATTAATTGAAATGATTAATATACAACCTCTCACAATTTTTAAAATATTTGACAAGTATTCTTAATTTGAGTAATCTTAATAGGGATTCTGTTTTTGCCCTTTGTTTGGAGAATTATGGAAGATCCCTTTTTTGATACTGGGCCCCTTTAAGTGGATACTAGCCTTGTAGGCTTCTAACACAGCAAGTTTTTTTTGGGGGGGGGAGGGGGGAGGGAAATATGAATAACATAAATAGAAGTTATTAAAGCTCTTACATGCCACTTTATTTATGTTTAAGTTATCAAATATGCATCTGCACCTTTCAATGCTTATATTTATTTTTTGAAGCTCAATATAGCGAGTTTGTAAAAACAAAATAAGTGGGAGTTACTATGACAATATGTTTCTTGAATTCAAATGCATATTAATTTAGAGAAACGCGTTTGGAAGGACTTGACTCCTACCACTGGCATCCAGCCTGCACAGGATATTGTCAAAGTCAAGACTAGAGCATACATCACTTGCAGATACTCAGGACACCAAGCATATCAGGCAAGGTCTGCACTTTAATGACTATATGTTTTTATATGTAAATCCACAGAGCCATATACTCTTTTTTAACTATATTCATGGTAGAAATATCTGTTATAATAAAAGGAATAAAAAAAGGAATAATAAAAGGAATTTTTTAACAGTAAATAACGTTTTTATTGCATATTCCGGACCCTACTGAAATGATTGGATATAAAGTCAGGATTTTGGATTTAATGAACCATTCTTAGGACTATTCTTAAACCAATCTGTGGTCCCAGAGACTCACTATCAAATTGTTAAAAAAAAATGTATGCATTTTAGAACACATTGTCACACTGTTGTATTGGCAGAGTATATAAACCTGTGTTTGTATTATATGCATAGAGAGTAGGTTGTACTTTTATTTTATTTCTCCGTTTTTCCAGTATTTAATAGATTCATAGGTTACCTATCTGCTCACCCTCCTTTCCTCCTAAAGCTTTTTCTCCCGAAAGGCGCTCGCTCCACTTTACACATAGTTTATTGTGATTTTTCAGAATGTCTCAAGAAGACTTTTATTGACCCAGATTTTAACTACTTAAAGTGCCTCTCTAATGCCTACCATGGAATGGTGTCCGTTTAAAGAACATAAACTTGAACTATACATTGTGCAAGCTTAATTGCTAGCAAATGTATAGATTAAACCTTGTTTAGTGTTTTATTAAATTAACATTTCTGGGCCTTACTGTTATGCCTTTGCATTAAAGACTGCATTTAAGAGTGCCCTCAACCCAAATAATGTAGTTGTTCACAATTTCTAATTTGATCCTGCACGTTAGGAAATGTAGGATGTGGTTCAAATAATTTAGATATAGGACAAGGATAGGAACTTCCGTTAATTATATATTTTAATCTCTTCATATGTTGGTAGCTTGTTTCAGTTCGGCAGTGCTCTAACTCTTAATTGCATTTTGGCACAGCAAAATACCACTTACTCGAATAAATAAAATTGACAAATCGTGGTGAAAGTGATACAGAAAGACCAGGAACTGCATCAGTGGAGTCCATGTACCATAACCACTACAAATGTTTGTATTCCTAACGTTAGTGTTCCTTTAACAAAGATGATGATGATGATGATGATGCCAATACCTCCTTTTTAAACCAAAGCTAATGTAGAATTTAGTTGAAATCAGTGAGGAAGTTAAGACCACAAGATTTGCTTCCAATCAACAAGTTTTATGAAGTCTTCACCTATAATTATAATAAAATGTGAGCTGCTTTGTACCCTTCTCCACACGAACAGGTCTTGAGCTATAACTGAGTGATAATTTAATTCAGTTTAATTCTAGTTTTTATTAAAGTGAACACGTCCTGCTCCATATTTCCCTTTCAAATCATAAACAGAATTCCAAATAAAAATCCTGAATCGTGCCTGTGGCATGTTATGGAATCCCTACAGCCAGTTTTTAAATAAAAAGGTTTAGTAGAACAACATGGACATACAAGGGGTTTATTTTATTCAATCTCTCCCAAAATATATTGGGTAAACATGTAATATATCTAAATCCATTGAATATGTTGTAAATAATTTGTATGAAATGCTTTTTCTCAAACTATGCATTTGTTCATCTATTAGGACTATAGCACTATAATCGTCGTCATCAGCATGGCAGGGAAGTTTTCGATAGGCGTTGCTTTCGGATTAATTTACTTATACACCGCTGAGTTATATCCGACAATAGTACGGTAAGGCAAAAAGCAATTACAATTTTGTCTTATTCATATCAAGCACCCTGGCCTGATTGGTAAGAATCTTTTTTATTGAATTTCTCATATTTTTTTGTGTGTATATTGCTCCTCATTCTGTAATCAAAGCATTAAAAGTTTAAATATATATTTTTTAATGTTTTACCTTCATGTTAATTTTGATGATATTGTTGCTTTATTTGGTATTTTAGGTCCCTTGCTGTAGGCAGCGGAAGTATGATGTGTCGTATAGGTAGCGTGGTCGCCCCATTTTGTGTGTACCTGACAGATGTTTGGATATTCATGCCACAGGTAGAGATATATATCACTTAATTTAAAAATTGTTTTTTATACCACTGTCTATTCAGTTAAGTTAAAGAAAACTCTAAGCACCATACAGGGCCGGTCTGACAGCTCACAGGGCCCTCGGGCAATAGGAGATCAATAGCCTCCCTCCAAGGTTTAGCTCCCCCTTCTTTTTGCCACTCACACACAGTGGTGTATCTTGGTTTTGTGCTGCCCTAGGCAGGACAAAACTCAGACCCCCCCCCCCGCGCGCGCACGCGCGCCACCCCCACCCAACCCTTCCCCCCTGCCCCGCCTTCTAAATACACACACATTCACTGACAGATACGCATACACTAGCTAACAGACACACACAGTCAGACACACACAGTCGGACACACACACACACACTAACAAACACACACAGTCGGACACACACACTAACAAACACACACAGTCGGACACACACACACTAACAGACACACACAGTGAGACACACACACTAACAAACACACAAAGTCAGACACACACACTAACAAACACACAAAATCGGACACACACACACTAACAGACACACACAGTGAGACACACACACTAACAAACACACACAGTCTGACACACACACTAACAAACACACACAGTCGGACACACACACACTAACAGACACACACACTAACAGACACACACTGTCGGACACACACAGTCAGACACACACAGTCAGACACACACACTAACAGACACACACACACTAACAGACACACACACACTAACACACACAGTCACAGACACACACTAACAGACACACACACACACTAACAGACACACACAGTGAGACACACACACTAACAAACACACACAGTCGGACACACACACTAACAGACACACACTGTCGGACACACACAGTCAGACACACACACACTAACAGACACACACACTAACAGACACACACACACACTAACACACACAGTCACAGACACACACTAACAGACACACACACTAACAGACACACACAGTGAGACACACACACTAACAAACACACACAGTCGGACACACACACACTAACAGACACACACACTAACAGACACACACTGTCGGACACACACAGTCAGACACACACAGTCAGACACACACAGTCAGACACACACAGTCAGACACACACACACTAACAGACACACACAGTCACAGACACACACAGTCACAGACACACACTAACACACACAGTCACAGACACACACTAACACACACACACACACACACACACACACACACTACAGACACACACACACACACTAACAGACACACACACACACTAACAGACACACACACACACACACACACTATCAGACACACACAGTCAGAGACACACACACACACACTCACATTAACACATTTTTTTTTTATTTACTCCCCCCCCCCCTACCTTTGGGAATGCTGGGGGTGGGGGGGTTCTCCCATTCCCTGGTGGTCCAGTGGCTGCAGGACGGCACTGGCGGGCAGGCTGGGCGGCCGGCGAGGGAGCTCTTCCCCTGAGCTCTCTGCTCAGCTCCCTCGCGCGCCGCCCGCAGAGTGAGGCTGGGAGGCGGAGCCGGAATATGACATCATATTCCGGCTCCCAGTCTCACTCTGCGGGCGGCGCGCGAGGGAGCTGAGCAGAGAGCTCAGGGGAAGAGCTCCCTCGCCGCCCGCCCAGCAACCAGCAACCAGCCCAGCATGTCTGTTAGCCGCAAGGCTAACAAGACATTTGCCTTGGGCATTTGGGGGCGGCGTTTTTTGCCGCCCCCTGGAAAATGCCGCCCAAGGCAAATGCCTTGTTTGCCTCGCGGCTAACGCTCACGCACAGATATTATGTGCACCAGTCATGGTTCCCACCTGCAAGTTCCCCAAACAGGACCAGATTTACTAGACCATTGCTGGCCCCCCACCCCAATTAAAATAAAGAAATAAAGCTAAATAACATTTCCTCTGTGTTTTCTGTTGACATCACAAGCAGCGTCGCTCACATATGCAACCATACAAGTAGCCTCATGTTTGCGGGGATACTTGTGGGGTCCCCCTTCTTTTTGCCACTGCTTGTAATGTAGTTTTGCTGCTTGTAATGTAGTTTTCCTGTATGTCAATGTGTTGTGCTAGAATTTGTTTATCTTGTTTTACCTATTCTACAGCACTGCAGAATATGTTGGTGCTATGTAAGTGATTGTAATAAGTGTGTGTGTGTGTGTGTGTGTGTGTAAGGAGACTGTATGCAGTATTACATGTGTGGGGAGGCCTCTTGTGGATTGTGTGCATACAGTGAGGTTCCTTGTGTGTTTGCATGTGTGGATAATGCTATTTGTGGTGTATTATATGAGTGCAGAGAGTTGGTTGTGTTGCAGTGTGTGTGGATAGAGGCTGCAGTATGTAGTGGGTGAACAGGGAGATAGAGGCTTTATTTGGGGTGGGGTGGCAGAGGGGCTGTAGTGGATGCAGGAAGGCATCGGGGCTGGAGTGGGTACAGGGAGGGACAAGTGCTAACATGGGTGCAAGGAGGAATTGGGGCTGGAGTAGGTGCAGCGAGTGCTAGGGGCTGGAGTGAGTGCAGTAAGGCATAGGTACTGTAGTGGTTGAGGTGGGTAGAAGGAGGGATAGAGACTGAGGTTGGTGCAGTAAGGCATAGGGGCTGTATATAGGCGCAAGGAGGCATAGAATCTGTTGTGGGCACGGGGGAGGGTGGGGCTCTTGTGGGTGTAGGGAGGATATAAAAGCTGTAGTGGTTCCAGAAAGGCAAATTGGCTGTAGTGAGTGAGAAGGGTACAGGGAGGGATAGAGGCTGGGGTGGGAGCAGGAAGGCAAAGGGACTGTGATGGCTGTCGGGGGTTGAGGTTGGTACAGGGAGGGATAGAGGCTGTAGTGGGTGAAAGGGGTATAGAGGCTCTGCTTGCAGGGGCAACCTATCGCTTGAATATATGAGGAATTAATGTTTTTCTAGTTGGGGCGATCTTAGAGATCTAAGGCCTCTGGCCCTCAGTCCATGACCAATCTACCTGAGCGGTCAGTCCACCCCTGGCACCATAACAACTTTATAGTTTTGGTGTATGGATCATGCCCCAGCAGTCTCACTGCTTAATTTTCCCATTTAGTTTAACTACTTTATTTCCTGTTTATACCTTCCATGCAAAACAATTGTTTAATTTTCAGTCTAGATCTTAATCCCTTAGGGACGGAGGAAATTGTCCACATTCTGAACCAAAACTAAACCTTAATTTAAGGACTACTCTTCAAGTGTCCTCATACCTACATATTACATATAAATTTTTAGAGGACAGAAAGATCTTTCATTTAACATCCTATATGTATACCTAACCAGGGACGTGTTTTCCGCGAGGCAAATAAGGCATCTGCCTTGGGCGGCACTTTGCAAGGGGCGGCAAAAAAAGCTGCCCCCCAAATGCCGAGGCAGATCCCTTGCTTGCCTCGCGTCCTGAGGGGCTCAAGAGACGGCTGGCCACTTTTGAGCCCCCGGGCGGCGGGCAGCAGGGGAGCGAGGGAGAATACTTACCTGAGCACTTCCTGCTCAGGTCTCTCCGCGCTGCTTAATGAAGCCGGGAGCCAGAATATGACGTCAGACCAGCTCCCGGCTTCACTAAGCGCCACCTACTCAGCCTGTGCGCCCCCTGCCTGTCCGACCAGCAGCCACACTGGACAGGTAAGGAATCCACTCCAGTTCTCCCATGGAGGCTGGGTGGATTTAAAATAGAATGAGTGTGTCTGTAAGTGAATGAGTGTGTCTGTAAGTGAATGTGTGTGTGTATGTGTCTGTAAGTGTGTATGTGTGTGTGTCTGAGTGAATGTGTGTGTGTGTGTCTGTGAGTGTATGTATCGGTCAGTGAGTGCGTCTGTCAGTGAGTGCGTGCGTCTGTCAGTGAGTGCGTGCGCCTGTCAGTGTGCGTCTGTCAGTGTGTGTGTTTGTCATTGTTTGTCAGTGTATATGAGAGTGTGTGTCTGTCAATGAGTGTATGCGTCTGTCAGTGAGTGAGCGTCTGTCAAAGTGCGGCCTTGACAGGAAGGGATGGGGAAAATGAAAATTGGGGGGGTTGAGGGGTTGCCTGAGCACCGTCCTGCCTAGGGCAGCCCAAATCTTAAATACACCACTGTAAAATTTAAAAAATGGGAAATAACTTTTTTTTTTTAAATCACATTTTACCTTCTTATAATTTTTATACATAATGTGCAACTAATTAAAAAGAACCCAAAATAGACTTATAGATCAGTCCTGCTTGTTAAATAACTACTATGTTTAGAATATAAATGACTTTTTCATATAGTTAACACTAACCCTATACCAACCCCCACACTAATGCTATACCAACCATAGCCCTTAGACAATGCTTATACTAACTCTAACTTTATGCCTACCCTAATCTTACTCCTAACTTCAACCCAACAATTAATGTATTTAACACAGTAGATGGTGATATGTTGCCACCATCTGCTGGCCATTTTCATAATTACACTTGCTGGCAATCTAGCAAATCCCAGCACTGGTCGTAACGACTGGGGACACGCTGTGAGGCCCTGCCAAGGTCTCAGCGTGTCCCCTACTCAGCAGTCTGCACCCCACAAAAAACACAGCTGAGTGCAACCGTTCAGCCGCAGTTTTATGGATACAATTAGAGGGCTCTGTGCATCACATTTAAATTTATGAGGACATTAATATGCAGCACTGATTGAAATGCTTCAATTAACTTTAATTTATATGTTTCCTATTTTTTTAATTAATTTGTTTTGTAGACTTAAAGTCATATGAGAAGCAGTACATTACCTTTACATTTTAAGAACATATGATTTAGTTTTGCATTCAACACATCTCTCTCCCCATTCTGCATTTAAATTATTACAAAAATGTCCTTGCACTTGCACATGTCAATCTTTATATCTTTCCCTTAATGTTCTATTCTGTTCTCTTCCAGATGTTAGTTGGGATCATGGCCTTCCTTACTGGAATGTTAACCCTAATGCTCCCAGAAACACTTGGCAAACCTCTTACTAGCACCATGGAAGAAGCTGCAGAAATGGCAGCCAATGGTGTCATTAATAAAAAGAAATCATTGCCAGAGCCCAATGGAGAAGTGATGGACAAACTAGAGATGAAGAAAATAGACATGCCGGAAGCATAACAAAGTATATATTAATCATGACTGGAAGACCTGACTATGAATGGTATAGAAGTGTTATGTAAAGAGACAGAGAGGATGAGTCTAACGACAGGTCTTGGAATCCTTCAGATCAATCACCAAATTATTTACACTGTGTTGAAATATGTGTAGTAAAATAAAACTATGCTTTCGTAAGATGTGTAAAATTAAGATTTATTATAAAGAAAACATTCAACCGAATAAAAAGAGTACATGTAGTCTTTAAAACAGTAAAGAAATTAAGCCACACAAACCATTAATGAAATGTTCAACAAAACTACTAAATACAGTAATTGATCAAGCTGACCAAAATGCAAATGTCAATGTTGGAAAGAAATAAATGCTCAAACAGGGAATCTCAAACAATATAGTAATGCTCCTCCACATATGTGAAATGTCTTCCATATTGTAGCAGTGATATCGTATAGCCCTCGATGCTCTTGGCCCGACCATGTCTGTCCTCAGTACGTTGTCCATACCCTTCTTCACCTTGCACCTTTTTCAGTCGCTGCCAGTCCACTATTTCACCTAAAATTGTATTTGTTGCTTTAGCAGAACATTTGGGGTAATTGTTATGCTACATTGTGACATTCTGTGGAATGAGCTTAAAGAGTTTGGTTGCATCTGAGAAGATATGATGTGATTGTTCATTACACTTAAGTAGCTTAGTAGTGCTTTCAGTAGACACGTCGTCAGTAAAAAGAAGTTTGGTGACCTGTACAGCTAAAACCACATAACTACCAAGTTTCCCTATTAGGAAGGCATATACTAAGGATATCACTACTTGCTTGCAGTTTCTTTGACTGTCTGTAGCCAGGTTGTATATTATAAGCAGCTCACTCATTGCTGTTGGTTGAGCTGTGTGCATACCTTTTATAAGTAAGTCGTCGTGGCTAAGAAGGCAGGTTTATGGTGCAGCATTCTGCAAAACATTTATTTATTTTGGGCAAAAATTATAAAGATTTGAGCATTTAAAAATATAGCATATTAATGAGGCCAAAATCTATTAAATGCATTAAAGTTGCATTAGGTGGCCGAAGTGTTCCTTTGGTCCAACAGGTCAAAAGGCAGGTTAGTGGTTTGAGGTCTCCCCTCATTTTGCACACAAGGTTGTTAACTGGGCCCTAGGAGACTGTCTAATGTCACTTTATGATAATCTAGTAGGTATGCAGCAGGAGTGGGCAGCTGAAGGAAGAAACGGCCTGTCTGCTGTTATGGAGCCAGACAACATGAGGACAAATCAAGGCAACTCTTGTTAAATTGGTACCTGCTACCAGGATGGGACAATAGTGACTGCTGACTGTCTGTACTGATTTCATTTAAAATAGTATGCCCATCAGGCCCAAACAGGGGAATGATCAGTGGACAAGGGAAAAGCATATATAAGTAGGAACCTATTACCAATTAAGCTTGCAAAGACTTTGAAATACATGGTATGCAAACACTTGTATATTAAAAAAAATATATATATATATATTCTATATTAAGAATAATTAAACATTAAAATCTATGTATAAGCCTGGTGTATGTAGTTTTCAATAAAACCATCTTTGTTGTCCATACAGTTTTTTGTATGTGTGCTCTAGGACCCTGTAATACTCCAGCACTGCCTGAAAAGCTTGTATGGTTAAATTAACTTACATCTCAGTCTTCTGACATCTCAGACATCTCAGTCTTCTTACATCTCAGACATCTCAGTCTTCTTACATCTCAGACATTCGTACAATATGAGTACCCTCCCACATACAATAACCTACTTGAATAAGCTTGATTTTAAAATTGCCAGGTAAGGAATGGCCTATGGACAATGTGCTTTCCTATGAGTTTCATAAAGAAAAAGTGAACCAGAAGTATCCCACCTGTTCTCACCATGTCTTCACTATTAAGAAAAAATAAATACATTCAACCGAAATCAAAGTTTTTTGAAAATTGAGTTAAATGTATTTATGATGGCCAAATTAAAAAATATTTTAAGAGTATATAATCCTTTTGTTATACTGGATTCCTAGAGACATTCAACAGTATAGTTAAAAAAATATAGACCAAAGACAGTTCACTTTGGAATAAATTTTGTGGAGTCTAAAACTTTTTTTTTTTTTTTACCATTTCTGGCTCACAGTTAAGAGCATGCCAGTGTAATATGACCTTCAAATGTGCAGAAACAATTGTAAAAAAAGAAAATAATTCTATGCTTTTACTGTAGATCCCGTAACATATATCACAAAAATGTCACCTGGTGGACACTTGCATAAATACCAGGCAGGTAGCCCTCAATAAACCAGACCCACATGCACCTTTCTTGAAGCCTTGGCTCATGCTTGGGGGAAGGGATAACTACACTCTGGGGATTGCTATAATCACATACTCCCCAGTCAGCTCTTGCAAGAGCTTGTTTTGTTCCTGGTTCCTGCACTCTGGATTTAGGAGAGGTTCACCCAGGGTGGGTGAGAGGCGCCGAGACCCCAGCGCATCTGCATCGCTGGAAGTGGGGTTTGCAGTGCTGATGGTGTCGGTTGGAGTGCTTGGAGTCCTCGGCAAGCGCTAGGAGCATCGATTGGCGGAGGTACTCGGTCGGAGTGCCAGCGGTCCGTCACAGTAATAATTTCATTACTGAAATCGGAAATTGGTTATAGTGCCTAGAGTCCTCTGGTGCAGTCCCTCCATTAAGTGTTATATCATTTTCAAGCAATAAGGGTTAAATAATGGTTTCTAGCCACCCATTGTCCATTCCTTACTGGAGGTTTGGTTAAGGCAGATATTGCACAATTCCTTATAGCCATACCAATTCAAACCTGAAATGAGCACTGTGACGAGCTGAAATTGGTCAGCTGACACTCTCAGTCAACCAAAGTCGGCCATTGTTTCTCAGGTTAATATTTCCTCATTATTTCTGTCACGGCACATGCTGGGTGTGCTCCAGTACGGCATTTTCCATCACTGCTCGTGTGCATGCTGGAGCAGCCACACTTGATCCCATGTCCTCTGGCTGCAGGTTGCTTCACCGTCGATTTGAATGACATCGGCCACTGTCAAATGTGTAAGGATATGAAATAGTTAACTCATTTTGCTTTATATGTTTTGCTTTAAAATAATGTCTATAATGATTATGCTGACATTAGCAGATGTCTTTTGTAACATGCTCCGAGAGATCTTCCGCTTCCAGGATGTCTGACCTCGGGATGTTTTTAGTTCTGCCTCTTTCCTTGACCTCTTTATCACTAACTGTCTCCTTTAAGATGAAATACTAACCACCTGAAATGTGTAATTTTAGCTGCTTGCGTGACAGGCTGTGTATAAATTCTGTTCACGAAATATACTTTTTGTTAAGCACTTTCGAGTCTGTGTCTTTTGCTAACAAGAGCTCCATCAATTGATTTGGTGACTGAAGGTTCGAGAACTGAGGGAGTTAAAGAGAGGTCGATTAACCCTTTCAGTTTGGTGGGATACAGCAAGACCATTGCGGGTAAGTAGCCTTTTTGTGTCTTATTGACGCTGACTGTCTATGACCCCCTTTGGTTCAGTAAGTCTGTATCCAGTAGAAAGGAAAGGTGTAAGGACTTTAGTTATATTGAGACTGTAAATAGGTCTCTGGTTTTTTAGACATTTGGTCTAAATATATAGGGTTTTGGTAACCCAGGTTAGTTTCTAAGATAGATAAAGGGTATCTCAAGTAGATACAGGTTTTGAGACCACAAGAAGTCTCTGGTTTATTAAGATGTCCTGAATGGTTCGCGAATAGATCCTGGCGAACATAGCTTGTTTGCGTTCGCCACGGATGGCGAACATATGCGATGTTCGGTCCGCCCCCTATTCGTCATCATTGTGTAAACTTTGACCCTGTACCTCACAGTCAGCAGACACATTCCAGCCAATCAGCAGCAGACCCTCCCTCCAAGACCCTCCCTCCTCCTGGACAGCATCCATTTTAGATTAATTCTGAAGCTGCATTCTTAGTGAGAGGAGGGACAGTGTGCTGCTGCTGATTTAATAGGGAAATTGAAAGCTAGGCTAGTGTATTCAGTGTCCACTACAGTCCTGAAGGACTCATCTGATCTCTGCTGTAAGGACAGCACCCCAAAAAGCCCTTTTTAGGGCTAGATCATCAGTCTGCTTTTTTTTTTTCTGTATAATCTAATTGCAGTTGCCTGCCTGCCTGCCAGCGTGTGTCAGGCTCACAGCGTATACTGTGCCCACTTGCCCAGTGCCACCACTCATATCTGGTGTCACAATAGCTTGCATTTAAAAATAAATAAATACATTTTTGACTGTGAAATAATAGCAGTCAGTTTCCTTCACGTGTGTGCGTTTCAGGGCTTGCCAGGGCACAGTGTCACATCAGTGCAACTCATATCTGTTGTAATAACAGTAGTGTACATTTAAAAAAAATGTTTTGACTGTAATAGATTGAATAGCAGTTAGTTGTCTGCAAGCGTGTGTGTCAGGCCTACAGCGTCTACTCTGCCAACTTCTGCCAGTGCCACTCATATCTGTTGTCACAGTAGCTTGCACGCATAGTACCACTAATCGGAAAAAAAATGACAGGCAGAGGCAGGCCACCCCGCAGGGGCCGTCGTGGTCGTGCTGCTGTGATTCCCTTTGGCCCTAGAATAATGCCCAGTGTTCAGAGGCCACGTACCCTGAACTAGAAAAGTTTTGAGGACATACTTGACTGGCTAACACAGGACACCCAATCTTCTACAGCTTCCGCTCGGAACCTTGATGCACCATCCTTCTCCAGCTTAGCTTCGGGCACCTCTCAGGTTACCACTCGCCAGCCTGCCGCCACCAACACTAGCACCACAGTCGCTTCACTTCACATCAGTTGGTAGAAATGAGTGATGCGCAAGCATTATTGCCAGAGGATGTAGATAACAGGGATATGTCTCAGTCAGGCAGCATTACACACATGGACGTACGGTGTGGTGATGATGATGATGTTGTACCTGCTGCTGCTTTCTTTGATGAGTTGTCAGATACAAGTGAAGCGGTTGATGATGACGATGCGTCCGTGGATGTCACGTGGGTGCCCACTAGAAAAGAAGAAGAACAGGGGGAAAGTTCAGATGGGGAGACAGAGAGGAGAAGGAGACGAGTTGGAAGCAGGGGAGGCCGTCGCAAGGAGCTAGTGGCACAGTCAGACAGCATGCATCGGCACCCGGGGTCAGCCCGACAGCACGCCAATCAACGCATGCTGTTGCCACCACCAGAATGCTGTCATTGCAGAGCTCAGCATTGTGGCATTTTTTTTGTGTGTCTGCCTCTGACAACAGCGATGCCATTTGCAACCTGTGCCAAAAGAAACTGAGTCGTGGGAAGTCCAACACCCACCTAGGTACAACTGCTTTGCGAAGGCACATGATCGCACATCACAAATGCCTATGAGATCAACACATGAGTAAAAGCAGCACACAAACTCAAAGCCGCCATCCTCCTCCTGGTCCAGCATCTTCAGCCACGTTAACCACTGCTGTCCTCCTTTCCCCCTCTCAACCATCTGCCCCTCCGTCTCTCGCCTTGAGCAGTTCCTGCTCATCTGCCCACAGTCAGGTGTCTGTCAAGGACATGTTTAAGCGTAAGAAGCCAATGTCACAAAGTCACCCCCTTGCCCAGCGTCTGACAGCTGGCTAGACTGAACTCTTAGCCCGCCAGCTTTTACCATACAAGCTGGTGGAGTCTGAGGCGTTCAAAAAATTTGTAGCGATTGGGACACCGCAGTGGAAGGTACCCGGACGAAATTTCTTTGCACAAAAGGCAATCCCCAACCTGTACTCGATTGTGCAAAAGGAAGTAATGGCATGTCTGGCACACAGTGTTGGGGCAAGGGTCCATCTGACCACTGATACCTGGTCTGCAAAGCATGGTCAGGGCAGGTATATCACCTACACTGTGCATTGGGTAAACCTGCTGACGGCTGCCAAGCATGGAATGTGTGGCTCTGCAGAGGAGTTGGTGACACTGCCACGACTTGCAGGCAGGCCTGCTGCCAACTCCTCTACTCCTCCTACTCCATCCTCTTCCATAACCTCCTCGGCTGAGTCCTCTTCTGCTGCTGCGTCTTGCTCCACATCATAGGCACCCCCCCAGCTCCCCAGGTACTGTTCCACATCCCGGATACGGCAGTGTCACGCCGTCTTGGGGTTGACTTGCCTGAAAGCAGAGTCACACCAGACCAGCACTCCTGTCCGCCCTGAACGCACAGGTGGATCAGTGGCTGACTCTGCACCAACTGGAGATAAGCAAAGTGGTTTGTGACAACGGAAGAAATTTGTTGGCGGCATTGCATTTGGACAAGTTGACACATGTGCCGTGCATGGCACATGTGTGTAATCTGATCGTACAACGCTTTGTGCATAAGTACCCAGGCTTACAGGACGTCCTTAAGCAGGCCAGGAAGGTGTGTGGCCATTTCAGGCATTCCTACATGGCCATGGCGCACTTTTCCGATATCCAGCGGCGAAACAACATGCCAGTAAGGCGCTTGATTTTCGACAGCCCGACACGTTGGAATTCAACACTCCTAATGTTCGACCGCCTGCTCCAACAAGAAAAAGCCGTTAATGAATATTTGTATGACCGGGGTGCTAGGACAGCCTCTGGGGAGCTGGGAATTTTTTTGCCACGTTACTGGACGCTCATGCGCAATGCCTGTAGGCTCATGCGTCCTTTTGAGGAGGTGACAAACCTAGTCAGTCGCACCGAAGGCACCATCAGCGACATCATACCATTTGTTTTCTTCCTGCAGCATGCCCTGCGAAGAGTGCTGGATCAGGCCGTAGATGAGCGTGAAGAGGAAGAGTTGTGGTCACCATCACCACCAGAAACAGCCTTATCAGCATTGCTTGCTGGACCTGCGGCAACGCTGGAAGAGGATTGTGAGGAAGAGGAATGTGGCTTTGAGGAGGAGGAGGAAGACCAACCACAACAGGCATCCCAGGGTGCTCGTTGTCACCTATCTGGTCCCTGTAGTGTTGTACGTGGCTGGGGGGGGAAGAACATACCTTCATTGAGATCACTGAGGAGGAGGAACGGGAAATGAGTAGCTTGGCATCCAACCTTGTGCAAATGGGGTCTTTCATGCTGTCGTGCCTGTTGAGGGACCCTCATATAAAAAGGCTGAAGGAGAACGACCTGTACTGGGTGTACACGCTACTAGACCCCCGGTATAAGCAGAAAGTGGCTGAAATGTTACCAAATTACAACAAGTCGGAAAGGATGCAGCATTTGCAAAATAAATTAAAAAGTCTGCTTTACACAGCATATAAAGGTGATGTCACATCACAACGGGAATCTAACAGGTGAAGAGGTGAAAGTCATCCTCCTCCTCCCACGACCACGCCGGCAAGGACAGGATGCTTTAAAGACGTGTTGTTGATGGAGGACATGCAGAGCTTTTTAAGTCCTACGCATCACCACAGCCCTTCGGGATCCACCCTCAGAGAACGACTCGACCAACAGGTAGCAGAATACCTCGCCTTAACTGCAGATATCGACACTCTGAGGAGCGATTAACCCCTTGACTACTGGGTGTGCAGGCTTGACCTGTGGCCTGAGCTATCCCAATTTGCGATAGAACTTCTGGCCTGCCCCGCTTCAAGTGTCCTATCAGAAAGGACCTTCAGTGCAGCAGGAGGTATTGTCACTGAGAAGAGAAGTCGCCTAGGTCAAAAAAGTCTAGATTACCTCACCTTTATCAAGATGAATGAAGGATGGATCCCGAACGGACTGACAGTGAGCGATACATTCGACTAAAAAAGGCCTGATGAGATGAGCTGCCTTGGGCTAAAAATGGTGACCCTATGTAGGAGGAACAGTGCCTATTCGGCTCTGTGTCAGTGTGTATCAGGGTCTCTGAGGACAGGTGTCAATCCATATGTCAAGGTGTCAATCCATATGTCAAGGTGTCAATCCATATGTCAAGGTGTCAATCCATATCCATTATGATTTAGGAATGTTAGGTGATTTATGCCCTTTATGGATTAAAACCAGACTCTGCATCAACTGTGTAATTTTCCATGGGAGTTTTGCCATGGATCCCCTTCCGGCATGCCACAGTCCAGGTGTTAGTCCCCTTGAAACAACTTTTCCATCACTATTGTGGCCAGAAAGAGTCCCTGTGGGTTTTAAAATGCGCCTGCCCATTGAAGTCTATGGCGGTTCGCCCTGTTCGCCGGTTCGCGAACGTTTGCGGAAGTTCGCATTCGCCATTTGCGAACCGAAAATGTTATGTTCGCGACATCACTACTCATAGCTAACGAGTTATAGAATGTCACACTGTAGATATACCGAGTTAAAGAGCATGCTACACTGTAGATATACAGACTTATAGAATGTGTCACACTGTAGGAATACATAATTATAGTAACACTTTAGACAGACAGGTATAGAATGTGTCACACATAAACAGAATTATTGTAGATAAATAGGGACACACTAGCCTGTGTAATACAGAAGATTTCCCCTTTCTAGATGTAAGATTTAGACACCAGATATTCTAATCCCTGTGTGAACAAGACATGATAGACAGGAAAGAAAGATTAGGAAGAAGTAACAGCATACAACCTCCAAGGAGAGAAGAAAGTGCACATATACACATACACATACATATACAAGAAACCCATATAGAATACTATACACAAAACTGCACTCGATTTATACACGAGATCGACTTATACACGAGTATATACGGTAGGTAATCTTAAGAGAACAAAATTTCTATTTAAATTCTAAAAAAAACTTTCACACTCCTTTAAACCTGTTTGCCTACATGCTGAGTGTCACAACAACCAGTAATATAATTCCTTATAAGATCATTCTCTTAAAGGGCCTGAATTAGTTGTGACCACGACAAGTGAGAATAAATCAATCCACATAATGAATAAAAACCTGAGGCAGCAGTGGACTTCACATTGGATAGAAGTGCCAAAAATAAAGAATATTTTCCATTCTCTGAGGTAAGGCAGGCTGGAAATCACTGCAACATGTCTTGTTGTAAACCAGGTCCAGTGTAGACAAAAAGGCCAGTGTTGATATTCTCTGAAATAAGGACTGCCGGAAATTACCCCCACAATCTTGTAATAACAAGGGCCATTAAATACATTATCTGAGTTAAGTCCTGCTGGACACCATACCCACACATCTTGAAAAAACAAGGACCAAGGTGGATTTTCTATGTGCTGGAAAACACAGTCACCTTGTTACAGACAAGGCCAGGAGTGGACTCTCTTGGAATTAAGGCCTGATTGGAATCACTTGTCACACATCTTGTTAACACAAGGCCCAGTATGGACAGTCTCTGTAATTAAGCCTGATGGAATTCACTGCCACATATTCTGTTAAAAACAAGGGCCAGTGTGGGCTTAGAGTTAGGTTGAAAATTCATGAGAACATGTTCCATATAAATAGTGCTACCGCCAAGATCATAGCAATATATGTTTCTCCTTGAGCACCATATTTTAAGGAGGTTCTATACATCCTTCATCCAGTGACTTATATGTTTACCAATATTTGCAGGTATCAATATTATACCGCTACCCCAAGGATCACAGTGGCCGATATCCAATACCATACATATGTACACTGCAGTTTTACCGCTACCCAGAGGGTCACTGCGGATTTATATCATTATGAAGTATGTGTAAACACCATGCACCACTACCAATAGGATCACTGCGGTAATAGTCTGAATGTTATAATGTACGTGTCACACATAATAACCGCTACCAAGAGGATCACTGCGGATTTATATCCTATGACATATGTGTATACACCATGCACTGCTACCATTAGGATCACTGCGGCAATAGTCTGAATGTTAAAATGCATGTGTCACACATATTAACCGCTACCATTAGGATCACTGCAGAATAATCATAGTTAAAAAGTGTATACATCACGCACCGCTACCATAAGGATCACTGCAGTAATGTCATAATGCATGAGTCACTTATAAATAACCGCTACCCTTAGGATCACAGCGGATATAGTTTGCCATCACAATATACCCATATATTACCGCTATCCTTTGCTGCGGAATTCTTCAAATAGTAAGCATACAAGGCATATATTTACCACTATAGCTTACATTGGATAGGTTTTAACGCTACCCAGTGGTCTGATCAAGAGAATCCTTATGTACTTTCCAAAGAGTACGGCTAAACCCTCCTGGGTAAGAAGAGGTAAACCATGTCCAAGTCCAAGTCCGGTAATGCAACTTACCTGAAACCATGTCCACAGCCAAGAGGGCAGGAAAAAAGACTGGAGATCCGGTCTGGTAGGAGGAGTATTTATACCTTTATTTCCTGTCCTAAACAGCCAAGTGGGCGGAGCTAACCCTATCGTAATGCTGCCATGGATATATCCAGGAATATATTTGAATCAGTTTGTCTCAGTCTAGTGATACTGATAAAAATGCCAGCCAAATAACCTAGCAAATAACTTTTTTATTGGCTGTTGAATACTAGCGTTTTGGCCAAGAGTAGTTCGAGTAGGAGTAGTTCTATCAGCTCAGAGAGGTTCTGTGTTGTGGTCTGATATAGCTATATGGGAATGGAGATTTGGAGGTGTTAGTTTAAGACTGCTTTCATATTGTGTCTACCCGTGTTTCCTAGGAGGGACACAGAGTGTGTAGTTGCGTGCCCATGAATGTGTTTTCTGTATTGGCATATCTGCTGGGTATCCATTATGTGTTTCTACTACGTCTGTTTTGTGAGATGTCTGTTTTGTGAGATGACGTGTAATATTACATTGGATGCTGAGTATGAGTTATATGGTTTGGAATGAATTGGTGTGTTGTGTATTTTATGTATTTTATTGTCCATTGTGTAGGTGTTTAACTAGCAGAGTGATTTGCATGTCATTAACGCAAGCATGTAGTGTTTTTTTTTTTTTTACAAAAGGTGAAATGCTGTCAAGCCGGCTAGAATTAAACAATTGTATCGCTCCTGGAGCAAGAAAAGCACTTGTTACATCCCACTGGAGCAAGAAAAACGCTTGTTACATCCTACGCAAATTTCTGCTGTTCAAATCGTGGATCCACGTTTCCATTTGTAAATTGACTAATCCTGAAAGTCATTATTTTACTGATAAAAGGGATTGCATGGATAAGAAGATGTCTCTCCCTCATAAAGGCGTTCTAATAGGGGAGTATTGTCCAGCTCAGAGTTAACTCTACTTTTAAAGTACATTGCATTATTTGTGTCTAAGTAATCTACTAAACTACTGTATTATATTTGTATGGGTAAATTGAAAGCATTTTGCAGATCCAGAAGAGGATTAATAAATAATATAATAATCTCACTAGGTGTCAAATTCTGCAAAGAGGCTATCCAAAGTACGCACTTAGGTTAAACTTGTTTTCTTGATAAGCGTATAAAATTTAGTTTTGTGGTTAGACTTTTGATACTCAATTTGAAATACCGTATTTATCGGCGTATAACACGCACTTTTTCCCCCTGAAAATAGGGGAAAAATCGTGGGTGCGTGTTATACGCCGATATCCCATAATTACTTACCTGTCTTGAAGCGTGGGCCGGTGTTCAGCGCGCACCGCGGTAATGGAACTTCAATTTCAGGTTCCGGTTTCCGGCGTGACACTTCCTTTCAGTCCCGCCGGAAACCGGAACCTGAAATTAAAGTTCCTGTACCGCGGTGCGCGCTGTGAAGCCGGCCCACGCTTCAAAACAGGTAAGTAATTATATAGGACAAGGGAAAGTACACTATGGGAGAGGAGGGGGGAGAATACTATGGGAGGGGGGGAGAATACTATGGGAGGGTAGGGGGGAGAATACTATGGGAGGGGAGGGGGGGAGAATACTATGGTAGGGGGTGGGGGAGAATACTATGGGAGGGGGTGGGGGATAATACTGTGGGAGGGGGTGGGGGAGAATACTATGGGAGGGGAGGGGGGAGAATACTATGGGAGGGGAGGGGGGAGAATACTATGGGAGGGGGGGAGAATACTATGGGAGGGTAGGGGGGGAGAATACTATGGGAGGGGGGGGGGAGAATACTATGGTAGGGGGTGGGGGAGAATACTATGGGAGGGGGTGGGGGATAATACTGTGGGAGGGGGTGGGGGAGAATACTATGGGAGGGGAGGGGGGAGAATACTATGGGAGGGGAGGGGGGAGAATACTATGGGAGGGGAGGGGGGTTGAATACTATGGGAGGGGAGGGGGGAGAATACTATGGGAGGGGGTGGGGGAGAATACTATGGGGGGGAGAATACTATGGGATGAGGGGGGAACACTATGGGATGAGGGGGGAATACTATGGAAAGGGGGGGGGACACTATGGGATGAGGGGGGGAATACTATGGGAGGGGGGGAAATTTCCTGGAATTTCCTTCTAAAAATGAGGTGCGTGTTATACGCCGGTGCGTGTTATACGCCGATAAATACGGTACGTCCCAACTACATCCTTGCACGGCGCCAGGTACAGGAAGCAATATGCGTTTTTAATATTTGCAAAGTCTTAGTGTTTTCAATATATTATAACAATGGAAAAGTACCTAACCGTCAGGGCCGGACTGGGAACTAAAATCAGCCCTGGAAAAAAATTCTATACCAGCCCAATAACGCGTCGCGACAGCATAGTGTGCTGATATAGAGGGTGAGAAAAAAACTTGAAATTGAAAACTCTTACTCCAACGAAGGAACGCATATAGGGCTTCAAAATAAACAAAAGAGCGCCTTTATTTTAAGTAGACGTACATTTGCATGTAATCAATGTTTCAGTACAACTACTTTGGCCTATTAAGGACATTTTAGTAATGGGACTGAAATGCTGAATGTCTGCAGTTGCACAACTAAAAAAATGAAGTGATCTGGTTAATTTTGAAGTTCTATGGGTGCGCTCTTCACTTTGAATATGTTATTGTGCATGAGTATGCAACTAGCAACAAGACAGGGCCAATACCTGCTCATTACACACACACACACACACACATATATATATATATATATATTAATGACCTTTATGTGTGTATTATGCATATTATTATTATTATTATTATTATTTTATTATTTATATAGCGCCAACAAATTCCGTAGCGCTGTACAATGGGTGGACTAACAGACACATAATTGAGATCAGACCACTGGACGTACAGGAACAGAGGGGGTTGAGGGCCCTGCTCAATGAGCTTACATGCTAGAGGGAGTGGGGTATAGTGACACAAACGGGTTAAAGTAGGGGAATTAAATAGTTTGTTAGAGAAGGGTTTATTGAGTGCTTGGTAGGTCATTTTTGACAGTTGCAGGAAAGGAGTCATGGGGTGGGGGATGAGAAGCCTGCTGACAGTTTAATTGATACGCTTTAACGAAGAAGTGAGTTTTCAAAGATTTTTTGAAGGAGTGGAGGCTGGGTGAAAGTCTGATTGAGGAGGGAAGTGAGTTCCACAGAATAGGTGCAGCCCTAGAGAAGTCTTGAAGGCGAGCGTCAGAGGTGGGGATCCGGGCAGAGGATAGGCGTAGGTCTTGGGATGAGCGCAGGGGTCTCGACGGGACATACTTGTGTATGAGGGAGGATAGGTATGTTGGAGCAGCATTATGTAGGGATTTGTAAGCAAGTGCCAGAATTTTGAATTGGGCCCTATATCTAACTGGAAGCCAATGCAGGGACTGACAGAGAGTGGAGGCGTGGGAGGTGCGACCGGACAGGAAAATAAGCCTCGCAGCCGCGTTCATTACAGATTGCAGTGGTGCAAGCTGGGAACATGTAAGACCGGTCAGAAGGGGATTGCAGTAGTCGAGGCGAGAGAGAACAACAGCATGAACCAATATCTTAGCCGCGTCCGGCGTTAGATATGGGCGGATGCGCGCTATGTTCTTGAGTTGGAAGCGACAGGATTTGACTATCGATTGGACATGGGGAGTAAAAGAGAGGTCAGAATCGAAAAGAACCCCTAGGCAGCGAGCCTGCGAGGTAGAGGTGATAGTAGCGCCGTTGACTTGGATGGAGACAACAGGAGTAGCAGCACTTGAGGGAGGAAAAACTAGAAGTTCTGTTTTGGACAGGTTGAGTTTAAGGAAGTGAGCAGCCATCCAGTTGGAAATAGCAGAGAGGCAGTCAGAAACACGAGTCAAGGTGGGCGGAGAGAGATCAGGGGAGGACAGGTAGATTTGCGTGTCATCTGCATATAAATGATATTGGAAACCAAAGGAGCTGATGAGTTTACCAAGGGAGGCAGTATAGATAGAGAACAATAGGGGGCCGAGGACAGATCCTTAGGGGACGCCGACAGAGAGGGGTTGGTGAGAAGAGGCAGAACCAGAGAAAGAAACACTGAAAGAGCGCTGGGAGAGGTAGGAGGAGCACCAGGAGAGAGCAGTATCCCGTAGACCAAAGTTACGAAGAATGTGAAGAAGCTGTTGATGATCAACAGTGTCAAATGCGGCAGAAAGATCAAGGAGGATTAGGATAGAGTATTGGCCGTGAGATATAAATGTATATGACTATATGTGTAAATATTATAGGCATAGTTATATGTTACTAATACACACATCAATATACATGCATATATATGTGTGTATTACTGTCAGGATCAGATCAATTTACGTCTATTACCTTTACCTCGTTTAGTGTATCTTGTCTCCAATTGTCTCCTTTTTTTTCTCTTACAGCGACCCTTGTGCATCTTTTACTTCATCCCAGTCCATGTGTGTTTCTTTTTACCCTTATCCAGCCTCTGTATTTCTCTTTCCCCCAGCCCCTTTTGTGTTGTTCTTAGCCCCAGACACTTTGTCTCTTTCTCCCCTTCCAAATCTCATCTGTGTGTCTCTTTCTAACACCAGACTCTGTGTCCCCTTCTCCTGTGTATCTCTATTACCCCCCTGTCTCTTTGCCCCCCTTGCCCTACCCCCCTTACCCCCTATTTGCCTCTCCCCTTCCCCTCTATTTGTCTCCCCCTTCTCCTATATTTACCCCCCTTCCCCTCTATTTGTCTCCCCCCTTCCCCTCTATTTGCCCCCCTTCCCCTCTATTTGTCTCCCCCTTCCCCTCTATTTGTCTCCCCCCTCCCCCTCTATTTGCCTCTCCCCTTCCCCTCTATCTGTCTCCCCCTTCTCCTCTATCTACCCCCCTTCCCCTCTATTTGCCCCTTCCCCTCTATTTGTCTCCCCCTTCCCCTCTATTTGTCTACCCCCCTTCCCCTCTATTTGCCTCTCCCCTTCCCCTCTATTTGTCTCCCCCTTCTCCTCTAGTTACCCCCCTTCCCCTCTATTTGACTCCCCCCTTCCCCTCTATTTGCCCCCCTTCCCCTCTATTTGTCTCCCACTTCTCCTCTATTTGCCCCCCCCTTCCCCTTCTGTGTGCCTGCTTAACTTGTCACAGGAGGACTGAGGGAGGGGGCGGAGCTAACGACCATGCTCCCTCACGGTTCCCATAATTCCCAGCATCTACACATCATAGAGTAGTGATTACTCTATGATGTGTCCATGCTGGGAATTATGGGAACCGCGAGGGAGCATGGTCGTTAGCTCCACCCCCTCCCTCAGTCCTCCTGTGCTGACAGCTATGATGCTGTCAGTATCAGTGAGTGTGCCGCTGGATCGCTTAGGCGGCCGCCCGGCTCACTCACTGATACTGACAGCAGGTACAGCTGTCAGCACAGGAGATGGGGCCGCCGGCTGCAAGGTAAGTATAAACCCTCAGAGTGTGCCGCCGGACCGGCCACCCGGCGGCACCGACAATGCGGCTGGCGGCCGCAATATTATTAAAATATAGGGAGCAGGGCTCCCTCTCTCCCTCCAGCCCCCTAGGTGCCGCAGCCCACCGGGAAATTTCCCGGCATCCCGGTTTGCCAGTCCGGCCCTGCTAGCCGTATGTCTGCATTACGCTCATGACACAGACTGTCAG
This sequence comes from Pelobates fuscus, assembly GCF_036172605.1. Lineage (NCBI taxonomy): Eukaryota > Metazoa > Chordata > Amphibia > Anura > Pelobatidae > Pelobates > Pelobates fuscus. The sequence continues at coordinate 314,597,382 of NC_086318.1, forward strand.
TATTGCAAGCCCTATATGAAGGCTATGCTTTCATTGTCGATGTATATACCCCTAGACAACCTTGCTTTATATACACAATTTAACAATACTTTAAACCTTTAAAAGCTCATTAATATTATATCTGTGTGGTACACAAACAGGGGTACACAATGAGGGTGTGTGAGTTAGGTAATCCCGACCTGCATATGGAATATGCTTCCTTCTTGTTCCTTGTTGGTCTGTGACTGGCCCCCTATAACCCCAAATTAATTTCTTGGGAAGATTCATGAGAAAGATACAGCAAATTATTTTGATAGAAAGAAAGAAGAAAAAGGTATGTTGTATCAGTCACAAGGATTGTGATCCTAAGCAGGCGAGTCAAAGAAATTTGCGAGGTGATAGGAGATTGAATCAGAAAAGTTTTAGAGGCAGAGGTAGAGGATTTGGTCAAAGGGTCTAACTTTTGTAGAGGTGGCAACTTCAGCATTGGTGGAACACACTGTTCTAATTGTGGATAGCAGGATCACTGGAAAAAATTAGCGCCTAAACCCACCCCTACAGATTCCTCAATACCAACCACAGCTTCCAACCTATACCCACACCCAACAACCCCAGCCTAATACACAGATGTGTTATGTGTTTAATATTTTATAAATAGTTTTGGGTGTTAATCGGGAATTTTACAACATGACAGGAGGCTTCATATTTGCATATCTTTCTTTACTGAAAACTCCAGCAGCATAGAAACATAACAACCAATCAGAAAAAAGTTATGATGCCCATAAAAGGCCCTGTCTATGACATCACTTCCTCTTTCTTTGCTGCTCCAGCCTCAAACAGGTCAGAGTATTTTACCTCTCTGGTATACTCTTATTTGCTTTACCTTACAATTGTATTAATTACTTCTTATCCCTACTGCTACCTAGTCCTCTTATGCCTGTCCCTACACCTTATTCTTCTATTTTTTCACCTGTGTTTTACATTGTTATTGCATGGCGGTCCGCGGGTGTCACGACGGTCCGTGTCGCGCTCGCCTCGCGGACCTGCCCTTCTCATATTCAAGGGGTGGAGGGAGGCTAGGTCAGCTTTTATATTTATTGTAATTATTTTCCTTCGGTTTTTCGCCGCGCGACCGCGATCGTTGCGCTCCTCCACATGCGGGCGGCGGCCATCTTGGTTCTCGCGGCCCGCGAGATGCCCGACGGCCGCCTTTCCAGCTCGCTCGGCGGATCGGGAATCACCCGACCGCCGGGCTCCTTATATAAATCATCACCACACGGCTATACTAAATGCTACCTGGCACTGAGTCATGCCATGATATTTATGGATTATATGTAGGCAAGCATGCTATTCTTAAAGGAGACTGACTGGTTTTCCTGTAAACTGAAAAGGATCATATACTTTAACTGTACCACACAGGATCATCCTATATTACTATACCCAGGGCCGGTGCTTGGATTTTTAGGTACATAGGCGAAGATGCATTTTTCCGCCCCCCCTCCCCCCCAAAAAAAACATCTTCACCTATGTGCCTCTTAACCAGCCCCTCTCCCCTCCCTGACCATTAATGGTCCCTTCCCTGTCCCTTAGTGTTCTTCTCCCCTACCCCCTCTTTTCCCTGTCTCTTGGTGTTTCTCTCCCATTCCCTCCCTGTCCCTTGGTGCACCCCACACCCCTTTAGTGGTCACACTCCCCTTCCTGGTGTGTCAGTGTGTACAGAGTGTAGCGGAGCGGAGCGCGGTACAGGAGCTTCAGTTTTCTGTACCTGGCCGAACTGACAGGGAGTGCTCTCTCTGTGAGCACCTCCTGTCAGTCTGGCCAGGTACAGGAAACAGAAGCTCCTGTACCGCGCTCCGCTACACTCTGTACACACTGACAGTCACACACTCAATGTCAAACACACAGACGTCACTGACAGACACAGACTCATTGATCTGACACACACTCATTCATTGACACTGACAGACACACACTGATTGACACTCATTGACAGACACACTGATAGTCACACACTCAATGTCAAACACACAGACTCAATGACAAACATACTCTCACTGATTTGACAGACACACACTCATACACTGACAAACACACTCATCATACACTGACAGACACACTCATACACTCACATGCACACACACAGACGCACTCACACACACACGCTGTCACTCACAGACGCACACACTCTGTCACTCACAGACACATACTGTCACTCACAGACACACACTCTGTCACTCACAGACGCACACACTGTCACTCACAGACGCACACACTGTCACTCACAGACGCACACACTGTCACTCACAGACGCACACTCTGTCACTCACAGACGCACACTCTGTCACTCACAGATGCACACACTCTGTCACTCACAGACGCACACACTCTGTCACTCACAGACGCACACACTGTCACTCACAGACGCACACATTGTCACTCACAGACGCACACTCTGTCACTCACAGACGCACATGCTGTCACTCACAGACGCACACGCTGTCACTCACAGAAGCACACTCTGTCACTCACATACGCACACTGTCACTCACAGATGCACACTCTGTCACTCACAGACACACACTCTGTCACTCACAGACACACACTGTCCCTCACAGACACACACTCTGTCACTCACAGACACACACTCTGTCACTCACAGACACATACACTCACACACAGACACACACACTCACACACACACACACAGACACATACACTCACACACACACATACACTCACACACACACACACACACACACAGACACATACACTCACACACATACACTCACACACATACACTCACACATACACAGACACATACACTCACACACATACACTCACATACACACACTCACACACACACAGACACATACACTCACACACATATACTCACTATATATCTTATAAATAAATATTTTCCACCCAGCCTCCCTACCTGGAGAGCTGGTGTGGATGATGAATCCTTCCCTGGGGTCCAGTGGGGCTGCTGGGCGGCATGCGGCTGTGCTGAGATCAGACGCGGCGAGGGAGCTCTAACCTCTCTGCTCTGCTCCCTCGCGCGCTGCCTGTCTGCTGATACCGCGGGAGCCGGAATATGACGTCATATTCCGGCTCCCGCGGTATCAGCAGACGGGCAGCGCGCGAGGGAGCAGAGCAGAGAGGTTAGAGCTCCCTCGTCGCGTCTGATCTCAGCACAGCCGCACACAGCACCGGGGGCCGAGATGGTGCCCCGGCAGGAGGGAGAGCTTCCCTCCTGCCGGTCACTGAAATCTTGCGCCCCCAGAGCCCGTGCGCCCTAAGGCGGCCGCCTGTGCCACCTTATGGACGCGCCGGCCCTGACTATACCCTATACAGGGGCATACTATCTTAGGGTCATACTATATTACTGTACCCTGCACAGGGGCTGTCTATACTACTGTACCCCACACAGGGGCATGCTGTATTACTGTACCCTACTCAGGGGCATGCTATATTACTGTACCCTACCCAGGGGCATACTATATCGCAGTACCCTACACAGGGGCATACTATACTACTATACCCTACGCTGGGTCATACTATATTACTGTACCTGACCGTACAAATTAATGTGGGTGTCCTCTGGGTATTTTTTCATGGCACACCACCTGGGGTGACCCCCCAGATATGCATGCAAGGTCACATAGACCATTACCCTTGATGTGGGTGTCCTCTGGGTTACCACGGCACACCACCCGGGGTGAACCCCGATCATATGCACGGAGGCCTACGCCACAACTTTACCACGGATTACTACATACATATATGGATGTTTAAACACTGCCTGTCAGTTTTACATTAAAGCAACAGTACCACTCCAATTGCTGGATACGATTTGAATGCAGGATCATTAAGGAAACTGAGTGTATTGCAGAGTACCCTTCACAGGGATACATAGATGTATATTTACTGTACCTAGTGTACATACTGAACGTGGGTGTCCTCTGGGTAATTTTTCATGGCACACCACCTGGGGTGAACCCCCAGATATGCATGCAATGCTTGTAAGGTGCCAATAATTATAACATGGGTGTCCTCTGGGTTACTATGGCACACCACCTGGGATGAACCCCATCCGAATGCACGTGGGTCCTGCTGCTGCAGACCTTAAAGAGACAGGCCCCACACGCTTCTATAATAAGCCTGTATGATTAAAAACCATGCATACAGCTCTGACGTACATTTGTAGTGAACCCGGCTAACCAGACCATCACCACTACCAGCCAGTCACGCCTGCACCACGGCTCTCAGTAGCCAGATTAAACTAATAGAGGTGACCTCTCTACACTTGGCACAAGTATTCATACACTCAGACATTCTCAAACAGGCAATTCCAGTCGTTTAACCTGGGTGATCCCCAGTTCTACCAGGAGTCTAGAACCCCTACGTGCTGATCCTCAAACACTACTCCCACTGACTGCCACTATCTCCCAACAGGACGGGTACGAGTCATGGAGGACACTTTTAACCTTCCCAAGATTCCTAGGCAATGATAAACGCCGCAGTAGCGGCCTCAGTGGAGAAGTTTTTCTGTTATGAGCTCTGCCCCAAACTGCTTGATGGAGGCCTCAGGCCCAAAGCCTCCAAGTCAAAACGGCAAGGGAAGGGCTCCAGCCCCCCTGCCACTAAGGTCAAGGGCAAGACGCCCATCAAACAGACCAAGTGAATGGAGCACCGGGAATCCAAACCACGTCCACCAGAATCTTCCGGCAAAGATGATTCCTTGCACTACGCACTTTGGACATGGTAGATGAGCAACAGAGATAGCAGTGACGGCGCTTAACCAGAGTTGCCAAAGACGGAACGTTCCTGGACGAACACTGTTGGCTGTGCAACCCTCTGGAGATAGAAGTATGCGCACGCCTCAGGGTCGAATACCCCAGACCACTGCTACCAGTCAAGTGGCAGTTACGCCCGAGCTCAACAACAGCACTGAGGTCGACACGATTAAGTACTTGATTTACCAGGCCTAATTGCAAATATGCTCCTTTTTTGCGGATCCGGCGCTTAACCAGGGTACACGACCAGCCCCAAGCCCCACCCAGTGGAAAGAATAATCCACCCCCTTCCACCACATGCCCCGAGGACACGAAACAGCCAGCGGACCACATTAAGCAAACGCAGAACCAACGCACACTCCCACCCCCGCACAATCGAAACACACCACGAGGGCCTACCAAAAATAAACAAGAAAGGAGCGGCAGGCGCAAAGCCACATATCACCCCCTTACTCTCTCTTCAATGAACAGCCACAAACAAAAGATCCATACTGAGGAAATCCCCCCCTCCCTGCCAGGGCCCCCCCAACGAGTTCCCACCCACAAAAGTACAACTCTGCAAACGCAGTGAGTACCCCAACACACTCATCCCAAGGATAAACCATGTCCAATGCAAACTTCACGAAATGTGATACCTCGGTATAACAAAATGCTACTTAATGATATTCTTGGCATGTACTCACCAAACAGGCTATTGTATGATAGGCAGTGTACGAGATCTTGAATTATTAGTATAATTCTTATGTTCACACCCTTAACCTCTTTTTTCTGTACCCCACCCCCCCTGTGGAACGAAAACTTTAAAACAAAGAAGTTATAAGAAAAGTATGCGCAATAGTACCCTATCCCCTACCCCTCTCTTTTCTGTACCCCACTCAAAACCCAAGACGAAAGCCTAACAAGTGTCGACACGAACGTAGAGGATGTTTATATGCAATTAACATATGTTGAAACTATCATAAAACAACTAGTATGTACTCCTGGACTGTTCGACCACCAGAACAAGCACATGTGTGTTAGGAGAAGTTTGTACCACAATCTCTAACTCCCTGTCTTCTCTTCTGTACCCCCTCTCCATAAAACAAAACTTTCAAAATAAAGAATTTATAAAAAAAAAAAACAAAAAAAAACACTAACATATACATATGGGGATAATTCCCAATAAAACTCTGTTCCTAAACTTGAACCTGGATTTGATACTCAAAATCAATTACTTTAATAATCCCGAATAATTGAAGATTATACTAGCTTTAGTGTACTAATAATCTTAATTTTAGTAATGACAGGAGGCGAATATTTGCATATCTTTCTTTACTGAAAACTCCAGCAGCATAGAAACATAACAACCAATCAGAAAAAGTTCCGTGATGTAGAGCTATGGAAGGTGAGTCTTTGTCTTGATGAGAAGACGTTCACGCTGTAAGAAAAAGAAAAAGGTGAAAGGACTCTGGCGTGATAACTTGTCCGCATACAATAAACATTAAGAATCTGATATACCAATGGATACTAGAATGAGTAACATATCAATATATATTAATTCTAAAGCAATGATATTTAAGAATCTATAAACACAACATAATTCAAGGTACATATCTAATTATTCAACCTATACAAGTCTCTCAAGCCACATATCTAAGTAGCAAACATACAATCATAACGTACCTGAACATAAAGGGCATATTCTGTTCAACACGAGAAAACATGGGAGGGATCCTATAAGGTGGGAAATATTCGCCTCCTGTCATTACTAAAATTAAGATTATTAGTACACTAAAGCTAGTATAATCTTCAATTTTACAAGCTGTGGTAGGAACAGAGCTTTTACACCGATAGTGTAACAGTTATTATATACATATTGAAACTTTTCGAACGGTAAAACCTTTAAACTTTGCGACAATTGACTGGTCCCTAGTTCTCGTTTCTACTCCCATGGTCGTACCCTGGTAGTCAGGTTTGTCCATGCCCTGGCGTCCATCATGCGTCTGCCCTTTGTTGTCACTTTGGAATGGTGGTGTTGGGTCGTGAGGGGAGGGGTGGAGGGGAGGGCAGGGCAGGGGGGTGGGCTCTTATTGCGCGGCTGTGACCGTTGGCCCTCTGTCTTGGTTTTTTGTTCTCGGTTACACCTGGGCAGGGGCCTCCCTAGCATGTCTTCACTGCTCTATTGAAGCGTCCTTCCCGTCTCCACTGGTATTTCCCCCGTGTCTCCCCTTCATCCACGCCCCCCTGGGAGCCCGATGATGTCATGGGGTCTCGTCTGTCCCAAATGGCACAGTGTTTTCTGTCAGGCCGTGGGGGGGAGGGGCGTCTCTGGTGCCTTGTGTGTCACATCTGTCATCGTGGGCGTCGTCTCATCCTAAGCCGCTCGCCTCCCCCAGCCTGGGTGTGTCCCCTGTGGGCGATCTATTTTGCGCGCGCCCAGGCCCAGCGCCTGGAAGAAGGGCGGGGGTAAATGGTGCTGTCGGAGTTCTGGTCTCTTGCAGTGGCCAGTCTCTGCGTTTCCCCCCTCCCCCTCCTCGGGGGCATACATGTCTCTCGGTTCCAAGGTGCCTCCTACAGTGTCAACCTTTAATATAAGCCTCTTCTATGCTATTCATAGATTTTAGTACACCTCGATTGTTTAGGTTTAAATTTATATATTGACCCTCTGCTTGTTAGGTTGATGCTAGCGTCTCTGGTGGAGCTCCTGCGGGGGTGGGTTGTGGGATTAGCTGTCTCTTTCGGGGCTGGTGTTTCGATGCCTGTGCCCGCCATTGCCCTGTGCGCCCCTGCTGGCCTTCTGGGTTGTCGCTGTGAATATCTTAGCCCCTGCGGCCCCCGACCTGCGCTTGTTAAGGTGGATGCTGTCAGGTTCACTTTGCCTGTGGGCCGGTTGGTCTTGCCTGGGGTTGTGTGATCAGTTCCCTCCCCCGCTGGCCCTAGTGTCCCTGTGGGCCGGGGGATGTCAGTACAGTACCTTATGGGTGGGGTGGTGGTCCGGAGGCCGCCGGGTCATGAGTGTAGCAAGCCGGGGGCTCAGGTGTCGGTTGGAGGTGTCGTGGATCTCGCAGCTTTGTCTTGGTCATGCTGCAATTGTTGACGGTGCTTTGCGGTTGGTGGCCGTGCGCTGTTGTCAGTGGGCCGCCGTTTCTTGGTGGTTAGTCTTGGCAGGGTCATTCTGGGATATCGTTGGTTGTTGCTCTTGAGTCTGTATCCGGGGTATGTCAGTGATGTCTTGTCGAGGGTCCAGTCTGTGTGCTGATGATTGCTGGCTTTTAGTTGTCTGTTCTGGGCACCTGCCTCTGGCTGGTGGATGCCTGTGAGGTTGGCCCATCAGACTCTCGTGGCTGTGTAGGGATTTGCGGCAGGCCCAGCTGGTCTAGGAGCGCTGGTATTTCTGCTGGTCTTGTTAGTGTATAGAACCTGTTGTCCTTCCGAATGATGATCTTGAAAGGGTGGCCCCAGGCGTACCAGAGACCGTGTTGCTGTAGGTGTTGCGTAAGCGGGCGTAGGTCTTTTCTTCTCTTTAGGGTGGTTGGGGCTAGGTCTTGGTAGAGCTGTATCTGTGCTCCCTCCACTTCTATGGGCGAGTCCCGGGCTGCGCGCATTATTTGTTCTTTTATGTGGCAGAAGTGTAGACGTACAATTATGTCTCTCGGCATGGATGTATTGCTGCTGGGTGCCCGCAGTGCGCGGTGTGCGCGATCCATTAGTAGGTCTGCTGCCGTGGCCTCCGGTAGTAGGTTACGGAAGATTGCTGGAAGTGTGTCTGCGATCCGTTCGGTGGATACCGTTTCCGGCAGGCCCCTCACCCAAGATGGCGTCTGGGCCCTCTCTGTGCGTTGCTTGAAGATCGGGGGCTACCGCTGAGTCGCAGGGTTTCCTGTCGCCACCCATGGAGGAGGGTGAGTAAGGGTGTTCAGGCGTGTGGTTTTGGGATTCAGGGGGGGCTCAGGTGATTTTAATGGCTCTGGATCAGGCGAGGTCTCGGCAGAGCTCGCGTTTTAGGCGGCCATTCACTCGCGTGGTTAGGCTCCGCCTCATATATGTTAGTGTTTTAATACTCTGTGGCGAAACCGACCTCGCCACGTGTCCTTGGAGGGGGCTGCTTGCCCGCCTCTTGCCTTTGGACTATGGACCAGACTTTATGTGAATGTGTTAACCCAGATAGCTATACCATGGAGCCTATTCATATAATGAAAGACTATGGGAAAGACTTTAGCTCCATGGCAATTGTACTGTGTGAATAGGATCTGCGCGCTATTCGGTAGTTTTGTGCGCTCAGATCCCAGCTATCTGGGAATATGTGAAATGTCTGTGTGTTATGGATAAAAAGTAACTTTCTGTATTTTAAAGTGTTTTATGTCTTTCTGTAACCATGTGGTTAATGGAGTCTGCTTCTAGCCCTGGATAATTGGATTACTTCCCTCTTTGTCTCCAGGATAGAGGCCTATGTAAAACTTGTCTAAACCGGTTTGCCATGCGGCTAGTAAGGGACAAAAGATACTTTTAGTAACTTTTGAACCCCTGGTCGGATTCATGCCATTTTTTAATATGTTGTTCCCCTGAATGGATTGATATGTATTTTTATGTGAATGTGATGTATGGTTTTAGAGTTATGAAAGTTGTGTAAAAAGTATATTTTAAACTGTATGCATATTGGGATTATGTGTCACACTAAGGGGAGGGGATGTGTGGGTTGCACCCGTGATACTATTGGTCATTTTATGCCTCCCCCTGGGTGTGGCCTGTATGTGTGAGATGGAAATAAAAGCCAGGCTGGATGAGCCAGTCCAGAGTTCCTGTTTTACCCTCAAAGTGAAGTGTCGTCTCATTATTGGGGGAAGGATTTATTGCATGCTGTTCCAGTTTGACTGCTAGGAGTGCAAACCTATTCGTATGGTTCCTATTCAACTGTCTACAGCATTCAGAGGCTTGAGAGGATTCATATGCTTCTCTGATTCGGTGATTGTGGTGTCGGCTAGAGTGCTCGGAGGCCTCAGGAAGCGCTAGGAGCATCCATTAACGGAGGTACCCAGTCGGGGTGCCAGGCGATCCGTTACATTGGTGGCAAGCGGTGGGATGGCGTCCTAGTGTGAGGTAAAGCAGCTCGGAGACACCGTTCGTTTGGATTACAAAGTAAGGGCAACGCTAGTACCCGTACAGCGCCCCTATCTACAAAAGAAGCAACCTCAGCAAAGTAAGCATGGCGCCCAGTTACAGTCAAGAGGAGTTTGACGCTATGTTGAAAATGCTGCTGGCTTTCTTTGGACCAGAACCCCCGGAGGAGAAATACATACAGAGCACAAGGAAAGTAGCGGCAGCGTATCTGCAGGGTCTAGCAGATTTGGGCAAAAAGGGAGCTGAAGGGGCCGTCCTTGCTCCCCAGCGGCAGTCTACGGTTCAGGGATAGGAGCCTGTTATCCCCTCTCCCCAGCGGCAGCTTAGCACACCAAGGGGAGACAGTAAGCCCCACACCAGCGCAGATGGGACCGTGGTCTCTGCGCCCAAGTTACAGGGAGCTGAAGGGGCCATCCTCCCTCCCCAGCGGCAGTGTTATTTGTTGGGAATTGGGAGCCCAGTCTCCATTCCCCAGCGGCAGAGTATCCAGCAGGGAATAGAGTGAGTGCTTCTCTCATCCATACAAAGGCATTTCAAAGGGATATTATGTAAAACTTCATAGAAGACAGATTGCATAAAATATAAGCAAAGATAAGAGAAGTACATGAAGTTAAGGGTTTAACCATAATCTGTAATTTAAGTTTTAGCCTAGGTAATTAATTAATTGATGTTGTATTGATCCTTGTGTTTGTATGATTGTAGAGTCCTGGAGTGTTTGTGTCGCCTGATTTTTGGGACTACAGACCAATCTCTCTGGCTGACCATGCAATAAGTATTTTGCAATTACATCTGTTTGGTCATAATCCATGCAGGCCGAAGAAACTGAGATACTTACTTATGAGCAGGGCTGTATTTTGCGCGAGGCAAACAAGGCATTTGCCTAGGGCGGCACTTTCAGGGGGCGGCAAAAAAACGCCGCCCTAAGTACTTTGTCAAGTGCCTTGTTTGCCTCATGTCTTGGGGAGGCCAAGAGGTTGCCGGCCGGCCACCCTTGGATCCTCCCGAGGCATTTAGCTGACTCAAAGCTTAGACGGGAGGGGGGGCAAGGGAGTGCAATACTCTGAGCACTTCCTGCTCCCTCGCGCGCCAGGAGCCGGAATATGACATCACTCCGGCCCCGGCGGTGCGTGAGGGAGCAGGAAGTGCTCAGCTCCCTTGAGACAGATAGAGACACCGACCGATAGAAAGACCACCTGCACAGTCACACACCCAGACACCTCCCCACCGGGAACATCTGCTGCTGGGACCAGGACCCCCTCCATGCCCGCTCTTACTGGTTCCGGGACCCCTCGAGCAGTCATGGGATGTACCCTGAGCGTGGAGGAGAGAGCTGCGCTAGAGAGAACCAAACAGACCTGCTACTGGGTGAGCTACCCCCATCTACTCCACTGCCCCCTAATCTGCCCAGCTACCCCCCACCTACTCTACTGCTTCCTAATCTGCCCCAGCTACCCCCCATCTACTCCACTGCCCCAGCTACCCCCATCTACTCAACTACTTCCTAATCTGCCCCAGCTACCCCCATCTACTCAACTGCCCCCTAATCTGCCCTAGCTACCCCCCATCTACTCCACTGCCCCAAATTCTGCCCCAGCTACCCCCATCTACTCCACTCTCCCCTAATCTGCCCCAGCTACCCCATCTACTCTACTGCCCCATATGTGCCCCAGCTACCCCATATACTCTACTGCCCCATCTACCCCATTTACTCTACTGCCCCCAAATCTGCCCTAGCTACCCCATCTACTCTACTGCCCCCAAATCTGCCCCAGCTACCTCCCATCTACTCTACTGCCCCGTCTACTATTCTGCCCCCAAATCTGCACCTCTGCTTTACTGCCCTCCAACCTGCCCATATACCACAATCTGCCCCACTGTACCCTATTCTGTTCATATACCCCATTCTTGCGGGATCTGCCTGCTGCAGCCAGGGTACATACTCCCTTAATCTTTTTTTAATCAGGGACATTCATTTTCTCCTCCCCCCCACCTCCTCTCAACTGCCTTACTGGGGTTTTTTAATTATCCCAGGCATGCATCATCAGCACCCCTTATCTACCATACCAGGGTACAGTAATAATCTGCTCTTACAGATAGCTAATGACTACCCAGTACTGTCGGTGTGTTTGTGAGTGAATGTGTGTGTCTGTCAAATTAGTGAGTATGTTTGTGTCAGTGTGTGTATGTGTCTGGCATTGAAAGTGTGGGTTGTTTTAACAGTGTGCGTGCCAATGACTGTATGCGTGCGCCAATAACTATGTATCTGTCAGTGAGTGTACGTCAGTGCATGTGTCAATGAGGGCATGCGTCTGTCATTCAAAAAAGTGGCCTTGACATGAAGTGGTGGGGCAAATTTAGATTAGGGGGGTGCCTGAATTTAGTCGCGCCTAGGGCAGCACAAATCCAAGATACACCACTGCTTATGAGGACATAAACTTTGCACGCAAGAACCTGGAAAGTCCTGAAGGTGCAGTGCTGTCTAATGCCACTGGTTCTGTAATAACCCTTTCAACAATTGGGGTGTTGCACAGAGCATTGTGGTGAAAATACAGCAAACAAAAGAAGAACTATGTGGAACATAGACATTGTCTTGTTGTCAGCCATATTGCTACCCTGTCTGGTGTCTAAACTGATTTCTTTATACTCTGTGAAAGACTTATTCTATTTTTCTGAACTATGCTGAACTATTGAACTATTTTTATTTTTGTAGAGTTAGCCGGAGAGAGGGGAAGTGTTAGCTGACCCAGGGATGGATGTACTATGTGTGTTTTTGATATATGTTGAGTGTGCCAAGGATGGATTCCCATGTTTTGAGGAACTGCGTGAGGATATGACTGGTTTTGACTGGACCTTTGGAATAGGGAAATAGTTAAAAGATATAGGACGCAAGGTCCTGGTTGTGATTATTGTCAGAATTTCAAGCTAGATAATAATTAATCTCATGAATTAATATGTAAGAAGTGTTTCCCAATTCCTCCCGATACCAGAGCTATGTACTCACAGGTGCGGGTATTATAAGTCACAAGTGGTGTCAACTGTGAGGGGATGACATGTCTAACACGATCGCGGCCCCCACTCAGGTTTTCCCCAGATGTGCTTTTTCCTCAAATATGAGTTTTTGCCACTGGGTTTTTTGCCTGGCCCCAGATCATTGAGTGGACAGGTAATCCTAGACCCCGGTCCTTGGACGGGGGATAGATATTATTCCCACTTTGACTATATGCGCCCACTTCCGTGGACGAAGGAGGAAACAACTGTTGGGAATAATACACTTTGCCCATATTTACCCAGGGCTTTTGATATAGATGACCGGCTGTTTAAAATTGGTTAACATGTCAGCTATTTGCAATAATATATTTGCTATAAGCCCAAGTTCCATTTTGTCTTAAACATCCATTTTCTATATATCTGTCTGCAAAAGTATTAAGTGTATTTTTTCATGCTGAGTTTTGTAGACCACATGATTGCTTAGGAATGCCATAATGTGGAAGTTTCTCTGTCCTGGGAAGGTTTTATCAATAATATGAGCAAGGTCATTGCTCAAAGAGGGAAATGTAAGGATGTGAAATAGTTAACTCCTTTTGCTTTATATGTTTTGCTTTAAAATAATGTCTATAATGATTATGCTGACATTAGCATGTATTTTGTAACATGCTCCGAGAGATCTTCCGCTTCCAGGATGTCTGACCTCGGGACGTTTTTAGTTCTGCCTCTTTCCTTGACTTCTTTATCACTAACTGTCTCCTTTAACCCCTTAAGGACATATGACATGTGTGACATGTCATGATTCCCTTTTATTCCAGAAGTTTGGTCCTTAAGGGGTTAAGATGAAATACTAACCAACTAAAATGTGTAATTTTAGCTACTTGCGTGACAAGCTGTGTATAAATTCTGTTCACGAAATATACTCAGAGAGACTTTTTGTTAAGCACTTTCGAGTCTGTGTCTTTTGCTAACAAGAGCTCCATCAATTGATTTGGTGACTGGAGGTTCGAGAACTGAGGGAGTTAAAGAGAAGTTGATTAACCCTTTCAAAATGGAACCCTATTATGGCTCTGAAGTCTCCGCCCCGATTCCTGACACTATTGTGCATGTGTCTTCATGTGAACATCATGTTCTGAAAACCTATCCCTGTCCATGTGTGACCACTTGCACCGTTATGAATGGACTTCAATAATATGGCAGATTGAGAATTGCTGACAATACAGAGGTATATACAACTAAGACAAAGCTGGAATACGAAAGGGATCGAAGCGGCAGCATTTCCGGGTATGATGCCGCTATTGTCACGACGCAAGGAAGCATGAGAACTTAAGCGCCGGACACAGGAAAATAACAGCAAGGATCCATCAGGATAAGGCGCTAAATTTGTATTTATATACGAGACTATGGAGGACAGTGTAGCGGAACCCTATTGTGGCTGTCCTCCCTGTATTGTGGATTGCCCTCATCTACCCTACCCTGGCCCTAAAGACAAACACTGTGCCTGGCCCTTGGATTACCTCAGGGCAGTGGTGCTACTTCAAATGGGCACTTCGGATACCGTGGAAGTGCCGAAGTAACCGTCGAAGCTGTCGAAGTCGTCGAAGTGCACGGCATCGAACAAAGGACCACGTGGCGGTGGCCATTTTAACTCCGAACATCGCCGACCCGTACCATCGACTCCACTTCGACACTTCGACTAACGTCAAAGTACCGGCCGCAGTTCTAACGGGACTTAGACATTTTATGCCAGGAATTGACCGACCGCACAGCTCAAATCTATGGAACTATTTTGGGCAGGAAAATGTGTTTGCGGTCGGTCATAAAGGGACCTCCAACTAACTTTTGATCTGCTGGAGGGATTGGGACGATTTTTGAGAGGATTACTAATTAAAGGCTGCTGATTCTGAAAATGCATGTTTTATGTTTGTAGCACAAATATTATAGAAGTTATGAATATGGTGTAAAAGTTATGTTTGAAACTGTACAATAATGGGATTATGTGTCACACTAAGGGGAGGGGATGTGTGGGTTGTACCCAAGATACCATTGGTTGTTTTATGCCTCCCCCTGGGTGTGGCTTGTCTGTGTACAGTTGTAATAAAAGGCATGCTGGATGTACCAGCCAGCAGTTCTGTTCCTGAAACTGTGTGTCGTCCAGTTATTGGGATTGCAGTGGGGATATCGCTGTGTTATTTTGCCTGCTGGAAACTCTGCCTATGGATTTACTATTGCCTTGTTCCTGAGCCTTCCTGGGATCGTCAGTGGAGAATAGCTGTGGGATATCAGCTCTCCGCTACAGACAGCACAATCAAACCACTTTTTTTTTTTCCTTTTTTTTTTTTGCGTCAGATATTGTGATCGCTTTATGTCATTGCCAAATAACATTATCGAAATCCCATATCATCATATGCTTAAAACAATCCAGAAAAGAAAGGGAAAAAAGACAGTGAAAGGGAAGAAAAAAAGAAACAAAAAAAAGAGAAAGAGAGGGGTTCTGCCAATACTTCTAACATTAGTAGTCTTGCTATGGTGTTGTCTTACTATGGTGTTTCTGCCCAATGCATTCACCATAGTTCCCATGTCCTCTCATACTGGTCTCTCTTCCCCTGAGTGGCCCAATGTGCTTCTTCAAGTTCCCTCAAAGCTTCCACTCTAAGAATCCATTGTTCTTTAGTCGGAATACTAGATTTACGCCAATACAACGGGATCAGAGCATTTGCCTCATTCAATAAATAACTCAACAATATCTGTTTGTTATTCTCCTTGAAGGAAGCTGGCCAACCCAACAAAATCTTAGATGAGGATAATTGATCAAGCATTGGAAAAAATTTATAAATGACACTCAATACCTGTAACCAATAGCTCCCAATAATTTTGCACTCCCACCATATGTGTTCCATATTCGCCCACCTCTCACCACATCTCCAGCAGCCATCCAAAGCCAGTGCTCCGTATTTTTTAAGTTGGTCCGGGATATTATACCATCTAGTAACTCTTTTAAAAAAAATAATTTTCCTAGAAGTGCTCACCTGTGCCTTCATCCCCAATTTGAACACAAATGACCAATCGTTGCTTTCCATTTGAATATTCAAACCTTGCGTCCATTTCAATTGGAATGAAGGGACAGTCTTCTCCATAGCACCTTTATGAATTAAACTATATATACTGGACAAGTAACGCTTTTTCTCTATTCCAGGACCACAGAGTGACTCAAACTCTGTTCTATCTCTCGTCTGCCAATATGGTAGCACTTTTTGGTTAATAAAGAACTTTAAATACCTGATACCCATTCTATCTATAAGCGCTGTCATATTGTCCCATAAAGGGAACTCTCTTAATCTATTGGGTGTTTCATCTGTTATTAAACTTGTTACTAAAGGGTCTGCATCTCCGGTTAACTTTTCCAATAGTTTATGACCCGACCCAAACTGGAAATCCAAAATAGATGCTATTGGGAAGAATACCGATAGTCCCGGGGATAGCCCCCATCTATCTTTAAGCCTTCTCCAAGTCTGTATGGTGTGGTTTATAATTGGGTGTTTAGATGGTGATAATAATTTTAATTTACAATTATGCCAGGGCAGGGTCTCCAACTTCACCTTTATAAAATCCTGTTCTATCCTATACCATGGCTTCCCCTTGTCTATAGCCGTCCATTCTCTAATTCGCGCGCATTATACCGCAACATAGTATCTAAAGATATGCGGGAGGCCCAAGCCACCTCTCTCGATAGGTAGTGTCAATGTATTATACGCAATACGTGGAGTTTTGTGGTTCCATATAAATGAAAGGAATGTAGACCGCAATTTTCTAAAGAAGTCTCTAGGCAGAAAGACTGGCAAAGTCTGAAATAAGTATAATATCTTAGGTAAAATCAACATTTTTATAATATTATCTCTCCCGATCAATGTGAAAGAGGCCTGGTTCCATTTTTTTTAGATCTTCTTCAATCTTTCTCAATAGTTTCCCATAGTTCAATTTGAATAGATCTTTTAGATGTATCGTCAGTTGTGTCCCTAGATATGTTATACTAATGTCTGTCCACTTATATTTATATAGCTTTTGTAAATCCTCTTTAATTCCTCTATTTATCCCCACTCCCAATATTTCAGACTTATCTGAATTTACTTCAAAATTAGATAAGCCACCGAATTTCTCCAATTCCTCATGAACATAAGGAAATGTATATCGGGGTTCTATAAGCGTAAGTAAAACGTCATCGGCAAAAGCAGTTACTTTAACCTCTCCTCCCCTATACTTATATCCTTTAATATCTATGTTCTTTCGTATGGCTTCTAAAAAAGGTTCAAATGCTAAAACAAAAAGAAGAGGGGACAATGGGCATCCCTGACGAGTACCGTTACTAATAACAAAAGAGTTGGAGAGTTGACCATTAACACGGACATTAGCAGAAGGGCCTCTATACAAGGTCTGTACCCAATTTCAAAATCTCGGGTCAAGCCCCCATGCCTCTAAAATAGCAAACAGATAGGACCGATCCACCCTGTCAAAGGCCTTCTCGGCATCTATAGTTAACAAAGCTGTAGGACTTTTATTTATTATAGCTCCATGTATTACATTCAAAATTTTAGTGGTATTGTCTCTGGCTTCACGCCAGAGACAAAGCCAGCTTGATCAGGGTGGATCAGTCCAGGCATAAGGGGCTTAAGCCTATTTGCCAAAAGTTTTGCAAATATTTTTAAATCAACGTTAATAAGAGAAATCGGTCTATAACTACTGTATATTTCTGGATCTTTCCCTTCTTTATGTATCACAGCTAGTGATGTCGCGAACACAAAATTTTCGGTTCGCGAACAGCGAACGGGAACTTCCGCGAACCAGCGGACCGGGCGAACCGCCATTGACTTCAATGGGCAGGCGAATTTTAAAACCCACAGGGACTCTTTCTGGCCCCAAAAGTGATGGAAAAGTTGTTTCAAGGGGACTAACACCTGGACTGTGGCATGCCGTAGGGGGATCCATGGCAAACCTCCCATGGAAAATGACACAGTTGATGCAGAGTCTGTTTTTAATCCATAAAGGGCATAAATCACCTAACATTCCTACATCACAATGGATATGGATTGACACCTGACATATGACATATTGACACCTTGACATATGGATTGACACCTGTCCTCAGAGACCCTGATACACACTGACACAGAGCAGAATAGGGACTGTTCACCCTACATAGGGTCACTTGGCAGATATGGATTGACACCTATCCTAAGGATCCCTGATACACACTGACACAGAGCAGAATAGGGACTGTTCCCCCTACATAGGGTCACTTGGCAGATATGGATTGACACCTATCCTAAGGATCCCTGATACAAACTGACACAATGCAAAATAGGGACTGTTCACCCTACATAGGGTCACTTGGCAGATATGGATTGACACCTGTCCTCAAGGAACCATGATACACACTGACACAGAGCAGAATAGAGAATAGAGGTCTTCCACCTCCTCAAAGCCACCTTCCTCCTCTGACTCCTCTTCTTCAGACTCCTCTCTCTGCGTTGCCTCTCTCTGCGTTATTATAAGGTGTGTTAAGTAGTACTATTCTTATCAGTTTAATCCCTGTTGCGTCCCCTATCAGTGGACGTGTTTCTGGCAGCGATTTTAGGAACCGTGAGATAGAAAAAGATGCTTGGTCGGTCCTCCTAACTGGAGACTGTGTTGCTGTATGGGTGGCAGGTGGAGCCATTTATAAAGTACCCACTGCCAAGGTACATTTGAATTGTGGAGCGGGGCACGGAAACGTGGAGGTGGGGCAGGCAGGACCTACCCGCTGACGTTATTTTGGGCAACGACCTGGGGGAGCTGACTTCAGCTTTTGTTCCTCAAACCGCAGTACAAGAGGCATATCCGGTTGTGACCTGGCAGCAGGCCCGCACCACAGCTCCGCCTAACCACTCTGAGGCTCAGGTAAGCAATGTACCCCCCATGCCCAATGTCACGCCCTGGACATCCCCCCTAGAATTCGGTTCTGAAGTGGCCCTAGATCCCTCCCTGCAGATCTACAAAGATTGTATTAATAAAGACCAGGCAGGATTAGAAGGAGAAAGGTACACCTGGGACAAGGGGCTGCTGTAGAAAAAATAGTGTCCGGATCCATTCCCGACCCATAAAGCAATATAGACTGGAGTTATTACGCATCGCCCACGACATTCCCCTGTCTGGGCACTTAAGGATCAGCCGTACTAAGCACAGGCTGACCCAGAACTTCTTCTGGCTAGGTATCTCACAGGACGTCAGGCGATACTGCCATACCAGTGATACCTGCCAGAGGGTAGGGAAGAGGGGAGACTGATACAAAGCCCGGCTCCGTTCTCTTCCCATAATTGAGGAACCGTTCAGTAGGGTAGCGGTAGATATTATAGGACCCCTATCCAAGCCCAGTCCCTCCGGCAAGAAATATGTACTGACCGTGGTGGACTATGCAACCAGGTACCCAGAAGCAATAGCTTTGACTAATGTGCACGCAGAAACGGTAGCGGATGCCCTGATGCGAATATTTTCCCGGGTGTGATTTCCCAAGGAAATTATTTTGGATAGGGGCACCCAGTTTACCGCCGAAGTCGCACAACAACTCTGGAAGATATGTGGGATTCAGCAAATACTGAACTCCGCTTATCACCCCCAGTCCAATGGGCTCTGTGAACGGTTTAATGGAGCACTTAAACAGATGATCCGTACGTTCATAGACACTCAGACTTGGAAAGGTTCCTACCCCACTTGATGTTTGCCTATAGGGAAGTACCTCAGGAATACTACAGGTTCTCTCCTTTCGAACTATTATTTGGGAGGAGAGTGAGGGGCCCCCTAGATTTAATTAGGGAACACTGGGAGGGAGACGAGACTGTTAGCGGCACCCCCATCATACCCTATGTGCTAGAGTTTAGGGACCGCCTGGAGATGCTGACCCAGAACGTACGCGACAACCTCCAGGCGGCCCAACACAGGAAGCGCAGATGGTACGATAAGGGAGCCAGGAACCGCAGCTTTAAGGTGGGGCAAAAGGTGCTAATTTGGCGACCCGTCCACAAGGGCAAGCTGCATGCTTCCTGGCAGGGCCCATACAAGGTGGTAGAGCAGGTTTGTGATACCACCTTTGTGATCGGTCCGGTCACAGGCACGGGAGGCAAGCGCATGCTCCATGTGAACATGCTCAAGCCATACCACAAGTGCACGGAAGAGGTAACTGCGATCTGTGCACCTGCCACTGAAGATTATGATAATTTGCCACTCCCAGATCTCCTAGACCAAGAGGGCCAGAGCGGAGACCTGGGAGAAGAACAGTTAGGAAAACGGTTAGACCCCCAGAAGCGAACCCAGGTCCAAAGACTAATCCAGGACAAGGGGGCCACGTTTCCCAACCTACCTGTGTACACTCCGTTAACCACTCACAAAGTTGAAACCCTAGACCAGACCCCCCTTCGCCAAACCGCCTATCACATACCCGAAGCAGTTAAAGAAAATATGCGGAAAGAAATTGAGGAAATACTGCAGTTTGGGGTGATAGAACACTCTGACAGCCCCTGGGCCTCCCCGGTAGTACTAGTACCGAAACAGGATGGGGCTAAACGATAAAACAACCTCAGACGCCTACCCTATGCCCCGGATAGACGAGATCCTAGACAAAATGGCCAGAGGCCAGTACCTCACCACTATAGATCTGTGCAAGGGGTACTGGCAAATTCCATTAGCCGAGGACACCATCCCCAAGTCGGCATTTGTCACCCCGTTTGGCCTGTATCAGTTTAAGGTCATGCCATTCGGGATGAAGAATGCCCTGGCTAACTTTCAGAGGATGGTAGATCGGCTACTGGATGGGTTTCAGGAGTATGCCTGCGCCTACTTGGATGATATACCCATTTTTAGCTGCTGCTGGGCCGAACACCTGACCCACATAGGAGCCGGACTAGACCGGATTAGGGAGGCCAGACTGACCCTAAAGCCCAGTAAGTGCCATATAGGAATGGCAGAAGTTCAATACTTAGGGCACAGAGTCGGGAGCCTGCTACAGAAACCAGAACCCGCTAAAATAGAGGCAGTCGCCAAGTGGCCAACCCCCCGCACTAAAACCCAGGTCCTCGCATTCCTGGGTACCGCAGGGTACTACAGGAAATTCGTAGCTAATTACAGCACCCTAGCTAAACCTCTCACGGATCTAACACATAAAAACCTCCCCAAGATAGTAGTATGGGCCCCAGAGTGTGAACAGACCTTCCAACAGCTCAAGACGGCGCTCATTAAATCACCTGTACTTTCTGCTCCTGATCCAACTAAACGTTTTCTCGTCCATACAGACGCTTCTATGTTTGGATTGGGAGCAGTACTGAGCCAAGTCAGAGCAGATGGCGGCGAGCAACCCGGGGCTTATCTAAACCGGAAACTTTTACCCAGGGAAGTAGATACACTGCCATTGAAAAGGAGTGCCTGGCGGTGGTGTGTGCCCTCAAAAAGCTGCAACCTTACTTGTATGGACAACCGTTTACCTTACAGATCACAACCCGTTGGTGTGGCTGAACAGGGTGTCAGGAGACAATGCCAGGCTGTTGCGCTGGAGTTTGGTGCTACAGCCTTTTGACTTTACAATTCACTATCGCCCTGGGAAGCAAAATGGCAATGCTGACGGGTTATCCAGACAAACAGACCTTGAACAGTGATCTGTGAGTACTAATAAGGACTCAGCCGAGGAGGTTATGGAAGAGGATGGAGTAGGAGGAGTAGAGGAGGTGGCAGCAGGCCTGCCTGCAAGTCGTGGCGGTGTCACCAACTCCTCTGCAGAGCCACGCATTCCATGCTGAAGGCCTGACACCCGCTTTAAGGACACTGACTGCTATTAGCTTACAGTGAAAAACTTTTTTTCTTTTTAAAGGCACTCTATTGACACACCAGATATGAGAGGCAAAGTGGACTGGCAGAGGTTGGCAGAGTACATGCTGAAGGCCTGACACTCGCTTGAAGGACACTGACTGCTATAAGCTTACAGTGAAACACTTTTTTTCTTTTTAAAGGCACGCTATTGTCACACCTGATATGAGTGGCAAAGTGGACTGGCAGAGGTTGGCAGAGTACACACTGAAGGCCTGACACTCGCTTGAAGACAACTAACTTTTAAGAAAAACTTTTTTTCTTTTTAAAGGCACGCTATTGTCACACCAGATATGAGTGGCAAAGTGCACTTGCAGAGGTTGGCAGAGTACACGCTGTAGGCCTGACACCCGCTTGAAGACAACTAACTGCTATTCAATCTATAACAGTGGAAAAACATTTTTATTTTTAAAGGCACACTATTTTCACACCTGATAAGAGTGGCAAAGTGGACTGGCAGAGGTTGACAGAGTACACGCTGAAGGTCTGACACCCGCTTTAAGGACACTGACTGCTATTAGCTTACAGTGAAAAAACGTTTTTTCTTTTTAAAGGTACGCTATTGTCACACCAGATATGAGTGGCAAAGTGGACTGGCAGAGGTTGGCAGAGTACACGCTGAAGGCCTGACACCCAGACGCTTGCAGACAACTAACTGCTATTCAATCTATTACAGTGAAAAAAATGTTTTGGTTTTTAAATGCAAGCTTAAGCTATTGTGACACCAGATATGAGTGGTGGCACTGGGCATGTGGGCACAGTATCCACTGTGAGCCTGACACAGAAGCTGGCAGACAACTAACTGCTATTCAATCTATTACAGTGAAAACAAAAATTGTTTTTAAATGCAAACTTAAGCTATTGTGACACCAGATATGAGTGGTGGCACTGGGCAAGTGGGCACAGTATCCACTGTGAGCCTGACACAGAAGCTGGCAGACAACTAACTGCTATTCAATCTATTACAGTGAAAAAAAAAGTTTGGTTTTTAAATGCAAGTTTAAGCTATTGTGACACCAGATATGAGTGGTGGCACTGGGCAAGTGGGCACAGTATCCACTGTGAGCCTGACACAGAAGCTGGCAGGCAGGCAACTGCAATTACATTACACAGAAAAAAAAAGCAGACTGATGTTCTAGCCCTAAAAATTGCTTTTTGGGGTGCTGTCCTTACAGCAGAGATCAGATGAGTCCTTCAGGGCTGTAGTGGACACTGAATACACTAGCCTAGGTATCAATTCCCCTATCAAATGAGCAGCAGCTACACTTTCCCTCCTCTATCTAAGAATGCAGCTTCAGAATGAATCTAAAATGGATGCTGTACAGGAGGTGGGAGGGTCTGGAAGGGAGGGTCTGCTGCTAATTTGCTGGAATGTGTCTGCTGACCGTGAGGCACAGGGTCAAAGTTTACTCAATGAAGACGAATAGGGGGCGGATCGAACCGCGCATGTGTTCGCCCGCCGTGGCGAACGCGAACACGCTATGTTCGCCAGGAACTATTCGCCAGCGAACAGTTCGGTACATCACTAATCACAGCAATTACTGCTCTCAACATTTATGGCGGAATGTCCATAGTTGGAGATAGACCATTAAAAGTTCTTAGAAAATGTGGCTCAAGAATATTGTAGAATTGTTTATAATAGCGTGCAGAGAGACCATCCGGCCCAGGGCTTTTATTAAGAGGCATTGCTTTTATCACTGCCGAAAGCTCCTGAAGGGAGAACAATTCCTCCAATTGGGCTGGTGTATCTTTAGAAATGTTTAATGGAATATTTTTAGATAGATATTGTTCTCTTTTATATGGGGTCTTCTCAAGGGGTTTTAAGTTGTAAAGGTCTTTGTAATAATTCCTAAAAGTATTTGCTATTTCCTCAGTTGTATTACAAATTTTCCCTTGTGTATCTTTCATTTTGGGTATATATGTTTTTTTATACTTTACTTTTAAGGCTTTAGCTAAGAATTTCCCACTTTTATCCCCATGTGTGTAGATTGTACTTTGTGTCAACTGAACCGCTCTTTGGGCCTCATATGTCAATAATGACCTCAGCTTAGATCTGTTTGCCGATAAACATTTAAAATTTTCTTCGGTTGGAGATTGCTTATGCATAGATTCCAGTATATCCAATTTTTTTACAAGCCTTTGAATTTCTTTGGCTCGTTCCTTTTTACATCTAGCACCCCATTTGATTAAGACCCCCCCGATCACACTCTTATGCGCTTCCCATATCCATGATTCATTAATATTATCTTTACAATTATCTAGAAAATATTGAGAAAGCTTTTCTGATATGTCCTTAGAGACCCTTGGGTCATCAAGAAGAGACTCATTTAATCTCCATATGTTATTACCCTTCCCAACACCCTGCAGTTCGATATCCAGGAAAATGGGGGCGTGGTCAGACCACGTAATATTTCCTAGTTTTGCTCCCTTTACCAAATGTAGATACCTATGATTTACAAAAAACATATCTATCCTAGAATAACTATCTGCAGCTGATGAATAAAAAGTATAGTCCCTTTCATACTGATGAAGAATACACCAGCAATCAATCAATTGGTGGGAGTGCAACATTTTTAAGACTAATGACCTCTGACTCTTTTGTGTTTCTCTCGTACTTGAAGAGCTATCCACTGCATAATCCAAGACCATATTATAATCCCCACCAAGTATCAAAACTCCTTCCTCAAAATCTTCCAGTTTCCTTAGACATGTTTTCAAGAAAGATGCTTGGCTAGCGTTAGGCACATATATATTTGCAAGCGTGATCATTTGGTCATTAAGCTTCCCTTTTAGGAAAATATATCTACCTCCTCGATCCATTTTACTATCTGATTGGGCAAAATTCAAATCAGAGTTTAAGAGAATTGCCACTCCTCTAGACTTGCCTTTCAAAAAGTTGCTATAGAAAGTCTGGTTGAATTTATTCGTATTAAGTCTAGGCTGAAAAGTGTTTTTATAGTGAGTTTCTTGAATACATTTTTTTTGCCTTTCTAACTCCTGTACCAAGATAGAGCTTTCCTTGGAGAATTCAGACCATTAACGTTCAAAGACATACAACTAATCTGTACCATAGAAGCAGAAGAAAAATTCAATTTCTACGGTTACTGAACTCAAGCCACTTACCACTACTCCCATTTTTATGCAGAAGGCACACTTTTGAGAAAGGCAGTTTGCCGAAACACATCAAGTGGCAAGAGACAAGTGGACTTTTCTTTGTTTTTATAGAAGTCAGTTTTTAATGTTAATCCAATAAACCATGTTTTATCACCCATATCCTGCATTCTGGATTTTATGTGGCGGAGTACCGTAAACATAGATTGGAAACATCAGTATTTCTCATACACTCAGCTCTCAATCTCCAAGGGGTTAATACCCCTTACCCGGCATACAGACACTTTTTTCCTATTTAGGACCCTCTATTAGATAGAGTAGCTCTTTTTTTTGTTTTAATTAAGGTTTTTTTTCTATTTATTTTTGGTTTTGCTACTAATCTACTTTAGGTTGTACTATTTCCCATACGCCCCCTCCACTGGAGTGGATGTCTGGGATACTGTTCCCTTATTTTTCTATTTCTAGTTGCCAGGGTTACCTCCTGTAATACTAGTACAACCAGGTGATCTTTCTTTAACTAGGAGATAGGGTTAGGTGTTTACCCTAGCCCACAGTTTCTGATTGGTCGCACTGACCCACGTACTGACCCACTGACGCACTGACCCACGCCGGGAGACAGACTTGCAATATGTGCCGCTGGGTTCAGGGCTCCTCTGAAACTGGGAGAAATCCTTGTGAACCTTTCGGTCTGCAGCTTCCCCTCCGCCACGGGCAGACCATGCAGTAACTGTCAGCGAGCTCGGCCAATCACAGAGCGTTAACGCGGATTACCGCGGTAACGCTATGAGACTACACGTGCCAGAGCTCGCAAGACTATGTCTGCAGCGGAGGGGAAGCTGCAGACAGGTCAGCAAGAGCCACCAGACCACCAGGGAGGAAGGAAGGAGAAGAGACCACTGGATCACCATGGACTGCAGAAAAAGGTATTTGAATGGCTATCACCCTCACCTCCCCACATTGTCACCCTCACCTCCCCCCCATATTGTCACCCTCACCTCCCCACTCACATTGTCACCTCACCCCCCACACTATCACCCTCACCTCCCCCCCACATTGTCACCCTCACCCCCACCCTATCACCCTCACCACCCCCACATTGTCACCCTCACCCCCCCACACTATCACCCTCACTCCCCACACTATCACCCTCACCTCCCCCCCACAATGTCACCCTCACCTCCCCCCCACATTGTCACCCTCACCCCCACACTATCACCCTCACCCCCCCACACTATCACCCTCACCTCCCCCCACATTGTCACCCTCACCCCCCACGCTATCACCCTCACCTCCCCCCCACATTGTCACCCTCCACACTATCACCCTCACCCCCCCACACTATCACCCTCACCTCCCCCCCACATTGTCACTCTCACCTACCCCTCACATTGTCACCCTCACCCCCCACACTATCATCCTCACCCCCCACACTATCACCCTCACCTCCCCCCCACATTGTCACCCTCACCTCCCCCCCACATTGTCACCCTCACCTCCCCCCCCACATTGTCACCCTCACCTCCCACATTGTCACCCTCACCTTCCCCCCACATTGTCACCCTCACCTCCCACACTGCCACCCTCACCCCCCCCCATACACTGTCACCCTCATCCCCCCCACACTGTCACCTCACCTCCCACATTGTCACCCTCACCTCCCCCCACATTGTCAACCTCACCTCCCCCACACATTGTCACCCTCACCTCCCACATTGTCACCCTCACCCCCCCCCACATTGTAACCCTCACCTCCCCCCCACATTGTCACCCTCACCTCCCCCCACATTGTCACCCTCACCTCCCACATTGTCACCCTCACCTCCCCCCCACATTGTCACCCTCACCTCCCACATTGTCACCCTCACCTTCCCCCTACATTGTCACCCTCACCTCCCACACTGTCACCCTCATCCCCCCACTGTCACCCTCACCCCCCCACACTGTCACCCTCATCCCCCCACACTGTCACCTCACCTCCCACATTGTCACCCTCACCTCCCCCCACATTGTCAACCTCACCCCCCCACATTGTCACCCTCACCTCCCACATTGTCACCCTCACCTCCCCCCCACATTGTCACCCTCACCTCCCCCCCACATTGTCACCCTCACCTCCCACACTGTCACCCTCATCCACCCAACTGTCACCCTCATCCCCCCACACTGTCACCTCACCTCCCACATTCTCACCCTCACCTCTCCCCCATATTGTCACCCTCACCTCTCCCCCATATTGTCACCCTCACCTCCCCCACCTTGTCACCCTCATCCCCCCCACTGTCACCCTCACCCCCCACACTGTCACCCCATCCCCCCCACATTGTAACCCTCACCTCCCCCACATTGTCACCCTCACCTCCCACACTGTCACCCTCATCCCTCCCCCACTGTCACCCTCATCTCCCCCACACTGTCACCCTCATCCCCCTACACTGTCACCCTCATCCCCCCACACTGTCACCCTCACCTCCCCAAACTGTCACCTTCACCTCCCCCCCACTGTCACCCTCATCCCCCACCCTGTCACCCTCACTTCCCCTAACAACACTGTCACCCTCACCTCCACTGTCACTCTCTCTCCCCCACCCACACTGTCACCCTCACCTACCCTGTGTGTGTGTGTGTCTGTATTTGTGTGTCTGTGTACATGAGTGTCTGTGTATCTGTGTCAGTGTGTGTAACGTGTCATTGTGTGTGTCTGCATGTGTACTGCTTTGTCAGTCTGGGTATTTGCATACATGTGTGTTACTGTATGAGTATGTGTGGAAGTGTGTGTGGAAGTGTATACACTACACACAAATGCATACCTGCATTCAAACATGTACATTTACACACATACTCCATGCTTACAATCAAACACACATTGTATATATTTTTAAATACACAATATACACACACTGCATCCACTACACATGCACTGCAGTCAAACACAACACACACCCCTGTATTAAAACACTAAAATTATATATAAACAGCCCTTCATTCAAACTATAACACTACACATTAACGCATATCTGTATTTAAAATGCATCACCACATACAAATACCCTTGCATTTAGACGCAAGCACTACACACAAGTACACCACTACATTCCAATGTCAACAGTACATACAAATACACCCATACATCAACACATATACTTCATGCAAAAAAAAAAACATGCTTACATTCAAACGCTCAAACACTGCTCACAAAAACAACCCTGCAACGGTGGGCAAATGGTAGATCCTCAGCTGGCATACCATTGTTGGAGTTCTCCGACAGATGGGGACAGGGCCGCCATCAGGGGGTGACAACCATAACGGTTGACCCGGGCCCGGCGGCCCTGGGTGGCCCGGCCGCCCGGGCCCCACGTGGAGCGGCAAAACTGCCCAAGCATTTAGGGCCACCCGATGGGCCCTATATTTTCAGGGGCCCGGTCAGCGCTGTGGCCGGGTAATTGCGCGACCGGGCCCCTTTAAAAAAAAAAATTGCGGCAGCACCGCAAGGGCTGCTGGGAGGAAGTGACGGCCGGTCACTTCCTCCCAGCTTACTGCGCGCGGGAGGAGACGGGAGGGAGAGGAAAAAGGAGAGAGGAGAGGCTCCGCTCACTCCCATCATCCCCAGCCACCTTCCTGCAACTTAAAGGTAAGAGGAGGGTGGCTGATAAATGAGGTGTGTGTATGTGTCTGCATATATGTATGTATCTCTGTGTGTATCTCTGTGTGTATCTCTGTGTGTATCTCTGTGTGTATGTCTGTGTGTATGTCTGTGTGTATGTCTGTGTGTATGTATCTCTGTGTGTATGTCTGTGTGTATGTCTTTGTGTATGTCTTTGTGTATGTCTGTGTGTGAACGTCTGTGTGTATGTATGTCTGTGTGTGTGTATGTCTGTGTGTATGTCTGTGTGTATGTCTTTGTGTATGTCTGTGTGTATGTATGTCTGTGTGTATGTATGTCTTTGTGTATGTCTTTGTGTATGTCTGTGTGTATGTCTGTGTGTATGTATCTCTGTGTGTATCTCTGTGTGTATCTCTGTGTGTATGTCTGTGTGTATGTCTGTGTGTATGTCTGTGTGTATCTCTGTGTGTATGTATGTCTGTGCGTATCTCTGTGTGTATGTATGTATGTGTGTATCTCTGTGTGTATGTCTGTGTTTATGTATGTGTGTATGTCTGTGTGTATGTCTGTGTGTATGTCTTTGTGTATGTCTGTGTGTATGTCTGTGTGTATGTCTGTATGTCTGTGTGTATGTCTGTGTGTATGTATGTCTGTGTGTATGTCTGTATGTATGTCTGTGTGTATGTCTGTGTGTGTCTGTATGTATGTCTGTGTGTATGTCTTTGTGTATGTCTGTGTGTATGCCTGTGTGTATGTCTGTGTGTATCTCTGTGTATATGTCTGTATGTATGTCTGTGTGTATGTCTGTGTATGTCTGTGTGTATGTCTGTATGTGTCTGTATGTATGTATGTGTATGTCGGTATGTGTATGTATGTCTGTGTGTATGTCAGTATGTATGTCTGTGTGTATGTATGTATATATCTGTCAATATGCATGTATGTCTGTAAGTGTGTATGTCAGCATGTCTGTATGTATCTGTGTATGTATATATCTATCTGTGTGTGCGTATGTCTGTATGTATGTATATCAGTATGTATGTGTATGTATGTCTGTTTGTATATCTGTATGTCAGTATGTATGTATGTGTGTCTGTCAGTATGTGATTATGTATGTACGTCAGTGTGTGTGTCTGTATATTAGTGTGTATGTGTCTATATGTGTGTGTGTCTGTTAGTATGTGTGTATCTTTCTGTGTCTGTGTCCTTTTGTGTCTGTGTGTGTGTATTCCTGTGGGTGGGATTTGGAGGCGGGGCTTGGAGGCAGGCACACAGGGGCCCAGACCTTGAGCTGTGTTAGGGGCCCCATCATTTCTGATGGCAGCCCTGGATGGGGATCTACCACTGGGATACTCAACGTGAGATGTCTGGATGAAAGAGAGGGACACAGTGCTTCTGAGTCTGCCTGAGTCTGTGGGTAACTAGTTGTATGCCTCTAAAACAGATTGCCATGATATGCCAAGTTTCTGCCACTAAAACTGCCATGATATACCAAAATTAAGCCTCTAAAACTGCCAAATCCCAGAATTATGCCTCTAAAAATGCCATGATATGCCAATTTTCTGCCTCTAAAACTGCCATGATATACCAAAACGATGCCTCTCAATCTGCCATGATATGCCAGGTTTATGCATGTAAAACTGGTTGCCATAATGTGCCAAGTTTATGCATCTAAAACTGATTGCCATGAGTCAAGTTTATGCATCTCAAGCTAAATGCCATGGTGTGCCAAATGTATCCATCTAAAGTGGATTGCCATGGTGTGCCAATTGTATGCCTCTAAAACTGCCATGGTGTGCCACTTTTATGCATCTAAAACTGATTTCCATAGTGTGCCAAGTGTATGCCCCTAAAACGGATTGCCATGATGTGCCTAGTTTATGCTTCTAAAGTTGATTGCCATGGTGTGCCATTTTTATGCATCTATAACGGGTTGCCATGGTGTGCCAATTTTATGCATCTAAAGCGGATTGTCCTGGTGTGCCAATTGTATGCCTCTAAAACTGCCATGGTGTGCCACTTTTATGCATCTAAAACTGATTTCCATAGTGTGCCAAGTGTAGGCCCCTAAAGCGGATTGCCATTATGTGCCTAGTTTATGCATCTAAAGCAGGTTGTCATGGTGTGCCGATTTTATGCATCTAAAGCGGATTGTCATGGTGTACCAATTGTATGCATCTAAAGCGGATTGCCATGGTGTGCCAATTGTATGCCTCTAAAACTGCCATGGTGTGCCACTTTTATGCATCTAAAACTGATTTCCATAGTGTGCCAAGTGCATGCCCCTAAAGCTGATTGCCATGATGTGCCTAGTTTATGCTTGTGAACCTGATTTCCACGGTGTGCCAATTCTCTGTATCTAAGGCGGGTTGCCATGGCGTGCCAATTTTATGCATCTAAAGCGGATTGTCCTGGTGTGCCAATTGTATGCATCTAAAGCTGATTGCATGATGTGCCTAGTTTATGCATCTAAAGCTGAATGCCATGATGTGGCAATTTTATGCATCTAAAAAGGATTGCCGTGGTGTGCCAATGTTATGCCCCTAAAACGGATTGCCATGATGTGCCTAGTTTATGCTTCTAAAGTTGATTGCCATGGTGTGCTATTTTTATGCATCTAAAACGGGTTGCCATGGTGTGCCAATTTTATGCATCTAAAGCGGATTGTCCTGGTGTGCCAATTGTATGCCTCTAAAACTGCCATGGTGTGCCACTTTTATGCATCTAAAACTGATTTCCATAGTGTGCCAAGTGTAGGCCCCTAAAGCGGATTGCCATTATGTGCCTAGTTTATGCATCTAAAGCAGGTTGTCATGGTGTGCCAATTTGATGCATCTAAAGCGGATTGTCATGGTGTACCAATTGTATGCATCTAAAGCGGATTGCCATGGTGTGCCAATTGTATGCCTCTAAAACTGCCATGGTGTGCCACTTTTATGCATCTAAAACTGATTTCCATAGTGTGCCAAGTGTATGCCCCTAAAGCTGATTGCCATGATGTGCCTAGTTTATGCTTGTGAACCTGATTGCCACGGTGTGCCAATTCTCTGTATCTAAGGCTGATTGTCATGGTGTGCCAATTGTATGCATCTAAAGCTGATTGCCATGATGTGCCAATTCTAAGCATCTAAAGCTGATTGCCACAGTGTGCCAATTGTATGCATCTAAAGCGGATTGCCATGATGTGACAATTTTATGCATCTAAAACTGATTGCCATGGTGTGCCTAGTTCATGCTTCTAAAGCTGATTGCCATGGTGTGCCATTTTTATGCATCTAAAGCGGGTTGCCATGGTGTGCCAATTTTATGCATCTCAAGCGGATTGTCCTTGTGTGCCAATTGTATGCATCTAAAGCTGATTGCATGATGTGGCAAGTTTATGCATCTAAAACTGATTGCCATGGTGTGCCTAGTTCATGCTTCTAAAGCTGATTGCCATGGTGTGCCATTTTTATGCATCTAAAGCGGGTTGCCATGGTGTGCCAATTTTATGCATCTAAAGCGGATTGTCCTGGTGTGCCAATTGTACGCATCTAAAGCTGATTGCATGATGTGGCAAGTTTATGCTTCTAAAGCTGATTGCCATGATGTGCCGTTTCTTTGCATCAAAAACTGATTGCCATGGTGTGCCTAGTTTATGCTTCTAAAGCGGATTGTCATGGTGTGCCAATTGTATGCTTTTAAAGCTGATTGTCATGGTGTGCCTAGTTTATGCATCTAAAGCCGATTGCCATGATGTGGCAATTTTATGCATCTAAAAAGGATTGCCCAGTGCCACCACTCACTCACTGGTGTCACAATAGCTTGCATTTAAAAAAAACAAAAAACTTTTTTGACTGTAATATAATAGCAGTCAGTTTCCTTCACACGTGTGTGTTTCAGGGCCTGCCCAGTGCCACCACGCACTCACTGGTGTCACAATAGCTTGCATTTAAAAAAACAACACTTTTTTGACTGTCATATAATAGCAGTCAGTTTCCTTCACACGTGTGCGTTTCAGGGCCTGCCCTGTGCCACCACTCACTCACTGGTGTCACAATAGCTTGCATTTAAAAAAAAACTAAACTTTTTTGACTGTAATATAATAGCAGTCAGTTTCCTTCACACGTGTGCGTTTCAGGGCCTGCCCAGTGCCACCACGCACTCACTGGTGTCACAATAGCTTGCATTTAAAAAAAAAACAACTTTTTTGACTGTTGTAATAAACGTTTAACTCGCAAGTTGGAATAAACTTGGAATTACTAATAACATTAATAACTACAAATAATAACTTAAAATAATAATTTAAAAACTGAGTGTAAAGTCAGAGTCCACACTCCTTGCTTTCGGCAATTCAATAATATTTATTAAGAGAGGCTAATTAAACAAATAAACAATACATATACATTTGAAATAGGCTAGTATATGTTGCTACTAAAAACTAATCATTGACTGAATGGAAAGTAGGCTAATTAACATAACAAAACAGGCATAGACACATGATACAGTTCCCACTCCATCGATCAGCAGCTGAGAGTAAGAGAGAGAGGGTGTGTATAGTGGGGAGAGGGGAGAGAGAGAGAAGATGAGGAGGGTGAATTCAAAGAGAGGTAATTCAAAAGAGAGCGAAAATGTGCTACTCACAGGGCTTTAAACAGGTTAGCCCCTCCTTCTGCTGGACACACCTCCCTTAGTCAATCCCTTAGGATGTAACAGAACCAGAGTGCCTCCTGGGGGAAGGGGGATTGCACTGGAAGGGAATGGAGGAGGAGTTTATCAACAACCCAACTGATTTTGCCTGGTGAAAGGCCATGTGCTTCACAGAGGACTCCATTATTGCCTAAGGGTAGAATGGGGGCTTGAATCCCTGTATTAGAACACAATAACACTTCATTGGCATACAGTTTGGCTGTTAATCACATCCCCCCACTTATTACATCCCTCCTATTGGCAATGAAGTGGATGAGACACTTAGACTCTATAAAACCCACAAGAGAGAGAGAGAGAGAGAGAGAGAGAGAGAGAGAGAGAGAGAATGCATCCTGCAGTGTATCTAGTTATGTGAACGCCAAGCCCACTACCCTAATAGAGCTCTTTCCATTTGCGTACCATATTGAAGATGATATACTCGGGCAATCAATGACTTTAAGTAACAACATATACCAACCTGAATAACAATGCATACTACAGAAAACACACAATATAATATTTCAATTATATTTACAAAACCCAACCCAGTGCCCACACCACCCAGAACCATACCCAAGACAACCCTCCTATTCCTAGTTCTACTTCTTGTCACCCATCTGACTAAAGCCTTATTAATAGTGGATGTGACCCTAGAACAGTTCTGAAAGTGTGATGAAACTAGGTCTCAGTGAATTACCACTAGAGACCACTCTAATCTCCTGACACTCGGGTCTGCTCCTATTATCCATTAGTGAAGGAGTTGTATGAATATAGATGAAAGGAGGAGTCAGGATTGTAGGCTCTATCTCTTCCTCTACATTCAACAAGACCTTCACTTCCCCACCCCTATTGTGTCCTACTGTTTCCCAATGTATTCCCTTTACAATTAATGTATCCACTATAATTAGTGTTATATGATACTCTCTAAGATTGCTAACATTATAAATAGGGTTAGTAACATTTCATAACACTTCATTTGATATTAATACTTCCTCCCTCTAGATCTACAACCCATATTCCCCATCCAGTCCATGTTCATTCCCATTTTCCTTAACCAGTCCATATACATTCCAATGTTCTAAATTTCCCATATTGTCTTTTCCAAAATCCCTTGAAAGAATCACGTTGCTTTAGCCAAACGATCTTGACCACCCACCCAAAATTAAATGTCACATCTACATATGGAACTTGTAGATTGTCACTGCTGTCTTCTGTTAAGTCTTTGGTAAATAGAGCTGTATTTGCATAGATACAGCTATTAATAACACAGTGGTAGAAAGGAGGAGTATTGATAAAGTGCTCAAATCACCAAGTGTGAGTCATTCCAAATCACACAGAAAATGTACAATAAAATAGCGTAAATGGTATAGTGAGAGCAAAAGTCTTAAACACCAAATATAAAACAGATAAGATATATAAAACAGGCAATATTACCATATATCTTGAATGTCCTAAAAATATAAAATAAAGAACATAGTATAGCCTGTATGAGATAAACAAAATGAGATAAAATATAAGTGGGCAATTTTATATTTTATCTCATTTTGTTTATCTCATACAGGCTATACTATGTTCTTTATTTTATATTTTTAGGACATTCAAGATATATGGTAATATTGCCTGTTTATACATCTTATCTGTTTTATATTTGGTGTTTAAGACTTTTGCTCTCACTATACCATTTACGCTATTTTATAGATACAGCTGTTGTTGCTTTGGCCTATGACAAGCTGTTCCATCAATTTCCAGGTGAGTTTTAGCATGTGGAGTGACATCCTCTGTAATTTTGGAAAAATCTGTAAGAGATCAAGAAGAAGCATCAATTCTTAGCAGATAACTCTGCATCTGGGGAACAAGCCCCTTTGTATAATTTACATTGGTCTACATGGACTGACTTGTATAGACCTCTGCATTTTTACAAATGTTTTGCCCAATGTTTCTAGGATTACATAGGGCTCTTCACAATTTGCATCCCAGGTATAATTTTGCTAAAATGTTTAATCTTTATTAAGCCTACCCCCTTTATTAAGCCTACAGAGTTTGAGGAGCAGATAAAATTTTACAAATTGTTGGGGCCATTTATGAGACCCCCCTTGGACATTGCAAGTGCATCTATTAAATCATTCTGTATTGACTTCCAGGGGCTGTCTGCAACTGGCACTCTCTGATGCATAGGCCTTTGTTGCTTAGGGCATGGATATACTTTAACATAACAACCCTTCTTTTATGGAATAACCACTTTGAAGTGTTTGATGGTTCTGTAATAAAAGACAAAGATTAGGATTCCTATTCAGTTCTACTTTTAAATTTGGCACTTCTGAACCTTAAAGAAAAAAAGAGGGAACCCTAGGACAGAAAATCCAGGGTACCCGAGTAGGATATCTCAGTGTGAACTGATGCTGTTAAAAAGCCATAATTTTATTTATACATACTAGACATCAACAAAAAAAGGAAAAAATATATATAATCCCAAACTATGGGGAAAAGAATGTTGGCATCTTACTAGGAAGGGACCCCAAATGAAATGGGAAACAAACATGGTTTGTTGCTCATGAACAGCAACGCTGCTAAAGGTAATAACACCTAGGGTAGAAATATCCTGTATTTTGTTCAGGACCCAAAGGGTTAACTACCTTTAGGAACACCTAGGGTAGAAATATCCTGTATTTTGACCAGGACCCAAAGGGTTAACTACCTTTAGAAATTATGTAAGCAACTTAGAATCCCATAAGTCACCCAGCTCAAAGAGTAGCAGGATATAGGTATCTAGGTATATGCAAATAGGCAAATATAAAGAACAAAAGTCTCTTTGCTGCAATTTTCTATATATAGGACAGCTTTGCCTTGAGACTGCAAATCCCAGAATAACCTCCTTGCTAGCCCTTGCTCATGCTAAGGTACCTAAGTTCAGGTCAATGTCCTTCCTAGTTAACATAGAGAAAGTGCCCTTTGTAACTGAAACTTCCCCATAAATAAAAAACACCCCAAATAAAGTGTAAAAAAAAAAAAAAAATTGAAGTGGTTAGAAATCCATCCTGTGCCTAACGCGTTTCGGCGCTTAAACTAGCGCCTTTCTCAAAGGCTATCAATGAGGACGCTTACCTGAGCGCGTCTTTATACCTCACATTCGATTCTAAAGCCAATCCGATCGTGGGTAGGGGGCGTTTCCGTTTGCACGTCCCCCATCGATTCGATTGGAGGATATCTCCTGTCCATCATACTCCCGGAAGCCTATCACCAGAGAGTGGGTGGGGCTTAGTGCCGAAACCGCAGAGAGAATGTTTACTCCGTTGCCATAGGCAAAGTTCTAACATTGCGTTTAGGTACATATTAAGCCATTTTACTCCAAACTCACCGAGGATTCAGAATTCAAGAGCTTATAACAGATAGCAAATAGAGTTCTACTTGTATACAGTTATTAATAGTGTGTACAGCTAGAAAGACAGTCATATCTAGCATAGTTACCCCAAGTAGGTCCATTTCTTACAGTTTCTTAACAATTAAGTTTTAAGATTAATAAAAGGACTATACATTGGGTACTAGAATGTAGAGTTAGATGTACACACAAAGCTGGCTCCAGTAGCTCATAAGTGGACAGATAATATAGCAATAAATGAACCAGTTAGTGGGTATATATGTATAGGACTCGTCAGGTCTCATCATAAGTAGTTGTCCTCATGCGTTCATGCCTAGGATGTAATGTATAAAGGTATATAAATGGAAACAGCATATATCTCACAAATACATACTCATAAGATTAAATTGTAGTCTAGGATTCAATAAAGGGGGTGGATGTAAAGCCTTCATTTAGGCCATTCGGAAAAAGAGTGTCCAGTCTATGAATCCATAGACATGCTCTTCTTTTTAGAATGAGATCCAAATCACCTCCCCTTTTTCCCATCTGTACCTTTTCAACAACGACAAACTTAAAGCATCTTGGTGTATCGCTATGATGTAGCCTAGCGTGCCTCGCAACTGGAGTGTCCCTTTCAGAGGTGACCGAGTGGATGTGCTCCATTATGCGTCTTTTTAAGGGGCGTATTGTCTTACCGGCATATTTTAGTCCGCACTTGCAGGTAAGGAGGTACACAACACCTGTAGAATTACAGTTAAAAAACTGTTTAATAGGGAACTTCAGTGTACCAGAGGAATCGGTTACAACTTTCGAATCTCTGTCTATGTAGCGACATGCTACACATCGTCCACATTGATAAGTCCCTTGCACATTAATCCAGCTCTTTTTGTTGCTATTAGGTTTGGAAAAGTGACTCGGCACCAGCAGATCTTTTAAGTTTTTTCCTCTTTTAGCAGTTATAGAGACACGTGAGGGGACTACATCTCTTAGATGGCGATCTTGGGTAAGAAGTGGCCAGAATCTGGCCAGAATCTTTTTTGCAGTGTCCCATCCTGCATCATAGTTTGCCACACATCTGATTATTTTTTGGGGGCAAGGTTTTGGTTTGTCCTCTAGGAGGATTTCTCGTTCACTCAGAAGCGCTCTTTGATAAGCCTGTTTGAGGCACCTGTTAGGGTAACCTCTGGCTTTAAATCTGGCTCTCAGTAAGGCAGCTTTCTGTATAAAATCCTCAGGTGAAGAACAGTTTCTTTTCAGTCTGAGATACTGTCCCACTGGAATGCCTCTCTTGAGTGAAGTGGGATGGTAACTTCTCCAACTCAGCATATTATTAGTGGATGTGGGCTTACGGTATAGGGTAGTATGGATCTGTAGTCCCTCCGTAATAGTTAATGTGCAGTCAAGGAAGTTTAATGAAGATATACCTATCTCCATAGTTAGGCGTAAATTCAAGTAATTTACATTAAAAATTTCCACAAACTCAATAAAGAGCTCTTTTGTGCCAGTCCATATTATAAGGATATCATCTATGAAACGTTTCCATAAAAAGACGTTATCCATAAAGTGTTTCAGGTGTTCGGCATGTACAATATGGTTCTCCCACCACCCCAGGTGCAGGTTAGCGTATGATGGGGCACAAGGCGTACCCATCGCTGTACCCCGCACCTGGTGGTAGAACCGGTTATTAAAAAGGAAAAAATTGTGGGTTAGTATTAATTGTAACAGGTCCAAGACAAATGTAGTGTGCCCTGAGTGTTGTGGACCTCTTGTTTCAAGAAAATAGCCCACGTGTTCAATTCCACCCTGATGGGGTATTGAAGAATACAACGCCTCAACGTCAAGACTACAGAGAATTGCTCCCTGTGGGACTTCCAAGGACTTTAGACATTTCAGTGTGTCCTTAGTGTCTCTTAAGTAAGATGGTAACTTTTCTACATGAGGTCGAAGAATTTTATCTACATACATGCTCCCTTTGCATATAAAATTGTTCGAACCTGATACAATTGGTCTGGCTGTTAATGTCTCGTATTGTTTGTGAATTTTCGAGAGGCAGTAGAAAGTTGAGATCACTGGATTTTTAACGAAAATACTGTTGTATTCGTCTTTGGTAAGAACCCCGTGATCAAACGCTCTGTCCAGTAGAGTTTTATATTCCGACATAAACTTAGGTGCAGGGTTAGACGCAAGTACTGCATATGTGTTTACATCATTCAGAATATTTTCAGCGATTTGGACATAGTGGGGTCTGTTCAAAATGACAATGTTCCCCCCCTTGTCTGCCGGTTTGATAATAATATGCTCATTTTCTCTCAATTCACATAGTGCTTTCCATTCTTTTTTTGTAAGATTTTCCCTAGGTTTAACCATTAGGGTATCAACATTGAGGTTCTAAATCATGTTAGTGGTGGATTCAACAAACATGTCAATGTTTTTAAAATCACGGAAATTAGGAGTGAACTTACTCTTTGGGTGCAGATCTGTATACGGAAGAGGGGTAGTATTGTCATTAGATTCGAGAAGTGATACCAGATCCAAAAGGCACTGATATTCTTTTGTATCGAAGCCTAAATCTTTGGCCTTTTTCTCGTCTCTTACTTTAAAAAACTTATGAAGGGCAAGTTTCCTCCCAAACAGATTTATATCTTTAATCCATTCAAATTTACAGAATGGGGGAGTTGGGACAAAGGACAGACCCTTCATAATTACTTGACTTTGTATCATGGTAAGAGGAGTATCCGAGATATTGATTATACGGGTGTCTTTCTCTAGTATCGTCTGCGAGTCCTTCCCCTGTTGCGAGTTTGTCTGAACGGGCCCTGTGGTTCCCCCTCTCGGGGGAGCTGTCCTAAAAAAGTCACCCCTTTATTTTTTAGGATACTTTTATTCGTCTGTGTAGTTTGAGGCACTGAGATTTGTTCATTCTCAGTGTCGGAGGTGTCATATTCGGATGTAGTGCAGTAGTCGGAGTCTACCCTTGTGGTCTTTTTAAAATGTCTGTAGATTCTCCCTGATCTATAGTCGTCATTGTCCCTAACAAACTTTTTATGTTTGCGGATCTTAATGATATTCTGATACTTATTCAAATTTTCTTGTAATCGCTGTTCCTGAGTTTGGAATGAGGGATCTACTGTACATTTCTGGATGTTCTCTACCGCCACATTAACTTTCTCATCAATCTGCTTTAGTCTTTCTGATTCAAACTTCACCAAAATCTCCATGTATTTTTTGGAGCATGCATTGGATGCCTCATCCCATTCTTTTAATAGGGTGGGATCATCCATCTGTGTATTTGGTGTAGTTTGAATCCTCAAGCCTCTCGGAATCATTGATTTACTCAGATAGTTTTTTAATGATGTAACCTCCCATCCAATCCTGATTTGTTGTTTACACAGGTTGGTCAGTGTCCTAAATTTGTAATTAATATTGTCTTGTTCAGGTAATTGGATGTTATCTTTATCTGAAAAGACAGAATCTGCATCTGTACACCATGTATTCGATTCTTTTAGCTGCGATAGAAAGTTTGCCATAGTAAGAACAGTACGTTAACTTATTACGATGAGTATGTATTGACACACTAATAGGTATTAAAACCTCTATAAAATAGATAACTAGAACAGAAAAGAGAACCTGTAAAACAGGAACAGTGTAGTGTGTCCTGAGAGTATCCTATAATAGGGGATAACCCTAGATATATGAACTGACAAAAAAGAAAAAAAGAGGGAACCCTAGGACAGAAAATCCAGGGTACCCGAGTAGGATATCTCAGTGTGAACTGATGCTGTTAAAAAGCCATAATTTTATTTATACATACTAGACATCAACAAAAAAAGGAAAAAATATATATAATCCCAAACTATGGGGAAAAGAATGTTGGCATCTTACTAGGAAGGGACCCCAAATGAAATGGGAAACAAACACGGTTTGTTGCTCATGAACAGCAACGCTGCTAAAGGTAATA
Organism: Pelobates fuscus; assembly: GCF_036172605.1. Taxonomy (NCBI): domain Eukaryota; kingdom Metazoa; phylum Chordata; class Amphibia; order Anura; family Pelobatidae; genus Pelobates; species Pelobates fuscus. The sequence goes on from NC_086318.1 coordinate 314,637,815, forward strand.
ACACCTAGGGTAGAAATATCCTGTATTTTGACCAGGACCCAAAGGGTTAACTACCTTTAGAAATTATGTAAGCAACTTAGAATCCCATAAGTCACCCAGCTCAAAGAGTAGCAGGATATAGGTATCTAGGTATATGCAAATAGGCAAATATAAAGAACAAAAGTCTCTTTGCTGCAATTTTCTATATATAGGACAGCTATGCCTTGAGACTGCAAATCCCAGAATAACCTCCTTGCTAGTCCTTGCTCATGCTAAGGTACCTAAGTTCAGGTCAATGTCCTTCCTAGTTAACATAGAGAAAGTGCCCTTTGTAACTGAAACTTCCCCATAAATAAAAAACACCCCAAATAAAGTGTAAAAAAATAAACAAAGTGAAGTGGTTAGAAATCCATCCTATGCCTAACGCGTTTCGGCGCTTAAACTAGCGCCTTTCTCAAAGGCTATCAATGAGGACGCTTACCTGAGCGCGTCTTTATACCTCACATTCGATTCTAAAGCCAATCCGATCGTGGGTAGGGGGCGTTTCCGTTTGCACGTCCCCCATCGATTCGATTGGAGGATATCTCCTGTCCATCATACTCCCGGAAGCCTATCACCAGAGAGTGGGCGGGGCTTAGTGCCGAAACCGCAGAGAGAATGTTTACTCCGTTGCCATAGGCAACTTTAAAGTTCTAACATTGCGTTTAGGTACATATTAAGCCATTGTACTCCAAACTCACCGAGGATTCAGAATTCAAGAGCTTATAACAGATAGCAAATAGAGTTCTACTTGTATACAGTTATTAATAGTGTGTACAGCTAGAAAGACATTCATATCTAGCATAGTTACCCCAAGTAGGTCCATTTCTTACAGTTTCTTAACAATTAAGTTTTAAGATTAATAAAAGGACTATACATTGTTCTTTATATTTGCCTATTTGCATATACCTAGATACCTATATCCTGCTACTCTTTGAGCTGGGTGACTTATGGGATTCTAAGTTGCTTACATAATTTCTAAAGGTAGTTAACCCTTTGGGTCCTGGTCAAAATACAGGATATTTCTACCCTAGGTGTTCCTAAAGGTAGTTAACCCTTTGGGTCCTGAACAAAATACAGGATATTTCTACCCTAGGTGTTATTACCTTTAGCAGCGTTGCTGTTCATGAGCAACAAACCGTGTTTGTTTCCCATTTCATTTGGGGTCCCTTCCTAGTAAGATGCCAACATTCTTTTCCCCATAGTTTGGGATTATATATATTTTTTCCTTTTTTTGTTGATGTCTAGTATGTATAAATAAAATTATGGCTTTCTAACAGTATCAGTTCACACTGAGATATCCTACTCGGGTACCCTGGATTTTCTGTCCTAGGGTTCCCTCTTTTTTTCTTTTTTGTCAGTTCATATATCTAGGGTTATCCCCTATTATAGGATACTCTCAGGACACACTACACTGTTCCTGTTTTACAGGTTCTCTTTTCACTTCTGAACCTTAATCAACAATCTTGGCTATCAGTAATTAGTTCTTTGCATGTGAAGTGCTCCTCCCATGCTTGTTGTATCTCAGGGTCTTTTACATGTAAATGTCATTGATCTCCATCTAACACAGGCTCCTTTGCTAACAAATTCAATTGTACTTGCACCTTTACAACTGCTAACTGGAGGGGTGCTTTAGTCCCCATCCAACCGGTTTCCCAAGATTCCATAGGGACAGATAGTTTGATCTGGTGGCATAAGCAAAGTCACTATGGATACAAATAGGGCGTGTGCCAAATTCCTTTGAAAATTTTACAAGTCCCAAAAACGTATTTAAGGATTCCTTGTTAAAAGGTCTGGGGACTTTTTCTTTAATTGGACAGCTGTAATAGTTACTCCCAAAAAGTTTACCTTTTGTGTGAGCAACCTTTGAAGTGTTTAGCTTGACTCCAGGATTATGCAATTAAGTAAAAAAAATTCAGTTAATAAATTCATATGTTGTTGTTTTGCCCCAGAAGGGGGACATCAGTGATAGGTCAGTAAGTGTCCTTGAAGCTCCTGTGTTAGTACAAATCTTAGTCTTTTGCCTTGCCATAATTTCTTTCACATAAGGGTGTCCTGCATGGTCCATAAATGTGTTACAAATAGGAACCATGCCATCCAGTTATAGTTATTCCAAAAATGAAATCAGAGGAACCTCACCCTCTTCATTCATTTTAGAATTGCTAGTCACTGTTCCCTGTACAGTCATCATTCTCAGAGCCTCCTGCGCAGGACCATATAGATTGGTCTTAGGCAGGGGGTGAGAATGGCGTCCCTGACCTGTTTTATCTGGGGGTTTATTTCGGTCAATCTTTTCATATACATTTTGACCTATTCTTTCTTTGAAAGGCCCAGAGGGATAAGCATACAATCCCTTAGTCACCCTTTGGTCTATCTTTGCCTTTCTACACTCTTTCTGTCTATGACCACTTTTGTTGCAATAATAACAAGTCCCTCTGAATGGAATCTCTTGGAGAGCTTGCTTCCCTTCATTGGTAGATATAATTGCCATCTTGTGATTTCCTGTGACACCTTTCCTAATTAAATTTTGTCTAGCTTTTCCTATAATTGTTAAAACTCCTTCCAGAGTGTCTTTTTCCTCTGCTATCATTTGCACTCCGGGATCTAAATAAGTGAATTTTTTAATCAGGTATTGCAGTAAATCAGGAGGGGTTTGGTCTTGTGGTATACGGTGGGTTAGTCTGTACACTTGTTCAAATTTAGACTCAAAAACCCAAGGATCATCCTGTAAGTGTACCTTCATTTCAGCGAGTGAATGACTGTCTAAATCTCTTTCTCCGGTTATCAATATGGAGATTGCTCTAAGCCTGTCTCCTTCTGTCCCCCATTTGTCCTCTTTGAACCAATCTTGATCCCGATTAATGGGCCCATTTATGGGTGAATTAAGTCTGCATGCAATGCTGCTTGGTGCCCATATTTTAAGCATAATACATGCCTCTTTAGGAGAGAGCATATATTGTTTGACTGCAGATTCAAAGTTGGACATGTTTGAAATTACATCTATTTTGCAGTCATATGGGGGGAAAAGGGATCTTAACTTAAGCAGTTTCATTACTTTATCCCTATCTTGCTGCTGTAGAATTGTAGCAGTCTGCTAGATGCCCTGCTTTTAACACTTGGTGTAATGGACAAAGGGTCCCTAAAAGGTGATGTTGTTGGCTTAGTTATATGGGGGGTTAATACTGGAATACCACTGATATCAAACCCATCCAGTACAAGGTTTACCCTGTTTACCCCTTGGTCCTCATTTTCTGCAATACCAGATGCCTCTTCTTCCTCTGCACACATATCCCCGTGGCCACATACAGCAACTGGGGTTTGTGCAGCTAAACCTGTTCTAAGCGAAGAAATTAGCTCTCCTCTCGCTTCATAATTGTCCTCTAATGCAGGGCCGTTTGAAGGAATTTGGGGGCCCCAAGCAAAACGGACATGGAGGCCCCCCCCACCCCCCACATGCACGCAAGGCCTACAGGAACCACAACATAGCCATACAGTTTAAGTTCACCCACACTTTATATCAATAAAAAATGTTTACAGTGCAAATACTGCTTAGAGCTCTGCACTGCCCCTTAGTGGTCTTTCATCTCCCCCCACCCTCCCCTACCAGTCTCTTCTCACGCCCCCCATATTCTCCTCACCCCGCCCTCCCTGTGTTCTCCTCATCTCCGCTTCACCTCACCCCCCTCCTTGTGTTCTCCTCATCTCTGCTTCTGCTCACCTCCCCCTTCCCTGTGTTTTCCTCATCTCCTCACCCCCTCTCCCTGTGTTCTTCTTACTCCTCCCCCCTATGTTCTTCTTACTCCCCTCCTACCCTCCCTGTGTCCTTCATACTCCCCCTCCCCCTCCCCCTCCCTGTATCCTTCTTACTCCCCTTCCCCCTCCCTGTGTCCTTCTTACTCCCTCCTCCTCCTCCCTGTGTCCTTCTTACTTCCCCATCCCCCTCCATGTGTCCTTCTTACTCCCTCCTCCCCTTCCATGTGTCCTTCTTACTCCCTCCTCCCCCTCCATGTGTCCTTCTTACTCCCTCCTCCTCCCTGTGTCCTTCTTACTTCCCCCTCCCCCTCCATGTGTCCTTCTTACTCCTCTCCCCCTTCCCTGCATCCTTCTTACTCCCTCCTCCCCCTCCATGTGTCCTTCTTACTCATCTCCCCCCTCCCTGTGTCCTTCTTACTCCCCCCTCCCCCTCCCTGTGTCCTTCATACTCCCCCCCCCTCCCTGTGTCCTTCTTACTCCCCTCCCCCTCCCTGTGTCCTTCTTACTCCACTCTCCCTGTGTCCTTCTTACTCCCCCCTCCCCCTCCCTGTGTCCTTCATACTCCCCCCTCCCTGTGTCCTTCATACTCCCCCCCTCCCTGTGTCCCTCTTACTCCCCTCCCCCCCTCCCTGTGTCCTTCTTACTCCACTCTCCCTGTGTCCTTCTTACTCCTCCTCCCCCTCCCTGTGTCCTTCTTACTCCCCCCTCCCCCTCCCTGTGTCCTTCTTACTCCCCCCTCCCCCTCCCTGTGTCCTTCTTACTCCCCCACCTCCTCCCTGTGTCCTTCATACTCCCCTCCCCCTCCCTGTGTCCTTCTTACTCCCCCCTCCCCCTCCCTGTGTCCTTCATACCCCCTCCCTATGTTCTTTTTACTCCCCCCCTCCCTCCCCACTCCCTATGTTCTTTTTACTCCCACCCCCTCCCTCCCTCCCTATGTTCTTCTCACCTCCCCTTCTCTGGCTGTAGCATTGCGGAGCTCCTCTTCCTCCTGTCAGTCCGGCCGGGTACCGCGTGGTAACAGGAGATTCAGTTTCCTGTTCCCGGCCGGACTGACAGGAAGTGAGCACTCAGTGCTCACTTCCTGTCAGTCCGGCTGGGAACAGGAAACTGAATCTCCTGTTACCACGCGGTACCCGTCCGGACTGACAGGAGGAAGAGGAGCTCGGCCACGCTACAGCCAGAGAAGGGGAGGTGATGACGAGGACTGCTGCAGCCGCCTGAGGCTCTCTATAGAGCGCTCAGGCGGCTGCAGTCTTATAGTAAGTACCGGCTCTGCTTGGGGCCCCGGGCCAGCTCGGGGCCCCAAGCAGTTGCTTGGTTTGCCTGTTCGGTAGCGACGGGCCTGCTCTAATGTACTTACATAGTCCGCATTTAAGCCACATGTTGGACAATCACTATATTTCTGATTACTTACACAGGCCACAGTAGTGTGCCCCAAAAGAATCCTATTTAACTGGTTTCTTAATAACAACAACAATTTCATGCAATTTTGGAGTTTCTGCTTATCCTTATTCAAACACCACTTTTTGTTATCTACTCTCATGTTCTCTTTTTCGCATTGTAACCACATGCATTAGTTTTTAGTAGCAACATATACTAGCCTATTTCAAATGTATATGTATTGTTTATTTGTTTAATTAGCCTCTCTTAATAAATATTATTGAATTGCCGAAAGCAAGGAGTGTGGACTCTGACTTTACACTCAGTTTTTAAGTTATTATTTTAAGTTATTATTTTTAGTTATTAATGTTATTAGTAATTCCAAGTTTATTCCAACTTGCGAGTTAAACGTTTATTACAATTGGCAAGCCATGTTATTATTTTCTACCACCTTTTAAGCTCACTTGCAACGGGGGGACAATCCAGTCTTCTCCAGATACATGTGTGCTATAAAAGGGGACAAAATAACCGAACCAATTTTTGTTTTATATTTTTTGTAAGCGTTTTCGGCAATACGTCCAGGGCCAGAACGTGCGGAATCCTACAGAGACAACCAGAGTGAGACACAGTTTGTAAGCCGGCCATCACTTCTGGAGGATCGGAGATAGCCAGACCAAGGATTCAAAGTGGGGTGCACACCATTTGATTTGCCTGCAGTCTGAAGACACACATTAATTTAAAGTAAGAATGGAAATTGGAGCAGAGTATGCAGCATCTAGCAGTTTTGATCCATTAATGTTTGAAAATGAAAATGAATTTAAGAAAATGCATTTTCTTAAATTCATTTTCATTTTCAAACATTAATGGATCAAAACTGCTAGATGCTGCATACTCTGCTCCAATTTCCATTCTTACTTTAAATTAATGTGTGTCTTCAGACTGCAGGCAAATCAAATGGTGTGCACCCCACTTTGAATCCTTGGTCTGGCTATCTCCGATCCTCCAGAAGTGATGGCCGGCTTACAAACTGTGTCTCACTCTGGTTGTCTCTGTAGGATTCCGCACGTTCTGGCCCTGGACGTATTGCCGAAAACGCTTACAAAAAATATAAAACAAAAATTGGTTCGGATATTTTGTCCCCTTTTATGGCACACATGTATCTGGAGAAGACTGGATTGTCCCCCCGTTGCAAGTGAGCTTAAAAGGTGGTAGAAAATAATAACATGGCTTGCCAATTGTAATAAACGTTTAACTCGCAAGTTGGAATAAACTTGGAATTACTAATAACATTAATAACTAAAAATAATAACTTAAAATAATAACTTAAAAACTGAGTGTAAAGTCAGAGTCCACACTCCTTGCTTTCGGCAATTCAATAATATTTATTAAGAGAGGCTAATTAAACAAATAAACAATACATATACATTTGAAATAGGCTAGTATATGTTGCTACTAAAAACTAATCATTGACTGAATGGAAAGTAGGCTAATTAACATAACAAAACAGGCATAGACACATGATACAGTTACCACTCCATTGATCAGCAGCTGAGAGTAAGAGAGAGAGGGTGTGTATAGTGGGGAGAGAGAGAGAAGGTGAGGAGGGTGAATTCAAAGAGAGGTAATTCAAAAGAGAGCGAAAATGTGCTACTCACAGGGCTTTAAACAGGTTAGCCCCTCCTTCTGCTGGACACACCTCCCTTAGTCAATCCCTTAGGATGTAACAGAACCAGAGTGCCTCCTGGGGGAAGGGGGATTGCACTGGAAGGGAATGGAGGAGGAGTTTATCAACAACCCAACTGATTTTGCCTGGTGAAAGGCCATGTGCTTCACAGAGGACTCCATTATTGCCTAAGGGTAGAATGGGGGCTTGAATCCCTGTATTAGAACACAATAACACTTCATTGGCATACAGTTTGGCTGTTAATCACATCCCCCCACTTATTACAACTGTAATATAATAGCAGTCAGTTTCCTTCACACGTGTGCGTTTCAGGGCCTGCCAGGGCACAGTATCACACCAGTGCAACTCATATCTGGTGTAACAGTAGTGAACATTTAAAACAAAAAATACAATTTTGACTGAAATAGATTGAATAGCAGTTAGTTGTCTGCAAGCGTGTGTGTCAGGCTCACAGCGTATACTGTGCCCACTTGCCCAGTGCCACCACTCATATCTGGTGTCACAATAGCGTGAAGAGGTAGAGTTGTGGTCACCATCACCACCAGAAACAGCCTTATCAGCATCGCTTGCTGGACCTGCGGCAACGCTGGAAGAGGATTGTGAGGAAGAGGAGTCAGAGGAGGAATGTGGCTTTGAGGAGGAGGAGAAAGACCAACCACAACAGGCATCCCAGGGTGCTCGTTGTCACCTATCTGGTACCCGTGGTGTTGTACGTGGCTGGGGGGAAGAACATACCTTCAGAGAGATCACTGAGGACGAGGAACAGGACATGAGTAGCTCGGCATCCAACCTAGTGCAAATGGAGTCTTTCATGCTGTCGTGCCTGTTGAGGGACCCTCGTATAAAAAAGCTGAAGGAGAATGACCTGTACTGGGTGTCCATGCTACTAGACCCCCAGTATAAGCAGAAAGTGCCTGAAATGTTACCAAATTACCGCAAGTCGGAAAGGATGCAGCAGTTCCAAAATAAATTAAAAAGTATGCTTTACACAGCGTATAAGGGTGATGTCACAGCACAACGGGAATCTAACAGGGTAAGAGGTGAAAGTAATCCTCCTTCTCCCACGACCACGCCGGCAAGGACAGGACGCTTTACAGACGTGTTGTTGATGGAGGACATGCGGAGCTTTTTAAGTCCTACGCATCGCCACAGCCCTTCGGGGTCCACCCTCAGAGAACGACTCGACCGACAGGTAGCAGACTACCTCGCCTTAACTGCAGATATTGACACTCTGAGGAGCGATGAACCCCTTGACTACTGGGTGTGCAGGCTTGACCTGTGGCCTGAGCTATCCCAATTTGCAATAGAACTTCTGGCCTGCCCCGCTTCAAGTGTCCTGTCAGAAAGGACCTTCAGTGCAGCAGGAGGTATTGTCACTCAGAAGAGAAGTCGCTTAGGTCAAAAAAGTCTAGATTACCTCACCTTTATTAAGATGAATGAGGGATGGATCCCGAAGGGACTGACAGTGGGCAATACATTCGACTAAAAAAGGGGACTACTTAACACACCACTCCTATCTGGTGGCACATTATATTACACGCGCAGTGCCCCAAATTTGAAGTAGGAGGACCAACTGATAGGAATAGTACTACTTAAACACCTTATAATAACGCAGAGAGAGGCAACGCAGAGAGAGGAGTCTGAAGAAGAGGAGTCAGAGGAGGAAGGTGGCTTTGAGGAGGTGGAAGACCAAACACAGCAGGCGTCCCAAGGGGCTTGTTGTCACCTTTCGGGGACCCTTGGTGTTGTACGTGGCTAGGTCGAGGAAGAGACCTTCAATGACATCAGTGAGGACAAGGAACGGGACATGGCTAGCTTGGTATCCAACCTTGTGCAAATGGAGAGTTTGCTGTTGTGCTAATGGACTGTTTGCGGTTGTTTGCGGTGCGTTAAACGGGGAGTTTGCTCTTTCACTGTGAAGTGGGTGTAACCCTCACACTACCTGATTGATACAACTTCATGCCTGATGATTTAAAGCACGCTATTCCAAACAATTTAGGAATGTTAGGTAATTTATGCCCTTTTTGGATTAAAACCAGACTCTGCATCAACTATGTAATTTTCCATGGGAGTTTTGCCGTGGATCCCCCTCCGGGATGCCACAGTCCAGGTGTTAGTCCCCTTGAAACAACTTTTCCATCACTATTGTGGCCAGAAAGAGTCCCTGTGGGTTTTTAAATTCGCCTGCCCATTTAAGTCTATGGCGGTTCGCCCGGTTCGCCCGTTCGCGAACATTTGCGGAAATTCGCGTTCGCCATTCGCGAACGGAAAATTTTATGTTCGCGACATCACTAGTGCCAACTTTATTCATTTTTAAAATATGCATTAAAAGCAAGTGGGTCTCAAAAAATTACCGTTTTCAAAAGTGGGTCTCGGCCCATAAAAGTTTGGGAAGCCCTGCCCTAGCCTATGTCATTTTGGGTGGTGGAGTATCATTGATTAATAATGGGTTAATAATGTTCAAGCTGTCACTTCTGATTCCTGCCCTTCTCCACAAACCTCAAGGAACCATAATCCACTCTATCCTGGAATGACTCTCATGCTCATCACTCAATGAAAGATAAGTTCTCCTCTTATTGGGATTAACAATAGGTTATTTTCTGAAGTTATTTGGGAAGGATAAGGAATTATGGAATTCCATTTGCATATCCTAACTGAACGTCTCATAAGCCAATTACTCACTCTTCAATTGTCTTATTCAATATTATTTGGAGTCTTATGGACTATAACCACTGTGAAACTATGGACTGTATTGCTAATTAAGCATTTCCTTATTTTTTTACATGCTATATTATTGTGATGCAATTTTGAAACAAGATTACAAACATTCATGCATCATTATTTCAAAACCTTATTGCTGCAAAGTCTGTCAAAGTTTTATTTCTTTATTTAAATCAATTATATTTTCTTAAAGTGACAGCTTCAAATTTATTTGTTCACCAGCAGTTGAGATACAAATAATTTTTTCCTGAGAAGTATTACAATATGTATTTGTGTGTCAGTGTGCACGCCTGCATTCAAACACCAACATTCACACACATATACTCCATACAAAAACATACTTACATTCAAACACACAAACACTGCTCAGTGCTAAATACAACCTGCAAGGACTGTCAAATTGTAGATCCACAGCTGGCAAATAGAGATGTCCCGAACAGTTCGCCGGTGAACATAGCTTGTTCGCGGTCGCCGCGGTGGGCGAACATATGCAATGTTCGGTCCGCCCCCTATTCATCATCATTGAGTAAACTTTGACCCTGTACCTCACAGTCAGCAGACACATTCCAGCCAATCAGCAGCAGACCCTCCCTCCCAGACCCTCCCACCTCCATGATGAATAGGGGGCGGACCAAACATCGCATATGTTTGCCCGCCGCGGCAACCGCGAACAAGCTATGTTCGCCAGCGAACAGTTCCCGGCGAACTGTTCGGGACATCTCTACTGGCAAAGCATTCTGGGACTTGTACAACATATCGAGATCTACATTTTGGCCACCCTTTTGCTAGAGAGGCCCAAAAAATGCATGCACCAGGGCCCTCTCTACGTTAATTTCACCACTGCACCTGCTGGCCCCCGGCAGCCAGTATAGTAAAGAAGGGGCCCAGCACATGCAATCTTAAGCTTCCAGAAGCTCTCTCCAACTCTTGTGAGCCCCCAGCCACTATACACATCATCCACCACACACACACAGTCTCCTGTGTCGTCCTTCCCTCCCTCTCCCCTAACCAAGTGCCTTTGGACTGTTGAGGGAGATCTTTGATTTCCCCACTGGCCCTAGAAGGCAGATAGTAATGCCAACTTTGCATGGGCCAGCAGGGGAGATGAAAGGATCTCCAATGTTGGTCTTGGCATATGGGCATCACGGTGGGGCCTTATGCTTGTGGAGCACCTGGGCAACTGCCCAGCATGCCCATGCAGAAAGACTGTCCTGTCTCCAACTCACCTCAACTATTGCCGGGAACCCAGATTAAAATCTTGTGATATTTGTTTTTTTCTGTTGTAAAGTTTTATACAGATTATTTAAATTAATTGGTTTTTGGTATTTTATAAAAAATTTTTTTACCTTAATACTGTCATGGCTCCCGAATCTCACTCTGGAAAAGCATAAAGAATCACTTACCTGGATTGCGGTGGATCGCCGCCCGGTCCTCCTGTGCAATGGTCCCAAGGCCAGTACGGCGTTCTAGGAGACGCTGGCCGCTGCGATTCCATTTTAAATACTTTACTTACCTTGGTCCACAACAAAGATGGCGCTGACAAGCGTGCAACGTCATGTCATTGACGCGAACGCACGTTTTGGGGTCAGAGGTTACAATCTGGCCAATCAAGGCTTAGACAGGCATATTTAAACCCTGGATAGCTTTTCATCAGTGCTCTGTCGTGGTTTGCACTAGTTGGTAGTCAGAGGTTCCGTTCTGTTCTTGATATTATTTTGGTATTTGACTTTGGCTTGCATTTTGACTTTCCCTATTTCTTGTATCCTTGACCTTTGCCTTGTTTCCTCGATCTGTCTCTTTCTGTGTCCCTGACCTCGGCTAGTATTTTGACCATTGTCTTTTACATTAAGTCCGGCCATTCTAAGGCCCGGCATAAGTTGTCTTTGTTCATTTTCTGTTTATTTATATGTTACATAGCTCTGCGTGCTGGGTCATATAGTAATCGTGACACATACTTGGATACCTACATTATCTTATATGCTAAGAGAGAGGAGCAGGAGGAAGAACTGACAGAGTGATAAACATATGCTTAACCCCTTAAGGACCAAACTTCTGGAATAAAATGGAATCATGACATGTCACACATGTCATGTGTCCTTAAGGGGTTAAAGGTATTCATATTTGTTTTCCTGGCACTGCAGGACCCTATAGTGCCTCTCTACCTACCACCCTCCATCCCAAGTAGCTGAAGGGGTAAAAACCCCTTCAGTGACTTACCGGAGTCCAGCGCCAATGTTCCTCAGCGCTGGGTCAGGCTCCGCCTACACTCCTCCCCAGCCGACGTCAGCCAGTTATACAATGCTTTCCTATGAGGATTTCGGCAAAGCTGGAGGTCCTCACTGTGGTGACATTCTGTCATCAAACTAATATGGTGACCAGGGGTCATGTGACCAAGCTCATGTATGCCTTTCTCACAGTGGGATAAGCTGTACCCTTTGATATGGTAATTGGGTAATTCAGGTCAGGAAAGAGATAACCACTTCCCCCTATCCCCATTCCTTCCTGTTCCTTCTTGGCTGTACTACTGAGCAGACCCTCAAGCAGACATGGGCTAATTTTTATCATAGTGAACTGTCAGTGGGATCTGGTGATTTTATAAGATATAGTTGTTATTGTTAGTTAGGTTGTTGCTGCTGTTGTTGTTGTTGTTGGTATAGTTAGTTAGATTGTGTGTAATTATTTGTATGTTGTTGTTGTTTAGTCTCTGAATAAATATTTGTTAAAGTAGACGGACCAGAGTTTATATATGTATGCATACATAATAATTTATAGAGTTTGGTAATACACCACATTTTGGCGACCATGAATGTTAGACTTCTACAACAAATGTTTGTGAGGCGCAATCACTACCATATTGATACATAATGTAAGAGCAAGAGACTTTATAGCATAGGATTCGTTGTTGACAGTGTTTTGTTGACTGTTTTGAATTTGTGTATTGTGACTGACAGAACATATTTTGTTGCAAATTGTAGCATTTATAGGTTTAACTTTGTTTCTGTACAGTTTTAAAGTATTGGTGATAAAAAGGAAAAATTGAATAGTTTCACTTCATTGGAACCTTTGATGTTTTGTCCATTTTTAATAGCCCATGTGCTGTATTGTCTCTCTCTTGTTGCAACTAACTAGAATGAAACTTAATCTATTTTAATTGTTTTCTTAGATGTTACATTTTGAGGCTTCACTGCATTCTTTTTTTTTATATATATATATATATATATATCTTTATTTTTCAATTTAAAAATTTCATTCGTATACAGCTTTTCAAAGATACAGTACAATAAGTTGCTTTACAATAAAATGTTATGCATATTTCATAATAAGGCCATGGTTCATATGTTCATATACTCAACTTCTGCTGTATCTACAGTCATACAATCATACAGTAAGGAGAAAAACAAACGGTACAGTTCATCTTATATCCGTACTCTCACATAACACTGCAGCTTAGGGGTGGCTATCTATAGGGGGATGGAGGGTTCGAGTTTTATGGTTAAGGTATCTAACCCAAGGGGCCCAGACTTCGTTATATTTCTCTCTAGATATCTTATTTAGAGCTATTCCAGCTTCCATACTACATTGATATTCTATCTGTGTACATATATCATGCCAACTTAGCGCACCCATTTTTCTCCAGTTTCTGGCTAAATCAATTTTTATTGCAAAACAGATATGGATCATAAGAATTTTTAGTTTTATGTTGCTTTTTGGCAGATCTAAATGAAACAAAAACATTTGAGGCATAATAACAACTTGAATCTCATAAATAAAGTCTACCAGTTCCGAAAGCATTAATCTCATAGGTTTCAACTCCTCACAGTCCCACCAAATGTGGGAGAATGAGCCCAACTCCCTACCACATCTCCAACAATCTGGTAGGAGTGTGGGTTGAAACCTATGGAGGCGAGTAGGCACCAGGTTCCAACGGTATATAATTTTAAAGTACACTTCCTGTATATTCACCCCATGTATATATCTTTTAACAGCTTGTAAGCTCGAAAACCAATCCTCAGCCGAGGATGAGAAATGGAGATCTTGTTCCCATTTATTCATTGCAGACGCTTTATCTGTTTGCCTTTGGCTTCTTATAAATTGATTAAATCTAGATGCAATTTTTTTTTTTATAGTGGAATGCTACGAACTGGTCAATTGGGGAAGTTTCCGAAAAGACTTTTCCCATAATGAAAGATTTTATTCTTAAATAGTTAAATAATTCCTTCGAAGGGAGGTTATATTTAGACTGTAGCGTTGGAAATGATAATATTTTATTATCAATTAAAAGTTCCGCGATTTTTACTATTCCACATTTTTCCCATTCTTGAATATTTATGTCCGTTATGTATAGTTTTAAACATGTTAGTGGGGCGTTACTTGATATATATTTTGTTCCATATTTTCTTTTCAAGTACTTAACAATATAGATCATTGTATTGTTCATCGGATTGCTAGATCTTATATTTTTTACAAGTTCGCTGTCACACCACCAGAGATATAGGGGTTCAATATTACAGAGGTCCGATTTTTCGATATCTAACCAGTTTGGTCTTGACATTGTAAAATTGTCGCACTTAACTAAGTGTGCTACCATGTTGTTTATATATAGTTTCTGTATATCTGGGAAAGAAATTCCCCCTTCTTTCCAATCTCTCTGTAATATTCCAATGACACTCTAGGTCTCCTATCTTGCCATATATAGTCTGATAACTGTCTTTGAAAACCATGTATCGTCTGGCATGACACCCTCAATGGGAGATTACAAAATAAAAATGTCAGTTTGGTGAGAAGGTAGGAGTTTACTGCTTCAATCCTTCCCAACCAGGACAGTTCCAATCCCTTCCAGTTTTTTAGGATATTCCTAAATTGGGTAGCAATTTCTGTATAATTAAGTTCTCCAATTTCTCTATGATCTAAGGATAGTCTTACCCCTAAATATTTTATGTTCCTTGCTTCCCAGTCACATTTAAATTCTTTTTTAAGTTTGTCTACCCCAGGTCCACTTAGACCTTTTATCAGAATTTGTGTTTTCTTTATGTTTATTTTATAACCTGAGAGTTTACTATACTCGTTAATAAGCCGAAATACGGCTGGGATAGAACTAATAGGGTCTTTAAGGGTCAATAGAACATCATCTGCATAAAGTGCAATTTTGTTCTCCAAGCTATTCACTTTTAGCCCACTGATATCATCATTCTGTCTAATCGCGGCAGCCAGCGGTTCTATAGAGAGGATATATAGCAGGCGTGCCAAAGGGCATCCCTGTTGTGTCCTGTTTCTAATTGGGAACCATTTTGATTGAAACATATATCCTGAAACTCTGGCTTGAGGATCTTTATATAACGCCATTGTGCACTCCTTGAAGAGACCCTCTATGCCAAAGGCCTTCAATACTTCCTCCAAGTACTTCCAGTTAACCCGATCGAAGGCCTTCTCGGCATCGAGGGTAACCATAGCAAAAGGAGACACACTTTGATCCGCATGATATAAGACATTCAATAGTTTCCTAATGTTATCCGATGTGCCCCTGCCTTCTACAAACCCACTCTGATCTAGGTGTATAATGTCAGGTATATTATGTTTAAGTCTATCAGCCAAAATTCTAGAATAAATTTTAATATCTAAATTAATAAGAGAAATTGGTCTATAATTCGAAGTATATGTTGGATCCTTATCTATCTTAGGAATTGGTATTATAGAGGCCTGGAGTAATTCCGATGGAATAGCTTTATAGTTAGCAAAATCATTAAATGTCCTTAATATGTATGGAGAAACTATATCATTTAATTTTTTATAAAAAATTGAAGAAAAGCCATCTGGGCCTGGAGCTTTACCCGCTGTTAATGCTTTAATGATGTTACTAATCTTCTGAATGTAGAATGGGGCGTTTAATTGACTTAGTTTCTCCATAGATATTTTTGGCAAGCTCAGTTTATCCAAAAACTGCTTTGTTTCCCCTTCAGATGGCTCATTGAATTTTATATTATATAGACTTTTATAATAATCTTCAAATGCATTGGCTATTTGAGTTGGTGCAAAATATTTTTTACTTCCAACTGTTATATAGTTTATGGATTGAAGTTTGTTTTTATTTTTTAATTTATTTGAAAGATTTTTCCCTGTTTTGTTATTTCCATAATACCATCTCTGCTTTAACATTAACATTGCTTTATTAATTTTTTCTTGAGTTCTTACTAATATTTTTTTCCTGATCTCCTTAATATCCTCCAGAATTTTATGATCTGTAGTAAGTTTATGCAGGCGTTCTTGTTTTGCCAAATCAATATAAAGCTCATTCAGCTCTTTTCCCTTCTTTTTTTTTATATTAGCACCCAATTTTATAAGACATTTGAAGGTACACCATAACATAGCATTGGAGACGTCCCCTGTGTCGTTGGTTTCAAAAAATTCTCTAGTCTGGGTACGCAGTTCTTCTACGTTAATTTCTGATTTTAATACATTTTCATTTAGTCTCCATCTATCTCTACATTTATATTCAGCATTATTTTTTATAACTAAGCTTACAGGTGCATGGTCGGACCATGTTATAGGTCCAATTGTCACCTTATTAACTCGCTCCAAAGTTTCAGCTTTAACCAAAAAATAATCGATTCTAGTATAAGTCTGATGAACGTTTGAATAAAACGTTTAATCTCGCTCTTCTGGATTACATGTTCTCCAGGCATCGTATAAACAGTTTTTTGCCAAAAAAAGTCTGCATCATTGATAGTACTGTTCTTTGATTGCCGTCTATATGTGCAGGTTTAGTTATATTCCTATCTATTTTATTATCTATAATGCAGTTAAAATCCCCGCCGATAATTAAGCTTCCAGACGATACGCGGTCAATCTTTTGCATCAGATTTCCCAAAAATCTATATGGAAGTTGGTTTGGAGCATAAATATTTACTAAGGTGGGGCGTGGCTAGCAGCCGACACGAATGGCCACACATTAAACCGGCTCCGAGCACAACGGGCAGAGACTGCAAAAAAACGGAGGATCTAACCCACGATGGGGAATAACAAAAGACAACAAACCCCTCACCAATCACAGGGGAAACCGCCAGCGGGTAAACCGGGCTCGGTCACCCGCCTGTTTAAAGATTATGCCGACCGCGTGGCAGACACAGGGGAATCCAACATGGCGCCGGCGGCAGCCCTCACAGAATCTGAACCACCAAGCCCTGCTCCGTCTGAAGCCTCATCTGCCTCTGCGGACGTGGACATCAGGGAGCTCCTGAAAAACCTACCATCCAGACTGGATCTAGCACAAATGCTAGGAAAACTGGAAACCACCTTCCAGCTCAAAATGGAGGGCCTGAGCTCAGAAATCAAACAGGTAGGCAGAAGGGTGCAGGACTTGGAAGATGACAGGGGCTCTTGTCAGACACAGATACAGGATCTCACCCAAGCACTCACCACCCAAAAAAGGCATTTAACCATGCTACAAAGGTCACTGGATGATATTGATAATAGGGGCAGGAGGAACAACCTACGCATTAGGGGGATGCAGGAGACAGAAAAAGAAAACTTAAAGGTACAGCTAGCCACCTTATTCAACCTCATACTAAACCGATCCCCAGACACCCCAGTGGTACTAGATCGGGCACATAGATCCCTACGACCCAAAAATGGCGTGAGCGAAGCACCACGCGACGTGATTTGCCGCATTCACTACTATACCCTAAAAGAGGACATCCTGAGGGCACTAAGGGACACATCCTCACCTCTATTGTACCAGGGACACGAAATCCAGATTTACCCTGATTTATCCTGGCACACCCTCCAGGCAAGGAGGGCGTTACGACCGATCACGGATCAATTGAGAGCGCGTGGCATACGCTACAGATGGGGATTCCCCTTTGCTTTAATTGTAGGCCTAAAAGGGTCGACCTTCAAAATCGCCACATACCAGGATGTCATCCCCTTCACCGAAGCTCTGAACCTGACAAAAGTTAATATAGCAAACTGGTACGCCCCGGACCCAGCGGTCACACTCGATACACAACCCTATGGCCACAATTGGCGTACACCATCGAAGAGGCAAAGAATAGGACAGATTGGCCCTCCCCAGAGGGATGACAGACGAACCAGAGGGCCCAGGGATGAATAAGCATTGCACCTGAGAAACACCCAGATGGACGAAGAGGAATTCACAAGACACACAAGATGGGACTGATTGAAACCATCACAACTTACAGCACTCGCGCCAAGACCTCACAAATAACATCGGGAGGACAACACTGAACATACCAATGGGAGCCTAGGAATGGGACATTAAAGCTAAAAAACTGGTGAACTTGGCTCAGAGACTGAACGCAAAAAAATAAAAAAATAATAAAAAAAAAAAAAAAAAAAAAGGGAAGAAAACCATAGAAGTCAAGTGAGGCTTCTGAGCAGGTCGTATGATTTAAATACTGTCTGTATGTTTGTGTTAAAGATATTTTGGGCCACTTCACTATCCCGCCCGAAGGAGCCGAACATACCAGTGGTTCATCGGCTGGCCCGGTCCTGTTCCCCCCCACCGGACCGGAGGGGGTGATCCCGGTCCATGTCCCACGACCACACTCGGGGACTTACTCGACCACCAAGCAGGCCTGAGACCCGCGGTCAAGATGGCGGGGGCCACATGTGTGGAGACGGAACCGCAGACCCCGGGGCAGAAAGCAGACAGGTCCTGGCATGGAACACAAGGCTGCCGACATATGGTGACCCACAACATACAGCAGCCCCTAAATCCGGTGACATACCGAAACCAAGACCCTGCACAACGCTCTACTCCCGTGGACGGAGCTACCCGTGGGACCGCACGCCCTTCTTCTGAGTTGGGCGCTCACCGAGAGGAACTCCTCTACAGCCTGCCATATTCCCGGGGAAAAGACCGCGACCCGGCGGACCCCGGGGCCCACGATCCTGCTGATGGGATCAATGGTGACAGGGCACGAGCGCCTGCTAAGGCCTCAGGCCGAAGGCCGGTGACCCATGGCAGTGGTACTGCCACAATGCCGGGAAATCTTCAGACCAAGCAACTGAGACACAACAGCATACCCGGGGGGAGCTGCGGGAGAGCACTACGAGTATCACCGGACACACTGGCCGCCACCAACCGGACTTCCCACTCGATTACCCGTGTCATGGGCCGCATACCCCGGATACCGCCGACAGGTACATGTCTGTGGACTGCTTCGGACTGCCTGACTGCCTGGCCACATTCAACTCAGGTTTCAGCAGGTGGAACCTGTACACACCAGAGCACGGCAAGCAAACTCCTCTGGGCAGCATACAGCAACAGGCGGGACATTTTTCACCTAAGTATTTGAAGTGCACACTGCTTACTGCCTAAACTGCTTAATATATGTCTCCTCAAGGTGTCCAGTCATTCACGACCATCCTTTAGCCATTACTGAACAGCTGTATTTTCATGTTGTTTATTGTCTATTGTCTATTGTCATTGATTAGGCCCATAGGCCACATGCATCCCACTGTTAAATATCATCGTATGTTAACATGCCTATAGGCTACTCGAGCTGCCACCTTGAAGGCGAACCAACCTGTTAATCTGCCGCTGATAATCATTTACGCATTCGACCCCAGCCTGGCTGACATAGGCTGCAGTTGAACGACATACCATGACCTAGCTACTCGAGACACTAAATTACAAATTATACTCTGTACACTGTATTGTCCAGCCTGTCATCTGTTGGTATTACCAAACAGTATAGCTGCCCTAATATCGCTGATATAGTCTGCGCCGCTGCTAGCTTGGCCTGCGTGGTTCAGCCTTAACTTAACCTACCTACCTAAAGATGCCCCACATGATAATTTCTAATGGAAAGCCCTTACTCACGGTATCGCATTCTACTTTAGCTTGTTTAAAACTCGTTTCCACTAAGCGACTCATAAAATATAAAATCAAGGCATAACACTCCGGGAAAATGTACCTAACTATGTTTTCAATGTTATATATGTACTACCTATGCATTTCCCTCTCTTTATTTTGTATCCCTCATATATGCCTTAATAAAAGAAAGATTTACAAAAAAAAAAGATATTTTGGGAGTAATACCACACTGGGTCTAAAGCACAGATACAAAGAGGACAAGACGCAAACACCGAGAGGGACCACAATTATCTGTACATTATGACTTGGAAGGCACATGTGACCCACACACTCTCGCTCAGAACCACAAGACAATTAGCAGTCCTAGGCCGACCACCAAAAGATGACACTCAGACACACAAAACACAGACTCCCCAAACTAGACCATCCCACAGAGATGCTAGGCCCACACAAGACGAGTACAGAAATAACTATGCAAGACAATTACACCAATCATACAGTTCACAGTCCATCTGGGAATGCACACTGAACACACAGGTGACCACACACTCCCCACTCACCACTATATCCAAACTATACAAAACAAATATCCTCCTCCAAACAGACAAACGAAACAAGCGATCTCACCCGCAAGCTCCGCCCGACCAGATGCTAACACCACCACCAAAAAGTAGAAATTAACAGAAACCATACACAATACGAAATCGTCTCATCCATAGACGACATCCAATTAATATTTACACTATACACTGGCGCAGACGCACCACCCTCGACACGAAACACGGTGTCTTCACAACATAGCCCACTGCAGATACAGGGACATCTCAGGGGCAGACACCAGTGAATCTCATCCACAGGAGAGTGCCATCCTTCCGAATTGGGAAGCCCCACTCTCTCACTCTCTAAGATACACACTTGTATCAAGCTATTGTATATAGTTGACCGACAACCCACAAGAAAAACCAGAAGGGAACTACAGACGGTCTCTGGGTTCATATGTGATTTATTGTTTTACTTCATATTGTATCAACTACTGTTTTCTAATTATTGTTTTACAAATTTAACTACCGTACAGCTGTATACTGTATATGTTTGTATGAACTTACTGAACATAAGGTCAAGCACGCAGGACACAAACTCTAATCGAACTAGTCTATACTACAAGCCCAGACACACACCACAGGGACTACACGAAGACCACTACACAACTTGTATCACGGCAACACAATGTGAACCATAAAAATGCTAACACACAACGCTAGAGGCCTCAACACGCCCGAGAAACGTCACAAAGCACTCACAGATTATCACAGGCAAAAAGCAGACATAATTTATATACAAGAAACACACTTCCGTGAAGACTCGGCCCCCACTCTCAGATCAAAACACTACACCAACGGCTACTTCAGTAACTATAGTGGCTCAAAATCAAGGGGAGTTGCGATCCTACTCTCCTCACAACTACCCTTCACGTACAAAGAACATTACTCAGATGAGGGAGGTAGATTCATTTTTCTAAAAGGACAAATAGGGAACACCACTACAACCCTAGCCAATGTATACCTCCCAAATAGGAAGCAAGCCCCCACTCTACGTAAAATACTTCACAAATTAGAAACATTTACAGAGGGCCTACTAATACTAGGTGGGGACCTCAATGTCTCACTAGACGGGACTCTGGACACCACCTCTCAAGCCCAATCCTACCAGACCTCAACGAGGACCCAAATACAAAAACTTCTGGACACATACCAACTATACGACACTTGGCGGGTAACCCACCCCAATAGCAGAAACTACTCATTTTACTCACACTCATCGAAAACATACTCAAGAATAGATATGCTCTTTACTCCACACAGATTCCTGAACCTTATCGAGACATGTAATTATGCCCCTATAACATGGTCAGACCATGCCCCACTGTCATTGTCGATAACAATCCCCACCCTACACCCCACTAGGACACAGTGGAAACTAAATGACAATCTACTTAACGATCCAGTAATACAAACTCAAATAGATGAACACTTAGTTCACTACTTTGAAACAAACAATAGGGCAGAAACACCATACCCCATCATTTGGGAAGCGCATAAAAGTGCCATCAGAGGAACAGTAATACAAATAGCCTCCAGACACAAAAAACAACGAGAGACACAAGTTGCGCAACTAACCAAAGATATTAGAGAACTAGAAGAAGCCCATGCCCAGAACGACACGCTATCCCTATACAAAAGACTTTTAGAGAAACGAACAGAACTCAACACCATTTTAAACGTCCGCACGAAATACACCATAGCGAAGACACGTAGCCTGTACTATGCACAAGGAGGGAAGAGCGGGCGTTTATTAGCCAACGCACTTAAAAAACAGAGAGAAAACACTTTCATACCATCCATAAGGGATAAAAAGGGGAACATATCCCACCTCGTAACAGACATAGCCACAGCTTTTCAGGAATACTACCACTCCCTATACAACTTACGACAAGCCCCCCCACTGTCCCGGGACATTCAAAGTTTCCTTGCAAGCAGAATACATACTACACTACTGAACAATTTGAGCAAATCCCTAGAACACCCAATCACAACAGAAGAATGCCG
Organism: Pelobates fuscus; assembly: GCF_036172605.1. Lineage (NCBI taxonomy): Eukaryota > Metazoa > Chordata > Amphibia > Anura > Pelobatidae > Pelobates > Pelobates fuscus. The sequence goes on from NC_086318.1 coordinate 314,659,812, forward strand.
AAACGCGATTAAAAACCTCCTGATAGGAAAGAGTCCAGCCCAGATGGATTCACAACAAAATACTACAAAACATACGCCACCACTCTCACCGCACATTTTACAAAATCTTTTAACTCCCTTCTTCAAGGCTCCTCACTTCCCCCCCAAGCACTGAACGCTACAATCACACTTATCCCGAAACCGTGCAAAGACCTAACCCAGTGCGGTGGTTATAGACCGATATCCTTGATAAACGTGGATCTCAAACTTTTTACTAAGATCCTAGCCAACAGGCTTCGCCCCCTGCTGCCGGGGATAATACATGAAGACCAATCAGGCTTCGTGCCCGGTAGGGAAGCGAAAAATAATACCACGAAAATCAGTAACTTAGTGCACCAAGCTACACGCTCGGAAGAATCCAGTCTGCTCTTGTCCATAGATGCGGAAAAGGCATTTGACAGAGTGGATTGGACCTTAATGCTACACACGCTCCAATTCCTAGGTTTCGGCCCCAACTGGCAAAAATGGATTAAAGCAATCTACTCAAACCCCACAGCCAACATTAGAGTTAATGGGCAACTCTCAGATAGCGTACCAATCTCAAACGGCACCAGGCAGGGGTGCCCCCTCTCCCCCCTCCTCTTTGTTATTGTCTTAGAACCATTCCTTCAGGGCATACGAAACAACAACAACATTAGAGGCATTCAGGCGGGACAACAAGACCATAAAATAGCCGCGTTTGCGGACGATATGCTCTTCTCAATCTCGCACCCGCTAGACTCACTCCCTCACCTGATGGAAGAAATGAATACATACAGTAACATATCCAACTTTAAGGCAAATCTCACTAAATGTGAAATCCTTCCAATAAACGTGCATCCACACACCGCAGCAACACTGAAACATGAGTATCAATTTACATGGGCCCCTCAAAGCATAATATATTTCGGAATACACATTACCAGGGATACAGCATGTCTATTTGAAAGCAACTTCCCAAACCTCCAAAAAGCAATCCAATCAGATCTTACAGCCTGGAATAAGCCTCAATTTGGATGGTTTTGCAGGCTATACATCCTAAAGATGAATGTCTTGCCTAGGATCCTATATATACTTCAAGTACTTCCCATAACAGTACCGAAGGCATGGTTCAGCACAATTCGCAAATTATTCACGATCTTCATCTGGTCCCACAAGAGCCCTCGATTAGCACATACGCTACTCACACGTCCGAAAGAGGAGGGGGGCCTAGGCCTATCCGATATAAGCAGATACTATAAGGCGGTCCACTTAACCAGACTCTATGATTGGTCAAACACCAACACTTTAAAACAATGGGTAACCAACGAAGATACTTTCTTCCGGGCACCCATATACACAATACCATGGCATAAAACAGGACAACCACTACTGATAAAGGGCCCGCATCCCACGATCACCCCCACTTTGCGCATTTGGGAGACCCTCAAGCCACATGAGCAAATCTCACCTTACCCGTCCCCACTCTACCCGATCTCACATAACCCACTCTTTCAACCAGGGGCAGATGGCAAGGCTCTAAAACCCTTTCACACAAACACATACCTTACGCTGAAAGACATACTAGATGATTCTGGGGAACAGCAGCTCAAACTAATACACGACCTTATCGAATCCCCAACTGGGATACAAGTATTCCAGTACAACCAACTAAAGCACTTCATACACTCGGGACCACTAGCACAGGGCCAGAGCCGATCACAGACGGCATTTGAACACCACTGCTCCAATCAGGACCTCAAAAAGAAACACATCTCACTAATGTACACTACTATCCAAGCAACAACTACCCACAACTTACCAACGTATACCACCACTTGGGAAAGAGAATTACAGATAGAGATACCCAAAAACAAATGGAAACAGATTTTCAGACAAATACACAAAACCTCTAGAAATACGATAGCACAAGAAAGTAACTATAAACGGATAGCCAGGTGGCACTATACACCGTCGAAACTTCACCATCTCTTCCCCACCAACGTAGACAGATGCTGGAGATGCCAGCAAACTAAAAGCACGACCACACACATATGGTGGACTTGTCCGGAGATCCGCAAATACTGGACGCGTATCTCAGGGGTACTATACAAGATCCTCAGGAAAAACATCCCACTACACCCAGACACATACATTTTTCTACTTCCACCCCCAGGAATGCACAAACACGAGAAAACACTGTTGATACATCTCATCACAGCGACCAATCAACTCATCCCGGCCCTTTGGAAACAACCACATGCACCCACTACACGGGAATGGCTACAAAAGGTGGAAACTATTAGAAACCTGAAAGAAACATGCTACTCACTAACATATCAATACCAGGAATACACTCACATAGGGGACCCTTGGATCCAGTTCCTAAGAAATAACTCTATCTGATGACCGAACCACGAAGTGCAGGCCATACACAGACCACACCCCACAAATGCTTGACCATGGACCATACAAAATGCCGAAATGTTCAGTGTGCAAATACAAACATCTGATACCCTGTCGTGTAGACCGAATGAACCACTCTATTTAAGAATTGTAATGGTATCATTGATAAAACTGCAAAAAAAAAAAAAAGTTCTACTCGGGCCCCGGGCCATTGTCACGTTACAGAACAAATTGCACATCTTGTATCAAGTTGCTCCACTTCTTTGGTTTTCCTTTAAGTTTATAATATGTTTAATTAGCGGTACAACGCTTCGACCAGAATTTCCTCAACTTAAATCTACGTTTAATACTTAAAGACTTGTTCTATATCGAAGTTGCTTAACATAGACAGTACTGAGTATTCTGACAACCCGATGGGACATTTGGTTAAATTCGGAACATGACACTTTGTGAGTGATATCTTAATACCTGTCTATTATTCTGTACAAACAATGCTTCTAACACATGTCATGGATCAAACGCAGTGACAATTGTTGATACTGTATAAAATATTTGAAAATCTAATAAAAAAAAATTCTAACATTAATATAATAAAAACTTTTAGAAATAGAAAAAAAAAATATTTACTAAGGTGTACAAAATATCATTGATTCAAACTATCACTATAAGAAACCTACCACCAGGGTCCGCCTCCTCATGTATCAGCTCATATTTCAAGCTACTTGAAAAAAAATTGCCACCCCTCTTTTCTTATTCTTTCCTGCCAAATTAGATCTATGGACTACTGGAAATTTTTTGTAGTTCCATAATTTGGACGTAGAATTAACCCAGTGTGTCTCTTGAACAAAACCAATATCTGTTTCACTGTCAATCAATAATTTATACAGATAGCCTCTTTTCTGTCCTGAATTTAAGCCCCTTGCGTTAATAGATAATATATTTAATGACATCCTACCGCAACTCTCCCCACACCCTCTTCCCAGGGCCAGATTAAGAGCCCAGTGGGCCTGGTGCTGACAATTATGATGGGCCTAATTACAGGATCATATCCACCAAAAACAGTAAAACACTCCCAAGCGTCATGTATCTGATGGAGATGGTGCTGGAGAGAAAGAAAACAGCAGCTATAAGAAAACACATACCCTAGGCCAGGCATAGGCAACCTTCGGCACTCCAGATGTTTTGGACTACACCTTCCATGATGCTTTGCCAGTATTACGGGTGTAAGAGCATTATGGGGGATGTAGTCCACAACATCTGGAGTGCCGAAGGTTGCCTATCCCTGCCCTAGGCTAATCTCTCACTAATTTATGTTTTCATCTTTCAAGCAAATCCATAACCCCTAACAGCAGTGTCCAGTCAAGCAGGAAGTCAATGGGCACGGTAAAAGGGTGTGCCACTGACACAAATCACCTGCCAAAAGGGGCGAACATGCCCAAAAAGAGGACATGTCTGCCCAAAGAATTAGGCCAGCCTGGCATGAATGCATGTCAGGCTGCCTGCCAATCATGCAGCTGGCCAACTAAGGGCATACTATGCAGACAGCACCCGAGCTTGGCATAAATGCATCTAATGATGCGCTCGCTCAACGCTTTCTAGGGACTGTCCCCTAGCACTCGCTGGTCCACTTGTCTCCTTACCTTCTTACTAGCAGGTAGAAGCTCCTGGTATATAGTCTGGGACAGAGAAAAGCTGTATGTAGTGAAAGGGAACATGCCACAGTGTTAGAGAGACCAGCGTCTGCATTACCTTAAAGGATCACTATAGGGTCAGGAACACAAACATGAATTCATGACCCTATAGTGTTAACACCACCATCTAGCCCCCCTGGGCCCCTCATGCCTCCATTAATATAGCAAAATCTTACTGTATTCAAGCCTGAAGCTGTAACTCTGCATGCTGTTAGGCTCAGAAAAACAAGCAGTCTGCTGACATCATTAGAAGTGGTGGCCTGATCCAATCACAGTGCTTCATAGGATTGGCTGAGACTGACAAAGAGGCAGATCAGGGGCAGAGCCAGCATGATTCAAACACAGCCCTGGCCAATCAGCATCTTCTCATAGAGATGAATTGAATCAATGAATCTCTATGAGGAAAGTTCAGTGTCTGCATGCAGAGGGAGGAGATACTGAATGTTTGGATGCATTTTAGGCAGCCATGACCCAGGAAGGATCTCTAACAGCCATCTAAGGAGTGGCCAGTGAAGTTATCGCTAGTCTGTAATGTAAACACTGCATTTTCTCTGAAAATACAGTGTTTACAGCAAAAAGCCTGACGGTAATGATTCTACTCAAAGAACAAATTCAATAAATTGTAGTTGTTCTGGTGACTATAGTGTCCCTTTAACTATATTCATTGTCAGCCAGTTCACACAAGTTTTGTTCCCATGCATCCCTCTTAAGTTTCCATACTTAAGTAAGAGTATGTGAAAAGTAGTTAGGGTTGCCAACTTTCTTGGAAAAACATACCGGCCTTGCTAATTTGCATAATTAAATATGTATGGGTGACATCACATGATGTAAATCACAAGGAGTGACATAAGAGAAAATGCTGTAAAATCACCAAAAAAATGACTTAGTTTGATTCTGCTGTATAGATGGATACCTCCCAATGCCCCTATGTCTCCCAGTGCCCCCATGTGTCGATTACGCCAGTGTAGCGGCACCCCGGAGTAGTAGGGGTTTTACGCCGCTGAGAAGGTGTTCTTTTCCCCCAAGACGAAGTCAGCTATAACAAAACACGTTCCAAGAGAATACGAATCAGCATAATAACCATCCCCTCCAAGCACGAGACGAGACTCTGTGTTGAGGGTCAAAAGTAGGAATAGTCTTTATTCTGCAGCTCGGGCTTTTATGCCGTACAACAACTCCTCCCCGTATCCGGAGGAGATAATACATTTACAGTGGGAATCCCTCCCACTGTACCGGACAGAATATTTCACGGTTATTACAACGGTTAATAACACACACAATATATAACGAAAATACAATGTGCTACGTGTATTAGGGAACGGAGATCTAGGGGAACATTATACGTGAAAATCCCCCAGATCGGTTGGGCCGTTCGCTAGATACACGTTCGCACCATTTACTCTGGAACCACATAACATAAACGAAAACTCTCTCGTGGATCCGATGTCTCTAGTTCGGTACTCTGGATCTGTCGAACAGCATGGATGTAGGTCACCGACAAGGTGGAGAATCGTTGTGTGCAAAGTTAGGGAGTGTTCGGGCATTAGTTCGTGCGGTCAAAATGGCCGCGACCCATTGTTCTCCCCACGTGGCTGCGTATACCGTACAGATCCAGAGATACCCGAAGCCCACAATAATCCAAGTAAAACAAAAAGGCAATTCTCTGAGAGGGTTCTTGGTTACTCAAAAAGGGGTCTGTCACAGCCAGGTCTCAGTGTTCCTATGTATCAGTGTCTTAGTGCCCCATGTCTCCCAGTGTCCCTAGTGTCGTGTCCCCACGTCTCCCAGTGATCCTATGTATCACAGTGTATCAATGCCCCATGTCTCCCTGTGTCCCCATGTATCCCAAGGTCCCTATGTCACTAGGACACTAGGAAGACGGGGAGACCTGGGGACACGGGGGGGACCTAGGGACATGGAGACACCAGTGACACTGGGAGACTAGGGGACTCTGGCTGGGACACATGGGAACATTGGGAAAATAGGGGATACTTGAAGAGATGGGGACACAGACACCAGGGACACAGACACTAGAGACACTGGCTGGGGGACATGGGGACATTGAGACATGGGGGCACTGGGAGACATGGGGACACTGAGACACCAGGGCCACAGACACTAGGGACACTAGCTTGGAGACATGGGGACATTGAGACACTTGAGGCACTGGGAGACATGGAGGCACTAGGAGACATGGGGACAGTGAGACACTGGCAGACTGGGGGCACTGGGAGACTAGGGGTCACTGAGACGCCAGGGACACTGGCTGGGAGACATGGGGACACTGAGAGACATGGGGACTCTGTGTCCCCATGTGTCTCTGTGTCATAATGTCTCCCAATGTCCCTTAGTGTCTCAGTGTATGTCTCCTTGCAGCCTTTCCCCCCATCCCTTACTTCCCTGAGCTGTAGGCTGTCTCTGCAGGGTGGGAGCTGCTGTCTGGACTCCCTGTAGCTGCTCCCCTGCGGATCAGTGATTAGAGATAGGCAGGGAGGGATATGCTGGAACTTCCTATCCCTGCCTCTCTCCATACACAGCGACCCCTACTGGCTAGTGCTGGTATTGCATAGTAATCTCTTGTTTATACTGAGAAAAATACCAGCATTTGTATTGCCAGTATCACTGTAATATTGGAACCAGCCAGGCAGCCTCAAATACTGGCTGTGCCAATAAAATAAAAGCCAGGTGGAATCCCTAAGAGTATTTTTTATTTTTATTTTATTTAAATCAATGGGCCTATTCCATGGGCCTGGAGCTGCAGCTCCATCAGCCTCTTCCCCTCTAACCTCCCTTCAGGTAGCATCCAACACACAAATCCACTCATACCTTCTCCAGTCAGCCCTATATTCTTGAACCTCCTGGAGAAGCTCAACCTCCAACTTACTATTACAACATTCCATAATATGAAGTTCTGTATACAGTCTTCATATTTAACCCTGCTGCCGTCACAGGACCCTGGACCAGGATAGTAGGCATTTTTATTTATTTTATTTATTTATTTAGTCTCAATATCATGCAGTCTCTTCTCTAGCTGTAAGTTATATGATTTAATTTGTTCATATTCCTCTTGTACTTTTTGTAGTATAATTGCCTGATTTGAAAATTTCTCAGAGAGGATGGCAATTTCCGATCTAATATCTTTAGTGTTATTTTCAATATCCGCTTTGATATTTTTATGAAGGTTGTCCAGCATTTGCATTAAGAGTTGTTGCGTCAGTCCCTGTGAGTTTTCCGGCAGGTGTGGAAAATCATCCTCTGATATATTTGATTTTTGGTGTGCAGAGAGCTGAGCATTTTCTAAGGGTATAGATTTTCGTTGCCTCTCTGAATCTGTATATGCCGTTTTAGGTGAGTAAAATATACCGATTGTTGCCTTATTTTTCTCCATATTTTGCGCTTTCTCTTTTTTAGGAGCCATATATAATGATAGGACTCTTAATTTAAACTTTGCACCGCAGAAGTAAGCTATTGTATATTTCTTTAACACAGATATTCTCTCTTTTCTTTTTCTTTTTTATAGCATTTACTCCTCCGGACTTTCTTGTTTAAAAGGGGTTCTGGACTCTCCCATTTCCCCCTTTCTCTCTCTCTCCCCTTTCTCCTCTCCCTTTCCTCTTCACTGCACCTCCAGATCTCAAGTAACTGTCCCTTTAAGTTATCTCTTATTTATCGAGTGTGGGATAGAGGTCAATGTCAGATAAAAGGAGAAATATAATTTTTACTCACAGGTATTGTTTAATGCACGCTGGGACCGCATTCATTCCCATCTGAACGCTGCCAAATCAGTCTTCCATTTACCAGACGTAAATACCTTCAAGCTGAGGGTTGTAGTATCGGTTCTTGTAGCAGCTTTGTGGCAACTTTGTAGCAGCTTTGTAGCAGCTTTGTTGCAGCTTTGAAAGACCTTCAGCTGCTCAGCCGCATAACAGGATCTTTGCCTCGCTGCCATCAATTTTTTCAGCGCCGTTCTGCCTGGCGTCCTCGCTGCCTCACTTGCTTCGTTGCCCCACTTCCTGGTCCGTGAAGGCGCACGTACGCACCTACGTAACGATCCGCCCGCCCATCTCCGCCAACAACTACTCCTTACGTTCTTTTCTTGAGGCTTCACTGCATTCTAAGTTTAAATAGCAAACTTTTTTTTGTTGTTATCTTTTGTCTGTTTGAATAATTACATTCAGGATAGGAGCATAATGTTTGTGCATTATGACTGACAGAACGTATTTTGTTGCAAATTGTAGCATTTATAGTTTAATTTAGTTTCTGCACAGTTTTAAATTATTGGTGATTAAAGGGGAAGATTGAATATTTGCACTGCATTGGTATTATTGATGTTTCGGCCATTTTTAATAGCCCATGTGCTGTATTGTCTCTCTCCTGTTGCAACTAACTAGAACTAAACTGAATATATTGTAATTGTTTTTAGATGTTACATTTTGTACATTTTGTGGCTTCACTGCATTCTAAGTTTAAATAGCAAACTGTTTGTTTTTTTGGTTCTCTTTTGTCTGTTTGAACCATTGAATTCTGGGTAGGAGCATTGTGTTTACATGATAAAGGTATTGGGGCTAATACAGTGTGGTGGCTATTGTTTAGCCAGGTTACCATTTCCATTTTTATACTGGAGTGTGTTTAATAGAAAATGAACAGTCTGCACTTAAAAGCAGAAGGGTGGTTTTGTGTTTTGCTATCTGTGGGCATTTGTTGTATTGAGACTGTGAAGTTTTTTTTTTCTTAAAAGACAAGAGTTTGTTTGAATAGGTTAATGTAATTAAGTTTCTCAAATGGTTTAATCTCGCCAGTTTTAGTTTTTTTAAATTAATCCCATTGTTAAAGACTCAGGGAGAGCTCAGTTTTAAAATGTCATTTCTAGGTACTAAGTATTTTTCTGTAGAAGTACTAGAGTACTTCAAGAATGACATTGACAAACATGATAGATCATATGAGCTTCCAGAACCAGCAGGCCCCAATTGTGGAAAATATGAAGGTTTCATGGATGTTTTGACACAGATTGTTACTAATACAAAGTGCCATATTAAGAAAAGGAAAAGCTTGGTGGCACAAGCGGTTGTTGCTGCAATAGGGGGTTTGGCAAGCATGGTACTCGAATTGCAGCAAGCTAATTTAGTAACCACTAATAAAATGGAAGATGCTCTTGATGAAAGAGATTGTTTTAAAATAGCTGCCCTAAGAACAAACAAAATGATCGAGGGGTTGGAGAAGGAATTAAAGGAAATAGAACAACAGAGAGATGCATATAGTCTAAGATCACTGAACTCCAAGACCTAGTCATGGAATATAAAATGAAAATGAAAGAAAACACAAATAAATTGGATAAGGAGATTCCTAGAGTATGCCAAGGCCAGTCTTATTTTATATCTGAAAGTAAAGAACCAGAGCTGGGAACAAAACACAAGGGGAATGTGCCAATTGTAAATTGTGTCCCACAAGCCCCTATAATAATAACTGAACATTTTAATGTAAGAGAAATGCCTACTAGCTTCTCTAGGCAGACGAGGACTATGTCAATCACAGACAAAGATAATTTCCAGAAATGGTGGGGAAGTATGCCAACTGACGACTTTAACACCTTTACACATTGGTTTATGAGGGGAGCAAATAGAGCAAAAAAGGAGGTCTTAACTTAGAAGAATGGACAGAACTGTTAGAATATGCTATGAGTCCTTTGGCTAGCAGACTATTTGGATTTAATAACAGTGTGTCTGATCAGGCAGGAAGAATTGCTGCAACAAATTTCTATCTACTCAGCATAGAGAAAGAAATAGCTAATAACTGAAAATGGATACTATACAGATGAAGAAGTGCTGAGATTACCAAGTCAAACTATTAACACAGGCCAGAATGAGGATAAAGTAACAGCAAGAAGCAGGAAGAAGCAACAACAAGGCTTGCATTTCATTTTTTTCACATTGAAATTTGCCAGATTGGTTATGTTGCCTTTGAGAGCGTATGGTAGCCCAGGAATGAGAATTACCCCCATGATGGCATACCATTTGCAAAAGTAGACAACCCAAGGTATTGCAAGTGGGGTATGTCCAGTCTTTCTTAGTAGCCACTTAGTCACAAACACTGGCCAAATATTCGTTTTTTGCTTTTTTCACACAAAAACAAATATGAACGCTAACTTTGGCCAGTGTTTGTGACTAAGTGGCTACTAAAAAAGACTAAACATACCCTACTTTCAATACCTTGGCTTGTCTACTTTTTCAAATGCTATGCCATTATGGGAGTAATTCTCATTCCTGGGCTACCACACCGTCTCAAAGGTAACATTACTAATCTGGAAAATTTCAATTTGAAAATGGAATGTTCTATATTTGACCCTGTAACTTTCCAAAACAATATAAAACCGGTTAATGGGGAGTACTGTTGTACTTGTGAGACATCGCTGATTACAAATATGTGCATTTTTTTGCAGTAAAACCTAACAGTGTTATGACATTCACAGTTAAAATGTCAGACGGAAATGCAAATTTAAAAAAAAATCTTATTTTCTCACATTTTTTTTATTTTATTCATAATAAATTATGTTCCATATATGAATAGTTAATGATAGATTAAAGCCCTGTTTCTCCTGAACAAAATGATATATAATAAGTGTGGGTGCATATAATTTGAAAGAGGGGAACTACGGCTGAACAGACATATAGCGCAAATTCCAGTTTTTGTTCACGTTTTGTTTTGATCACTATTGACTCCGTCCTGAAGGGGTTAAGCTATAGTCGTTTTGGTTAGTATAACGTCCCTTTAACAATAAAATACCCCTGATATAGCCCTAAAGTATGATCTTTTATTTATTTTTTCTGAATCCCTAAGTCACAATAAAACCACCAATCTCAATGAAAAGTTTTGTATTCACTGATTTTCTATAAGAAGCATTTGAATGAACAATGCCCAGCATTAATAGTGAAGTAAGTTCTGGGGAAAAGGTAGCTAACCAGCCACAAGAGTATTATTCCTTTTAAACGTTATGACAGATTTATTGTTCAACTTGCCAGTGTCAATTAGAGAGCAATAAAAATAACGTAATAACCCGGCCTACAATCTAGTCAGACTAGGAATAAATATGTGTGTTTTTGGTATAAATATGTTTGCTCAGAATAGTCTTGGTCTGAAAGAAATTAAAGTTATAACAAAAAAAATGAATGAATTGAGTGTCATTCTCTTTTTAATACATTTCTCGGTCTACGTGACCTGATCTTTAGGTAGAGTACAAAACCTCATATAGATTATATCCATCTATTATTGACCTTGTGGATGCTTTGTTATCTAATGTGACTATGCCCCTCCTTCCAACATGACTCATGGTTAAATACAAGTCACCGTATTCTTCTCATATTACAGGCTGCTTCTCATCGATTTACAGAGCTGCTGCACAGAGCATTGTGTAAGTATGAGGTAACCTTTGCTGTTTAGAATTTTTCTATAATTATGAGAAAACATGTATCCTGATAAATGTGAATTGTTTACCGTGCTGGCTGCTGTGTTACTGCTAATTACTCCATGCCTGTTTGACTTTCTCCAGAATGCTTTGTGTGTGTCAGCTGCAAGAGAGTATATTTATAGACTGTTCATTGCACACAGAAATTCAGTAGTGTTTTCCTATGTGTAGTATCAAAAGCATATATATATATGATAATTGGTTTAGTTAGTTTTACAGTTAAAAAAATGTTTTTTTATAGTTAAACTGCCACATATAAGTTGTTTTTTTTTTTGTTTGTTTTTTCCTGACACGCAAGTAAATGCCCATGCACAGCATTATAGACGGAATGCCAAGCGCTTACGGCACAATTTACCTCGGTAAACAGATCAATAACGTTTACAGGAATGGGGAAATTAATAATTGTTATATTCAGAAAAGTGGTATGTCTACTTTAACCCCTTAAGGCACGGTTTCCCAAACTGTGGGTCGCCGGCTGATTTCTGGTGGGTCGCACTGACCCACGCAGGGAGACACCAAGAGGGTGCCCAGCGGCTTGCAATATGTGCCGCTGGGTTCAGGGCTCCTCTGAAACGGGGAGAAATCCTTGTACACCTTCCGGTCTGCAGCTTCCCCTCCGCGGATTACCGCGGTAACGCTCTGAGACTACTCATGTCTGCATGGTCTGCCCGCGGCGGAGGGGAAGCTGCAGACAGGACAGCAAGAGCCACCGGACCACCAGGGAGGAAGGAAGGAGAAGAGACCACTGGATCACCAGGGACTGCAGAAAAATGTATTTGAATGGCTTTCACCCTCACCTCCTACATACTGTCACGATCACCTCCCCCCTACACGGTCACCCTCACCTCCCCACACTATCACCCTCACCTCCCCCCCACACTGTCACCCTTACCCCCCCCACACTATCACCCTCGCCTCCCCCCCACAATGTCACCCTCACCTCCCCCCCACATTTTCACCCTCACCCACCCCCACACACTATCACCCTCACCTCCCTCCACATTGTCACCCTCAACCACCCACACTATCACCCTCATCCCCCCCCCCACACTGTCACCCTCATCCCCCCCACACTGTCACCCTCATCCCCCCCCACCCTGTCACCCTGACCTCATCCCTCCCCACCCTGTCACCCTCACCTCCCCCCCACACTATCACCCTCACAACACTGTCACTCTCTCTCCCCCCCCCACACTGTCACCCTCACCTACCCTGTGTGTGTCTGTATTTGTGTGTCTATGTACATGAGTGTCTGTGTATCTGTGTCAGTGTGAGTAACATGTCATTGTGTGTGTCTGCATGTGTATTGCTTTGTCAGTCTGGGTATTTGCATGCGTGTGTGTTACTGTATGTGTGTGTGTGGAAGTGTATACACTACACACAAATGCATACCTGCATTCAAACATGTATATTCACACACATACTCCATGCTTACAATCAAACACACATTGTATATATTTTTAAATACACAATATACACACACTGCATCCACTACACATGCACTGCAGTCAAACGCAACACACACTAACACACACACACACTAAAATTATATATAAACAGCCCTTCATTCAAACTACAACACTACACATTAAAGCATATCTGCATTTAAAATGCATCACCACATACAAATACCCTTGCATTCAGACGCAAGCACTACACACAAGTACACCAATGTCCAATGTCAACAGTACATACAAATACACCCATACATCAACACATATACTTCATACAAAAAAAACATGCTTACATTCAAACACTCAAACACTGCTCACAAATACAACCCTGCAACGGTGGGCAAATAGTAGATCCTCAGCTGGCATAGCATTGTTGGAGTTCTCCGACAGATGGGGATCTACCACTGGGATACTCAACGTGAGATGTCTGGATGAAAGAGAGGGACACAGTGCTTCTGATTCTGCCTGAGTCTGTGGGTAACTAGTTGTATGCCTCTAAAACAGATTGCCATGATATGCCAAGTTTCTGCCACTAAAACTGCCATGATATACCAAAATTAGGCCTCTAAAACTGCCAAATCCCAGAATTATGCCTCTAAAAATGCCATGATATGCCAATATTCTGCCTCTAAAACTGCCATGATATACCAAAACGATGCCTCTCAATCTGCCTTGATATGCCAGGTTTATGCATGTAAAACTGGTTGCCATAATGTGCCAAGTTTGTGCATCTAAAACTGATTGCCATGAGTCAAGTTTATGCATCTCAAGCTGAATGCCATGGTGTGCCAATTGTATCCATCTAAAGTGGATTGCCATGGTGTGCCAATTGTATCCATCTAAAGCGGATTGCCATGGTGTGCCAATTGTATCCATCTAAAGCGGCTTGCCATGGTGTGCCAATTGTATGTCTCTAAAACTGCCATGGTATGCCACTTTTATGCATCTAAAACTGATTTCCATAGTGTGCCAAGTGCATGCCCCTAAAGCTGATTGCCATGATGTGCCTAGTTTATGCTTGTAAACCTGATTGCCACGGTGTGCCAATTCTATGCATCTAAAGCTGATTGTCATGGTGTGCCAATTGTATGCATCTAAAGCTGATTGCCATGATGTGCCAATTCTAAGCATCTAAAGCTGATTGCCACGGTGTGCCAATTGTATGCATCTAAAGCGGATTGCCATGATGTGACAATTTTATGCATCTAAAACTGATTGCCATGGTGTGCCTAGTTCATGCTTCTAAAGCTGATTGCCATGGTGTGCCATTTTTATGCATCTAAAGCGGGTTACCATGGTGTGCCAATTTTATGCATCTCAAGCGGATTGTCCTGGTGTGCCAATTGTATGCATCTAAAGCTGATTGCATGATGTGGCAAGTTTATGCTTCTAAAGCTGATTGCCATGATGTGCCGTTTCTTTGCATCAAAAACTGATTGCCATGGTGTGCCTAGTTTATGCTTCTAAATCGGATTGTCATGGTGTGCCAATTATATGCTTTTAAAGCTGATTGCCATGGTGTGCCTAGTTTATGCTTCTAAAGCCGATTGCCATGATGTGGCAATTTTATGCATCTAAAAAGGATTGCCATGGTGTGCCAATGTTATGCCTCTAAAGCTGATTGTCATGGTGTGCCAATTGTATGCTTTTAAAGATGAATTCCATGATGTGCCAATTGTATGCCTCTATAACTGATTGCCATGATGTGCCCGTTTTATGCCTTTAAAGCTGTCATGATGTGCCAGGTTTATTCATTTTTTAAAATATGCATTAAAAGCAAGTGGGTCTCAAAAAATTACCGTTTTCAAAAGTGGGTCTCGGCCCATAAAAGTTTGGGAAACCCTGCCTTAAGGACACATGACATGTGTGACGTGTCATGATTCCCTTTTATTCCAGAAGTTTGGTCCTTAAGCGGTTAAAGGTAAATAATAACAGAAAAATACAGATAGATTCAGCCCTAAATAGTTTCAAACTACTTTCATTGAATTATTTAAAAGTGTAAAGGGCTATAAAAACATAATGATGTAATAGAATGTAGGAAACACCCCTAATAATAAATGATCAATAGAAAGAATGTCTAGTCAAAAACCAAATAAAGAAATAAAGGAGAAACGCGGGATATATACTGCATTGGTATTTTATTAATTTATTACTGGCATTTATAAAACACCAACATATTCCGCAGCGTATAAATAACTAGGCTGAATGGAGGAAGAACCGTCAAATTTCCAAACTATCAGATCATCCTAAACATGTATCCAAACAAGACCAGATACAAATGCATATATTTGTTCTTAAAGGAGCACTATAGGGTCAGGAACACAAACATGCATTCCTGACCCTATAGGGTTAAAACCACCATCTAGCCACCCTAGTCCCCTCATGCCTCCCTAAATATAGTAAAATCTTACTTGCATTCAAGTCTGCAGCTGCATGCTTTGTCCCTGTTTCTTTTAGACCTGCCCACTGCCTGCTGACATCAGCAGAAGTGGTAGCCTGATCCAATCACAATGCTTCCCCATAGGATTGCCTGAGACTGACAAAGAGGCAGATCAGGGGCAGAGCCAGCATGATTGAAACACAGCCCTGGCCAATCAGCATCTCCTTATAGAGATGAATTGAATCAATGAATCTCTATGAGGAAAGTTCAGTGTCTGCATACAGAGGGAGGAGATACTGAATGTTTGGATGCATTTTAGGCAGCCATGACCCAGGAAGGATCTCTAACAGCCATCGGAGGAGTGGCCAGTGAAGTTATCCCTAGGCTATAATGTAAACACTGCATTTTCTCTGAAAAGACAGTGTTTACAGCAAAAAGCCTGAAGGTAATGATTCTACTCACCAGAACAAATTCAATAAGCTATAGTTGTTCTGGTGACTATAGTGTCCCTCTAAATAACTAGAAAACTAGGCATCAGAAGGGTATATCTTTTAATCTGTGAACTCACAACTGTCCGTAACTAGGATAGAAACTAGAAATGATATATTAAAGTTAATTAAGTTAAGTACAGCACTAATCTGTGCAATCAAGGAGACCCCCGCTAATACTGCCACCCCTCTCAAAATACTTTTAATAAGGGGTCAAGCTAGCATACAAAAATAGTAAAAACAAAAGCTAAAAGAAAAACAGTGGAGTCAAAGCCATCATGTGAGTAATGAAAATCGCCAAGAATAGCATCATCCTGACCCTGTCCAGAAATAAAGGAGACCACCACACACTAGGTTTAGTGCCCAAGCGCACGTTTCACTTAGATTAGGCTCTTCCAGGCTCCCAATTCATCAATTGAATTAGAAGAACAAAAGAAAAGGGAAGGGGTGCGCCACAGGTAAACACTAATAGTACAACTTATTTGGCACAAAAGCAGAAATAGGTCTGGTGCAAAAGTCTCACAAGGAAAGAAAACAATTGAATTATAACAGCTTACTCTACCCTTTGGGGCCTTTCCTTCCTGCTCATATGGCTCACCTACGTCTTACTGTTAACCCTCACAGACTAGGGTCTTTTTTGAGTTGAATCCTCTGAGTGTTGTAGGTTTGAGATTCTTTAGTTACAGGGGGCCTCTAGTGTATGTTTTCATTATTTGTAAAGTATTAGATCCCCCTTTGACACACCTACCAGACAAGCTACTCTGATTTACACTCCCACCTTCCCCAGTACATGACAGGCATTGTTTACTTTGTTACTTTGTACCATAGGCACTGAAGAATAGAGCCTGAAGTGTACTTTGTAACTTTTTTCTTGACTATGTTTTTCCTATCTGCTACATATAGTCTTGTAGGTTTACAAGTCAACCAATCAGACCGCTCTTACTGATGTTGCATAGCATTGTACATTTTCTAATGTGATGCAACAGCTTACATAGTAAGTGAAAACCTTTTTAAGGGCTTTATCCACTCTGAGAGTACAATCTGTGGTGAGTCTATTATTTGCTTTTGTGTTTTTGTTTGTTTTGTTTTTTGTAGGAAATCTTTTTTTTTTTGGAGGGTGGGGCGGTATTAGTTTTATCAGGAACTATGAATTTTAATTTGGTCTTTTTGGGGGGGATGAAGCGAAGAAGAGTTAGAAGAAAGAAGACTTCTAAGTATACCGCCCCCCCCCCCCACCCCACACACATATTGGTTTTATTGCCCCCCCCCCCCCCACACTAAAATTAGGGTAAGGGAAGTAGTTAGGGAAATGTAATTTTAATGGTTGGTGGCTAGGGGGCTTGGTAGGGGTTGGTCATGCCACCATTTGAGGGTTCACCGACAATTGTATAATTTTTAGAGCCACCACCTGCTACCCATAAGCAACCAGGCCTGGAATTAAATCATTCAGGTCTGCAATTCAGCTGTCCAGCAGTGTTCAGTCCAGCTAATATCGGGACAAATTTTGGGCCCTTTTGGGGCATGAATTGTAAAATCCAGACATTGTTAAATAGCGCAAAAATGTCCTAATTGTACAGTCCAATTAGCCCTGTATGCAGCTGGATGGTTTTGCCCCATTCAGAACAGGGGCCATTCGAACTTTAGCGACTAATCCCAAGTGATTTTATAGAACACTGTTTGCTGAGCCCCAATCAAACTTTAAAGAAGAAGAAATGTACTTGTGATGCCAAGACCAAGCTCTCCCTTGAGACTGATCTTCCTCTGGTAACATCACTACCCCTGCAGTGAGGGGAGGGATATCCAGGAGGACATGGGGTGGCATGGGGGTGGATGTGTCACCATTAGTCATCTCCAGTGCCGGATTGGCCCACCGGGATACCGGGAAAATTCCCGGTGGGCCGCGGCACCTGGGGCCGGTCTGACAGCCCTGATCAGTCCTGTCAGTCTCCCAGCACAATTAACCTTAATTGTGTGTGTGTGCCTGCTAGTGAGTGAGCTTGTCTGTCTGTGTGTGTGTGTGTGTGTGTGCCTGCTAGTGAGTGAGCTTGTCTGTGTCTGTGTGTGTGTGCCTGCTAGTGAGTGAGCTTGTCTGTGTGTGTGTGTGTGTGTGTGTGCCTGCTAGTGAGTGAGCTTGTCTGTGTGTGTGTGTGTGTGTGTGTAAATGAGCTTGTGTGTGTGTGTGTGTATGTGTGTATGCCTGCTAGTGAGTGAGCTTGTCTGTGTGCAGGGCCAGTGCAAGGATATCTGCCGTCCTAGGCAAAGATCCATTTTGCCCCTTCATGTCACTCACTGACAGACACACAAACGCTGGCACACATACACTCACTGACAGACACACACACACAGAAACTCACTGACAGACATACACTCAATCACTGACAGACACAGACACTCACTGACATACACACAGACTCACTAACATGCATACACACTCACTCACTGACAAACACACAGACACTTACTGAGAGACATACACACACTCACTGACAGAACCAGCAGGCCCCAATTGTGGAAAATATGAAGGTTTCATGGATGTTTTGACACAGATTGTTACTAAAAAAAAGTGCCATATTAAGAAAAGGAAAAGCTTGGTGGCACAAGCGGTTGTTGCTGCAATAGGAGGTTTGGCAAGCATGGTACTCGAAATGCAGCAAGCTAATTTAGTAACCACCGATGGAGCATCGGAGGAGGAGGAAAATGACCACTGCGGTGAGTGGTCATTTTCCTCCTCCTCCGATGCTCCGTCGGAGCAACCGCCATGGAGGGACGCCATCTTAGGCTCGTGGATGCTGTAGGCCTGGCGCCAGAGGTCTCCGATGTCCATTCCTGGCCTGGGCCTGTCAGGTTTTTGTTTTTTTGTTTTTCTGCCCATTGGGTGGCCGTTGGGGTCTCCCTGTTTGTTTGTGGGGTGTGGGTCCACCTTGTTGTTCTCGTTTTGTCCCCATGTGCTGTATTGTCTCTCTCTTGCTGCAACTAACTAGAATGAAACTTAATCTATTCTAATTGTTTTCTGAGATGTTACATTTTGAGGCTTCACTGCATTCTAAGTTTAAATAGCAAACTTTTTTTGTTGTTATCTTTTGTGTGTTTGAATAATTGAATTCAGGATAGGAGCATAATGTTTGTGCATTATGACTGACAGAACGTATTTTGTTGCAAATTGTAGCATTTATAGTTTAATTTTGTTTCTGCACAGTTTTAAATTATTGGTGATTAAAGGGGAAGATTGAATATTTGCACTGCATTGGTATTATTGATGTTTCGGCCATTTTTAAGAGCCCATGTGCTGTATTGTCTCTCTCCTGTTGCAACTAACTAGAACTAAACTGAATATATTGTAATTGTTTTTAGATGTTACATTTTGTACATTTTGTGGCTTCACTGCATTCTAAGTTTAAATAGCAAACTGTTTGTTTTTTTGGTTCTCTTTTGTCTGTTTGAACCATTGAATTCTGGGTAGGAGCATTGTGTTTACATGATAAAGGTATTGGGGCTAATACAGTGTGGTGGCTATTGTTTAGCCAGGTTACCATTTCCATTTTTATACTGGAGTGTGTTTAATAGAAAATGAACAGTTTGTATTTGGGGTAAATATTATGAAGTAAAGGTGCCTATGTTAGATTGTTATATGGTTGGGAATCATTGTGCTGAAGTTACAGTCAGGTATTTTCCAGTTCCCATATCTTCCTTTAACCCCTTAAAGGACCACTCTAGTGCCAGGAAAGCATACTCGTTTTCCTGGCACTAGAGTGCCCTGAGGGTGCCCCCACCCTCAGGGACCCCCTCCCGCCCGGCTCTGGAAAGGGGAAAGGGGTTAAATCTTACCTTTTTCCAGCGCTGGGCGGAGAGATCTCCTTCTGCTCTCCTCCTCCGATCCTCCTCTTCTCCTCCCCGTCGGCTGAATGCGCACGCGCGGCAAGAGCTGCGCGCGCATTCAGCCGGTCACATAGGAAAGCATTCATAATGCTTTCCTATGGACGCTGGCGTGCTCTCACTGTGAAAATCACAGTGAGAAGCACGCAAGCGCCTCTAGTGGCTGTCAATGAGACAGCCACTAGAGGACATAGGGGGAAGGCTTAACCCATTCATAAACATAGCAGTTTCTCTGAAACTGCTATGTTTATGAAAAAATGGGTTAACCCTAGAAGGACCTGGCACCCAGACCACCTCATTAAGCTGAAGTGGTCCGGGTGCCTGGAGTGGTCCTTTAAGGACCGGCCTGTTTTTGCGATGTTTGTACGTTAAGGACCAGAGCAGTTTTAACACTTTTGTGGTGTTTGTGTTTAGCTGTAATTTTCCGCTCTCTCATTTACGGTTCCCATACAAGTTATATATTCGGAAGCACTGGAGGAAGGCTGTGAGCCGAAACGCGTCTGCTTCAATCTTCTGCATATTTATATTTGTTATTTTATGTGTATTTTTGACACTCTGGGCTGCTAAAAGATAGGGGTAAGTGGAACTCCAATTTTGCTATATATACTATTGTCTGTTTTGGGTTCCACCCCCATAGTGCCCATTAGTGCCTATACCTTTTTAAAATAATTTTATACAATAAATATATTTTGCATCCAAATTCTGGAGTCGCATCTATCTGGATCACCTGGATCGTTAGCCAGTACTGGCACCCCTGAGCCTGTTTTACAGAGCCTGGTACGGCTCTGGAGAATGTGAGTGAGAGTCACATACTTACCTACTACACATTTTTTATTATACAGTTTACACTATGTTGTTGTTTTTTATTGTTTTTCTATTGTAGTTTATACCCAAGTCCAGTTCCACGCTGTTTGCATTACAGTCCAGTCCCATATTGGTCCTATATTGGTAATATTACAAAAAAATTTTGCTGTGATCACATTGGGGAGGTGTATATACTGGTAAATGTTTCTTTTTGTCTTATGTAAATGTAGTGCATTGGGGAAGCACTAGATTACCGGTTACACCATTTATTGTATATCTTTATTATATACAGAACTGTAAAAATTTCAGTGAAGCGCCTACGCACTATTTTCTGTTTGTTATTTAAACACAGTGCTAGCAAATTAAATTATCTGGACTTTTGGCCTGGGTTGGCAGGCAGGTCCCTCAAATTGCAATCATTAAAATTACTTAATTAGGTAAAAATATTACATAAATATGCACGTCAAATTTTAATATATATACATATTTATATATTTGACGTCTACGTGTATATTTATGAAATTATTTATGTAATTATGGATGTGGACATATGTATATTTCGTATTATTTTTATTTATTTATTTATACATAGATATATATGTCATTACATTCTAAGTGTATTTTGATATAAATATATATATATATCAATATCAAAATACTGTTAGAATAAAATTGAATATATATATATATAATTTTTTTTAATTATTAAAAATTATTTTTATTTTTTGTTATTTATTTTTATTAACATATTATTTGTATTTTATAATAATATATATATACCATATATATAGTTATTATATATATTGTATATATTCGTGTGTAATTTAAATATAAGTGTATTTTTATATTAATATACGTATATATAAATATAAAAATACACTTAGTGTGACATTATATATGATATATATACATATATTATATATAGGTATATATAGATATAATACATGTATATATATCATATATATATATATACATATTATTATTTTTTTTACACTGATTTTTTTGTTTTACACTTTATTTTATGATTTTACATATGCAGGGAGACTGCCTGTCAGCACAGACAGTCCCCCTGCAGGCAGATACACAGACCCCTATTGCGGTCATGTGATCGAGTGATCACATGGCCGTGGGGTCCTGATCTGCCGAGGGGGGACTGCCCGGGCAGACAGGCAGTCCCCCTGGACCGGGAGGAGAGCTGATCGCCGCCGTGGGACCGACGGCGATCAGGTAAGTTGCCCAAAACCGTTATGACGGTTCAGGACCGTCAGCGGTCCAAACGCACGTTTTACCGCTGACGGTCCTGAACCGTCAGCGGTCCTTAAGGGGTTAAATCATTCTGTTTATTTGTAAACCCCCCACCCGCTCCCCTTAAACAAAGGCAGAAGGGTGGTTTTGTGTTTTGCTATCTGTGGGCATTTGTTGTATTGAGACTGTGAAGTTTTTTTCTTAAAAGACAAGAGTTTGTTTGAATAGGTTAATGTAATTAAGTTTCTCAAATGGTTCAATCTCTTTGGAGCCAGTTTCAGTTTTTTTTTTTTTTAAATTAATCCTATTGTTAAAAGCTTGTTGTTTTTTTTTACTTAGTCTGCTATTCTATTTCTATTAACCCCTTAACGACGCTAGACGGTTCAGGACCGTCATCGGCATTTTTGCGTTGCCGACCGACGACGGTCCTGAACCGTCCTAAATTTAAGAGGTACTTACCCGATCGCCGTCGTTCCCCCGGCGGCGATCGGCGTTGCTCCCGTTGTGGGGAGACTGCCTGCAGCCCAGACAGTCTCCCCATGGCGGATTAGGACCCCTGTGGCCATGTGATCGCCCAACAGGGCGACCACATGGTCACAATAGGTGTCCAAGTATCTGCCTGCAGGGGGACTGTCTGTGCTGACAGGCAGTCTCCCTGCCAGTGTAAAATCAAAAAAAAATTAAAGTTATAGTGAATAAAAAAAAAAATATTATATATGTGTATATATATATATATGATATATAGACATATATTATACCTATATAATATATGTCTATATATCATATATATAATGTCATGCTAAGTTTATTTTTATATTAATATGTACATATATTAATATAAAAATACACGTATTATTAAATTACACACATATATATATAATATATATAATAACTATATATATTGTATATATATATTATTATAAAATACAAATAATAAGTAAATTAAATTAAATTAAAAAAATAAAAATAATAATAAAAATTTTAAAAAAAATTATATATCTATACGAAATTTTATTCTAACTGTATTTTGATATTAATATATATATATTTATATCAAAATACACTTAGAATGAAATTGTATATATATCTATGTATATATAAATAAATAAAAAGAATACGAACTATTCATATGTCCATATACAAAATTACATAAATAATTATATAAATATACATGTAGACTTCAAATATATAAATATGCATATATATTTAAATTCTACGTGCGTATTTATGTAATATTTTTACATAATTAAGTAATTTTATTAATTGCAATTTGAGGGACCTGCCTGCCAACCCACGCCGAAATTGCAGAGAATTTAATTTGCTAGCACTGTATTTTACCCTGTAACGTTCTACGACACCCTAAAACCTGTACATGGGGGGTTCTGTTTTACTCGGGAGACTTTGCTGAACACAAATATTAGTGATTCAAAACAGTAAAACATATCACAGCGATGATATTGTCAGTGAAAGTGACTTTTTTTGCATTTTTCACACACAAACAGCACTTTTACTGATGATATAATTGTTGTGATACATTTTCCAGTTTTGAAACACTAATGTTTGTGTTCAGCAAAGTCTCCTGAGTATAAAAGTACCCCCCATGTACAGGTTTTATAGCGTTTTTGAAAGTTACAGGGTCAAATATATGGGTCAAATATTTTTACATTGAAAATGGCCAGGTTGGTTACGTTGCCTTTGAGAGCGTATGGTAGCCCAGGAATGAGAATTACCCCCATGATGGCATACCATTTGCAAAAGAAGACAACCCAAGGTATTGCAAATGGGGTATGTCCAGTCTTTTTTAGTAACCACTTAGTCACAAACACTGGCCAAAATTAGCGTTCAATTTAGTTTTTTACTTTTTTCACACACAAACAAATATGAACGCTAACTTTGGCCAGTGTTTGCGACTAAGTGGCTACTAAAAAAGTCTGGACATACCCCATATTGAATACCCTGGGTTGTCTGCTTTAAAAAAAATATGTACATGTGGGGTGTTATTCAGCGATTTATGACAGATAATAGTGTTACAATGTCACTATTGATACATTTTAAAAATGTATGTTTTGAAACCGCAATATCCTACATGTACTTATAGCCCTATAACATGCAAAAAAATAGCAAAAAGCATGTAAACACTGGGTATTTTTAAACTCAGGACAAAATTTTGAATCTATTTAGCAGTTTTTTTCATTCGCTTTTGTAGATGAGTAAAAGATTTTTCACATAAAAGTCAAAAAACATGTATTTTTTTCAATTTTTCATCATATTTTTTCATTTTTTTAAAATTAAATTACATGAGATTATATAAATAATGGTATGTAAAGAAAGCCCCTTTTGTCCTGAAAAAAACAATATATAATTTGTATAGGAACAGTAAATGAGAGAGCGGAAAATTACAGCTAAACACAAACACCACAAAAGTGTAAATAGATGCCTGGTCGCAAATGTACAACATCGCAAAAAAAGTCCAGTCCTTAAGGGGTTAAAGACTCAGGGAGAGCTCAGTTTTAAAATGTCATTTCTAGGTACTAAGTATTTTTCTGTAGAAGTACTAGAGTACTTCAAGAATGACATTGACAAACATGATGGACCATATGAGCTTCCAGAACCAGCAGGCCCCAATTGTGGAAAATATGAAGGTTTCATGGATGTTTTGACACAGATTGTTACTAATACAAAGTGCCATATTAAGAAAAGGAAAAGCTTGGTGGCACAAGCGGTTGTTGCTGCAATAAGGGGTTTGGCAAGCATGGTACTCGAATTGCAGCAAGCTAATTTAGTAACCACTAATAAAATGGAAGATGCTCTTGATGAAAGAGATTGTTTTAAAATAGCTGCCCTAAGAACAAACAAAATGATCGAGGGGTTGGAGAAGGAATTAAAGGAAATAGAACAACAGAGAGATGCATATAGTGCTAAGATCACTGAACTCCAAGACCTAGTCATGGAATATAAAATGAAAATTAAAGAAAACAGAAATAAATGGGATAAGGAGATTCCTAGAGTATGCCCAGACCAGTCGTATTTTATATCAGAAAGTAAAGAACCAGTGCTGGGAACAAAACACAAGGGAAATATGTCAATTCTTAACTGTGTCCCACAAGCCCCTATAATAATAACTGAACATTTTAATGTAAGAGAAATGCCTACTAGCTTCTCTAGACAGACAAGGACTATGTCAATCACAGACAAAGATAATTTCCAGAAATGGTGGGGAACCATGCCAACTGACGACTTTAACACCTTTACACATTGGTTTATGAGGGGAGCAAATAGAGCAAAAAAAGGAGGTCTTAACTTAGAAGAATGGACAGAACTGTTAGAATATGCTATGGGTCCTTTGGCTAGCAGACTATTCGGATTTAATAACAGTGTGTCTGATCAGGCAGGAAGAATTGCTGCAACAAATTTCTATCTAGTCAGCATAGAGAAAGAAATAGCTAATATTATGATGAGGCCAGCAGATGGTCCTAGAGAGGTAGCTCAAAGGATATTGTTCTGGTATACGCTACGCCAACCTCAACAGCCTCTGGTCTTGGGCTCACCAGAACACATTGCTAAAGTAATGGAAGCCCTTCCCTGGGAGTGTCAAGAATTTGTCAGGCTTTTTGATCCAACACTAGCAGACTTAGAAATTGTACTAACTAGAGCTGACAATTGGTGGATTAAGCATCCTTCCTCAGAACAGGCCTTCTCTGTTTCAGTCATAAGAACATTCAAGGTTGACTCTGGTAGAGATTTAGATGGTAAATGGAGAAGCCAGAGGTGGGATGCACCCCAGAACAAGAGAGATAATGAGAACTGGAGACCAAAACAGGACTTTGACAAAAGATGGAGAGATCCACAGAGGGACCATAGGAATAGGGACAGTGCTAAAAGAAGCAATGTAATGCGAGATAATTGGAAAAATAGATGGGAGGGGCCTAAGGTAATCAATAATAATTGGAATAATAATAATACATGGGAGAGGCTAAAAAGGAGAGAGAATAACTGCAAAAATCACAGTTGGCAAGAAAAACAGAGAAACAACAGGAACAGTTATTGGGAGAATAATTGGAGAAGGAACCATAGATGGGATGAGCATCAGACTAATAGACGGAATTGGGATAATTGGAGGAATAAAGAAGGGAATAGAGACTACTGGGACCTAAAGAGACAGACTGAGAGATTGGAGGCAGACGTGAAAGCGCTTAGGGAACAGATGAGGGAGGGAAATACTGATCAATTGGGGGTCCCCAGTAATTAATAACTCCCATAATGTTTGTTGTCCTCTACATCTGTATGTATGTATGTTTGTTTTTCTTTTGTTTCTATATTTTATCTGTCTCACCATTATCTCGTAACACTCCAGTTTAAAGAGGACCTTAGTATGTATTGTTTTTTATATATATATATATATATATATATATATATATATATATATATATATATATATGTTTTTTTTCATATTAAGGATAAGCCTCTAAATTCATTAATTACAGTCAGGTGGGCCAAATTTCAAATATTTTTTGTTTTTATTAGTTTAGCACGCCTGCACTGCCAGCTATGTTTTATTTTATTTTTTTTGATGCTGGATTAATAATTAAAAAATTCATAGTTTAAGTGAATTGTGGCCAACGTGAGGCTTATATTTGATCACACTGGAGAGATGTGATAGTGTAACTTTCTGTTGGTAAACATTAAAAGCATTTTTTTGGGGGGGGCGGAGCCTGACCGCAAGACGGAGTGGACGTGGGTTCCGTGAGCTCCTGTCCGGCGGGCGGGAAAAAGGCGAATAACGCCGGCCTTGAGGCCCGAAGAAGCACCAGGGTGCACTACCCACGTTGGGGGTGCACCACAGAAGCTAGGCATACCACCCTGTCGCCCGTAGGGGCCAGGGGCACTGAAAACCGGGTGCGGCCTACCTGAGCTGATACCTGGGCATAGCGCCCGTTCGCCCCGACCTCAGAGCTCCCAAGCGACGCAGCAAGCACCCTACCCCCCCCCCTTTGGACCGGTGGGGGATATCCCGGTCCCCACTGGCCACTCTGAGGGCTTACTGACCATGCAGCAGGCAGGGGTATTACCCCAAGGAGACGCAGCCAAGATGGCGGCCCAGCAAAGGCCCAATCCAAACGGAACAAGCTCCCGACTGCCAACGCAGGCACTGGAGACATTTGATAGGCTGTGTACAAGCTTCTGGACGACGCTGTGCAAACGGGGAATGTCTTATAATCAAGCGGTAAGAGCAGTGGCTAAGCTGATCCGCCCTGCGGCCCGGCGCCGCCACTATGATCCCCGGCCTCAGCCCCCTAGAGCAGTTCACCAGCTACACAGAGGCAAGCGACAGACAAGGCAGGAAAAGGCGCCGAGAGGCTCGGGCATAATCACCCGCCCCCACACTCCCAAACAAGCCCCACATACAAATACATCAGCGGACCCAGGCCTCAGAGACCAGCACGGCACACATCTGCCCCTTATGACCACAGTCTCTAACCGGGTCGGAATTCAAGAGTCTACCCCACAGCCTACCGAAGAAGCCGAATCCCACAGCAAAGACACCCCTAAGAAGGCTTCCAACGCCAACCTCCGGGACATCCCCACGCTTGTGCTACCGCTGAAGGGAATCGGCTGACCGAGTACCCATTCCCGCAACTGGGACTTACAGTAGATTAAAGGGGTGGCTGAGCGACCGCTGTACCTGCAAAGAGTCCCTTACCTTCACGCTGTTGCCATATATTACCTCCCACTCTATAATGAACTTACCTAAACAACTGGCATCACTGCCGTTAACAGGGATCGGCTGATCCTGATGCTGGACTTACCGCTAGATTCCAGGGATACCTGCCAGGGACATAACGCTGAGGGTCCATTGTCAACACTCACGGCTGGCTTACCACATTGCTCGACACAACCGTGACGTTTATATGCCAGCCTGGTTGCTCCGATGTACCGACTGATGCTCCTGCATGCATAATATAGTTAAATAACTAGAATGTCCCTATATTAGAATGCTTTGCTTTTGTCTTAAAGTTTAATAACTCTTAGCCCACGACGAGCACACTACCATAACACTAACGCGAAGGCGGACTTCATCCTATGTTGATAGCTTGCTATTGCATAACAGTCTACACAAGATCAGTGCAACCTATATGCACATCACACATAAACCAACTACTGATACACTGCAAATCGTACAGCCACTCCACACCTATGTTGGTATAACTAATCTTGTACTGTTAAACGTTGACTAAGTTATATTTTATTTTGTTTTACTTTAACCTAACGATTTCACTGTCTAGCCAGGCTTGTTATCACTACATAAAATGTACAAGCACTTAAGCCACTGTCTAACCTTAGCACATCGTTAAACACGCTGTCGTGGAGTCTGTATATAACGTGTAAACAGCTATTTCAATTGAAGCACATTCTTGATTCACCTAAACCTGTTTAAACGCTAACAAATCGTTACACCTACATGTTAGACCTCTTAATTATCGCTACCTGTCCCATTTAAAAATTTATGCATACCCTATTCACTTTAACTTACCTGTGTAATCCTTCTTAGATAAGCTATTGATACTGGTGAAACTATTGTTACTCTCAATAATGTTACCCAAGCACAATCTACATAATCTAACTGACGTTGCTCATTTATCAGTAACTTTATCAAATGCATGTTTAGCGTAGAATATGTAAAACGACTACTAATTTTACAAAGCTTGTAAGCATACAGTTAATCGATAAGCTTGTTTTAAACCTTAACGAACACTCGACATGTACTAGACTAAAATCTAAACGTTGTTCATTTGTTGTGCTCTTCAAACTCTCTAAGCAAAGTTCATCATTCCAGTTTATCTCCTTACCTAAAAAAAAAAAATTGTGTGCAAGATCTCATGTCTACCCCTATGTTCGAATTGTACCTAACGAGCTAGAGGATTGCCTTTGGGGTACCTCATTAGCAATTGTTATCACTGTGCGCACTTCAAAAATAAAGAATTAAAAAAAAAAAAAAAAAAAAAAAAAGCATTTTTTTTTTATTTGGTTCCCAACAAATATAGCCTCAAGTTGATTTTTGATTTTTGAATAGCAACAGTTTTCTATAGATTGCACGCTGCCAAACTGTGTCATGGTAGCATTCAGTCTATTTTATTTTTCTCTTCTCTCTCTCCATCTTTGATGCTTTTTTTTTTTTTTTTGCTTTTTGTCATTAAGAATATAGGGAAATTAGATTTCCTTGAGTGAAGATGGCATAAAGAATAAAGTGACAATGTATGCTATTTGTTCTATTTGGCAAACATACATTTCCCCCCCCTACATCTTTCCCACTCACATTCATGTATAAGAATTTTCAGTTAAAACTATGTACATTTTGTGATTATTGCATGTATTCACCAGTAAATTATAAAATAACTAATATGGTTTTGTGTTCAACTCTCCATCAGGTGTGGAGTAAATGTCTAAATTAATCAAAATTTCAGGAGACATTTGTGGGTCTTTTACCTACATCTAAAATGTAAACATAGCCTTAAGACACCACAACCAAATAGACGGACCAGAGTTTATATGTGTATGCGTACATAATAATTTATAGAGTTTGGTAATACACCACATAGGTAAAGTCAGTGAGAGACTCCAACTGCACCTTGTAGATGGAATGTGGGGGGATCAGACATCAATATTTTATTTTTTATATATATTTTAAAATTAATATTTTTATTTATATTTTCTTTAACAGTCTCTTCTTACTTTTTTTCCCCGGTTCACATTTCCTAGTCTGCTGTTCATCTTTTTTATTTTTTTTAAATCAAGTTGATACATTTGCTAACTATCTCTTGTATCTCCTTGTTTCTGTTGTGTCTCCTCCACATTCTTTTCTATACCTTTTCTTCTCACTTCTTCTCGCCACTCTCTTAATTTTCTCTCTCCCAGTCTCCTGCTCTGTATCACCTTCTCTCAATCTCATACTTTTCTGTCCCCTCTCCCCCGCAGTGTCTCCCAATCTAATTTTTAATTTGCCCCTCTAATTAAGACTGTCTTTTTTTTTATCTATTTATTAACTACGTCCCAGTACTCCGCCTGTACTATGTGTGTAGGCCTGGTTTCATGTTCTTATCCATAACTACTATAACAATAGAAATCGAATTTATTCTTCTCTCACTATCCCAACATATTTTTTTCAGCTCCAGGTCCATAAAGTTCTAATTCCAGCAATGTCTAGGTTGCATTTTATTGATCATCGCTCTTGCAATGAAAATTAACTGTTTGACTTTTTGAATTTCTATTGATTTGCCTTCTGCTCTTGATATGTTATTTTGTGTCTTCACAGATTACAATAAATTCATTTCTTGCTTTATTTCAACACCTTAATGGAAAAAGCACGAGTTGCAGTTATTGGAGGAGGACTGGTCGGCCTATCAACAGCCGTTTGCATATCTGAGTCTCTTCCTCAATGTTCAGTCACTGTTATTTCAGAAAATTTCTCTCCTAATACAACTGGGGACGTTGCGGCTGGATGCCTCATTCCGCATACATTTCCTGGTAAGTGAAATGGGCTAATCAATATACCAGAGTCCAATCGATGGATGCCATGACGTATTATAGTCTGAAGTCAAGTTTGCAGTATATTGCAATTGTCATCAAGGAGGCATGACCAACCCTTGGTGTTCTAGGAGAACTATAAGTTATATTTGTGTGTGTCCATTTCAATATGACATGATGGAAAGGAAAAACTGTCTTAATGGTAGTTTCCCTGGGCATCAGAGCTTAGTTTGACCTTAATGACAAGTATGCATTTGTGTGACTGGTAAGTCTTCATTATTTATATGGATATTTAGCTACCTACTGGATTTTAATTATGTGAGTGATTTTATATTGGGATATATCTGCAGGTTAACTTTGGACATGTAATACAGAGTTCACACTGCCACCATTTTAATTTCTATCACACAGAAAACATAATGGTAAATTACCACATGGGTTTTGTCCTGCACCATCATCTCATTACATTGATGCTGGAGAAGGGGTTTGAAACATTAAATAAAATTGGAATATGTGAGAGATAAAAAACTTAGCAAAGACTCTAGGAACTACAGAGGTTTCAGGAAAGAAGTCATATGGACTTATTGTATTTTTCTTGTCACTCTGCTACCTGTCACTGATTGTCACATGTTGGAGGACAGCGTGATCTTTGATCCTGAAGAATTAATTGATGTGTTGGGATGTTTATTATAACTTTTGTCATTTACTGAGCTGACCACTAAGATAGAAGTGGTACCGTATATACTCAAGTATAAGCCGACCCGAATATAAGCCGAGGACCCTAATTTTACCCCCCAAAAATGGGAAAACGTATTGACTCGAGTATAAGACTGGGAAATGCAGCAGCTACTGGTAAATTTCTAAATAAAATTAGATCCTAAAAAATTATATTAATTGAATATTTACTTACAGTGTGTGTATGTATGAATGCAGTGTGTGTATGAATGCAGTGTGTGTATGAATGCAGTGTGTGTGTATATGAGTGCAGTGTGTGTGTATGAGTGCAGTGTGTGTGTATGAGTGCAGTGTGTGTATGTGATGCAGTGTGTGTGTGTGTGATGCAGTGTGTGTTTGTGTTGCAGAGCCTTGGTGGGGGGTTGGCATTTTTATTATTCTTTTTTTAAAATATTATTTAAACATTTTTTTGTTATATTATTATAATTTTTTTATTATTATTATTTTTATTTTATTTTATTATTATTATTTTTTTTTGTCCCCCCTCCCTGCTTGATACATGGCAGGGATGGGGGCTCTCCTTCCCTGGGGGTCCAGTGGCATTGGTAGTTCAGTGGGGGGGAGGGGGCTGGCAGAGCTGTTACATACCTCTCCTGCAGCTCCTGTCAGCTCCCTTCTCCTCCGCGCCGGTCCGTTCAGCACCTCTGTCAGCTCACACTATAAGTCTCGCGAGAGCCGCACTTTGACCCTGCGGCTCTTGCGAGACTTACACTGGGAGCTGACAGAGGTGCTGAACGGACCGGCGCGGAGGTGGAGGAAGCTGACAGGAGCTGCAGGAGAGGTAAGCGCTCGCTGCCAGCCCCATTGTCTGTATTATGGCAATGTAAATTGCCATAATACAGACACTGACTAGAGTATAAGCCGAGTTGGGGTTTTTCAGCACAAAAAATGTGCTGAAAAACTCGGCTTATACTCGAGTATATACGGTATTTGTCTTTGGACCATGGATTGCTGTAACCATAAGATGTGGATGTGCACAGTTTGTGTAGGATCGTTACTTTTTTGAAACTTTTTTTTCTACTAATTTTGAAAATGTTAAACTTTGAAGCAGTGCTGTGCTTCTTGTAATATGTGACCCATAACTACCACAATAGATTAAAATTCTATATAAATAATGCACTACTTAAATAGCCACTCTAGATACCATAACCATTTCATCTTAGTGAAGTGATTATTGTGTAACTACATTGTCTCTACATTCTTTCTTTATAAAAATGTTTAATTCCAGTGATAGTGCCTGTGTTTAGGACTGCCTCCCAGGACAGTTACTCAGTCATTCAACACATACTCTATTCCTAGATGGAAATATCAGTTTTTTGCAGCTTTATAAAGGGCATCAGGGTACATGAATAATAATACCCAAATGAACCCTATAGTGTTAAGAATACAAACGCTCTAATGCCCCTGTCCCTATATAGTACCCCTGTCCTGTGTAATAAAAATTAGTAAAATAAAGATTTACTTCCCTTCGCGCATACTTCCAATCAAATGCTTCTCCTAGGAAGACATTGAATTTGACGTTCAACATCCTCATAAAAGTTGAACGTCACATGACTAAATCTCACACAGTTGAAGCACCTCTAGTATCTGTCAAGAAGACAGCCAATAGAGGCGTATTTAATCCATCAATGTAATCATTGCCGTTTCTAAAAGAAAACCTGCAAGAATTAAAACTATATTGAGGTAAACTGGCCTGGGTGATGTTAGTGGTCATTCTAAAAACGGCACTTTTATTAATACAATCAGAAAGTAGGTATTGTTTTTGGTTTTTAATTAGAATTCATTTTTAAAAAAAATTATTACTAATATTTTTTTATTAGAAGCTTTGGGATTGCTGTATTTCTGATGCCTTGCGTTGATTTGCTCTGTTTATCCATCCACCTTGCTAATGCTGTTGGGGCATCGCAAAAATGTTTTGTTACCTTCAAGCATGTCAAAAATAAACAATGTAAAAAAAAAAAGAGGCTTTGGGATTCAGATTTCTTTTTGTAAATCTCTCTTTTATTATGGCATATGCGTTATGGGGTACAGAATAGGGGAATTCAGATTTATGCTTCTCTATGATGTGCTTCTCTATGACATGTTGACTGAACGTTGTCCAGCACTAATAAGGAAGCTAGTGCTGGGCAAAAATAATTGGTGGATCTTGATAGTTGTAATGTCAAATTCTGCAACTAACGAATAGTAAATTAATTATATGCATTAAAATGTATTTATGATTTAAAGGGAAATGCTATGTGCAATAATGCAGATAAATGAATTATTTTGAACCACTAATCTTCAACCTGCATAAAAGGTCAGTTAAATAATGCATGTTTTGAAAATTACTTTTATGTTCTCTCAAAAGAAACTCCACTTCAGGAGCAAAAATACTGGTTTCGGGAAACCTTTGACTATCTTTTCAACATTGCTAATTCTGGAGAAGCTACAGAAGCTGGTGTATCCTTCCTTTCTGGGTAAGCAGGTTCTGTTAATATATCAATATTTACATACATAGAATAAATAGCGCATGTTAGCATTCCACCTGCCTAATTAAATCAAATCTTCTCCTCAACATTTTACGTTGATGCAATCATACCACCCCGCAGCTCTATAATGATGAAGTACATGTGTATGTGTTTGTGTGTGTATGTTCTCACTAAAGCCCAGTTTCAAAGCTCTTAAAAATTTATAGTATTCTATTTTTAAAACACCTAACTTACGCAAAAATAAAGGGGACTCAGTTACAGTATATGGTCATACATTGAATAAGCCTGCAATAATGTAAATGCACCCCTTTTCTCTAGATATTTTTTGGTATTTTGGTATATAAACTCAGAGGGTGCACTGTATTAAACATCACATGGATTTACCTTAAGGTGGCAGGTATACAAGAAACTGCCTAAAGAAGCCTTCCCCTTTTGGTGGGATGTTGTGCTAGGATTTCGGATGATGACTGAGAATGAGTTGGGAAAGTTTCCTCGCCATACATTTGGTCAGACATTTACAACACTCAAGTGCCAGTCTACACTTTATCTTCCATGGATGGAGAAAAGGTTAGTTGTCTTTCAATGTATTTTATTTAATGATATGCTTATTTAATGCAGAGACGCACTGCTGTGCTCCACTATTGTTCAAGACTTGTGGTCTTTTTTTATAATATCAGGGCATACAGTAAAAAGGAAGAACTGAGATTATCCCTTACGTATTTTACTTATTTCACAACCTGGTCCTCATTGGTTAATTTTCTTTTAAAATATAAAGAGATATCTTCTAAGCAGTGGAACATTATATCTGAGTAAAAGGAATTCTCAGGAGTCGAAGGTTCAATTCCCGATAGGGTTGACTCAGACCTTCATCCTTCTGAGGTTGATAAAATAAGTACCATTAAATTGGGTAAGAGTAACTTTCCCAGGACGTACTTGGAAACCAGAGTAATCTAAATGTACCTATCCTGGTTAAATACTTTGTTGTTGTTATTATTATTATTAATTCTAGTTGGCCTGAATACAATCTCTTTTATATAACACTTAATTATTAATATTATACTATGCTGAAAGCATATATTTCATGTTTAGTTCTATCCTTAAACTCATATCAACAAATAGTTGAAATAAGAATAACAAAACTGTAAAAACATGATATAATCAGTAAATGTTTTTGCCAATTTTGTACCTTCCAATGTAATGCTCTTACTTTGGGGGTGTTGGGTACACTACTGCTCAACAGAAGTGCACTATGGAAGGCCAGAGGAGCAGATCAGATAAGGTATTGTTTGCTCAACACAGGTGTAGCCCTTTGTAACCTTTCTCATATCTTTCTTCTGTTACAGGTTTAAAAGTAACGGTGGAAAACTAATAGCAAGAAAAGTTGATGATGTTTGGCAGCTACATGGCACATATGATATAATCGTGAACTGCACAGGCATAGGATCAAGAGAACTAACTGGTGATATATTATTGTATCCTGTTAAAGGCCAAGTTCTGGAGGTCCACGCACCCTGGATAAAACACTTTATTAGAGATGGAGATGGGAACACCTATATATACCCAGGAACAAATAACACAACTCTTGGTGGAACGAGACAGAAACATGACTGGAGCCTCTTACCTGATTCTAAAATCAGAAAAGAAATCCTGGATCGGTGTAGTGAACTAGAACCATCTCTTCAGGGTGTTGGCGTGATTCGCGAGATGGTCGGCTTAAGGCCAGTACGTGCAGCAGTGAGACTTGAGAAAGAGGTGCTTTTTAAGAAAGGACAAAAACTTCACATGGTGCACAATTATGGCCATGGTGCCAGTGGATATTCTGTGCATATTGGAACTGCCAAAAGAGCCACCAAACTGGTTGAAGAATTAATTCCATTGATAGGCAGCTATATTGCAAAGTCAAAACTATAAGTTCTTGACTTTAAAGATGATCATGATTAGTATATTTCTCCATTAACCCCTTCAGGACGGAGTCATTAGTACACGTTCTGATCAAAACAAAACGTAAACAAAAACTGGAATTTGCGCTATATGTCTGTTCACCCGAAATTCCCCTCTTTCATATTATATGCACCCACACTTATTATATATCATTTTGTTCAGGAGAAACAGGGCTTTCATTTCATATCAAATATGTTTACCATTACTGTGCAATGTATACAACGTAATTTTCCATGTTGTTTTTTCCCACTGTGCTTTATTGTACAAACTGTGAATTGACCACCCTGTCTTTTGTCACGGTCATTTGATATGCATGACTTGATAAATAAAAAAAATTAGATATGAAACATAATTTATTATAAATAAATAAAAAAACTGTGAGAAATTTTAAATTTTTTAAAAAAATTTGTAGTTCCGCCTCACATTTTAGCTGTAAATGTTATAATGCTGTTAGGTTTTATTGCAAAAAAATGCACATATTTGTAATAAGCGATGTCTCACGAGTACAACAGTACCCCCCATTAACAGGTTTTATGGTGTTTTGGAAAGTTACAGGGTCAAATATAGAACATTCCATTTTCAAATTGAAAGTTGCCAGATTAGTAATGTTACCTTTGAGACGGTGTGGTAGCCCAGGAATGAGAATTACCCCCATAATGGCATACCATTTGAAAAAGTAGACAAGCCAAGGTATTGAAAGTGGGGTATGTTTAGTCTTTTTTAGTAGCCACTTAGTCACAAACACTGGCCAAAGTTAGCATTCATATTTGTTTTTGTGTGAAAAAAGCAAAAAACTAATATTTGGCCAGTGTTTGTGACTAAGTGGCTACTAAGAAAGACTGGACATACCCCACTTGCAATACCTCGGGTTGTCTACTTTTGCAAATGTAACAAAAAGGGGAATTAGCGCTGTTCACCTTTTTGTTATATTTGTCCACTTCTCACAAGGTTGAGGGAACACCTTGTTGGTGAACTGCAGCTCACTTTCAAGAAGAGAGCGCTTATTTCTGTATTTTTTATTTGATACTTTTGCAAATGGTATGCCATCATGGGGGTAATTCTCATGCCTGGGCTACCATACACTCTCAAAGGCAACATAACCAATCTGGCAAATTTCAATGTCAAAAAAATGAAATGCTTGCCTTCAAGAGACATTTTCATGTATTTACGTGTCAAACATATCTTGACATCACAATCGATAGGATTCATTGATCCACTGTCACTTAGCAATATAGGTGCACAATGTTACCATGCCAAATTGAGTCGTCCTTCTTGCAAATTTCTTTCCCTCTGTTATCTGCTGTTGTCTGCTAGCCACGACTCCCCCAAACTACCTTATATGAAACAGTGGGAGACATCGTTGGGGATTTCCCCAACACTCTTAGAATGGGAACAAGCCATTACGTACACTAAAAAATCCTCGAATTGTGTCACACTATGGGAAGCCTACTTTAAAGTATTAATGAGATGGTACTTGGTTCCAACCAGGATTCACAAAATATACCCCCTATCTCCCCCAACCTGCTGGCGCTGCAATACTGACTTAGGCTCCATAGAACATATATTTTGGCATTGCCCAAACTTGCAACACTTTTGGAAGGCCATACAAACAACCATTCAGGCACTAAGTAGGATCACTCTTCCGCTATCTCCGGAAATTTATCTACTCCATATTATTCCAAATCTACGTGACATACCGTCCAGAGATGCAGTGTTAAACATACTAGTGGCTGCAAAAATTAGCGTCCCATTGGAAAGAAGCTATATCTCCCTCATTGAAGGATGTTCTACACAGGGTGCAGGATATATATCACCATGAACACGAGTGGGCGAAAGGGGGTAATAACTCACGCTTTTCGAATACATGGAAAAATTGGGAGTCTTTTATAGATTCTCAGGCTTCACTGTAATTGCGATGCACTAGCGGCATGTTATCCTCTAGTTCTTCACAATCTTACTTTAGGCTTACTTTACTATACTTTGCTCTATTATTCTCCCATGCCTTTTTAAGCCCATACACAACAATTATACAGATGACTATGTTCTACTCTAATGTAGCGCAACATATCACATGTTAAGCTGTGACCACCGCTCACTCCCACCCTCCATCCCTCCCCTTTTCTGTTATTATGGTTATTTTATGTATTTTTTTTTATGCTATTGATTATAATATGTTCTTATCCATGATTAGTATATGGTGCACAGCTACTTAATACAGCAGCAGGAGAGTGTGGGCTGTTCTGGCCACAATCCTACTCATGGGAATCTCGAGATCATAGTTCACAACCTGGTTTAAATCTCTATAGCTCCACAATACCAATCAGCTGGTAGATCACCTTGTTTATAAGTGTCCCAGAGATATATCCACAGTTGATTTTCATTCTTTTAAATTTTGCATTAATACTCGCTCTCCTGCTGCTGTGTAATGTGTACTAGATACGTACGTCATGCAAATATTTATGATGTAGAAGTGGAAGGCGGTTTTGAGCAGATATGTCTACAATATTGTGCCAATTGTCTAGCTTTCAAGGTTATATTGATGGCAATACTTCTACATGAGTATCCTTATATATATTTAATGCTTTAGACGGATTATGCACCCATGTAGTTGTGTAAATGTATAAAGTCATGTACTTGCGTTCTGAAACAGTACTGATACTGCACATGCTATCACCATATACTGTGTATTACTTTGTACTACTCTGAACAATATTGTACTGCATTGTATGTTAAGTTGACTCTGTATTGTTACTTTTTATAAAACAATAAAAATCTATATATTGAAAAAAAAAAAAATGAAATGCAAGCCTTATATGTGACTCTCTAACTTTCCAAAACACCATAAAACCTGTACATGGGGGGTACTGTTATTCTCGTGAGACTTCGCTAAATACAAATATTAGTGTTTTAAAACAGTAAAACATATTACAACAATAATATAGTCCATAAAAGTGCCATTCGTTTGTAAAAAATTCAAAAAACTTCACTTTTGCTTAAAATATCATCGTTGTAATACAATTTACCAGTTTGAAACACTAATATTTCAGTTCATCGAAGTCTCCCCGGTAAAACAGTACCCCCTATGTACAGGTTTTATGGTGTCTTGGAGAGTTACAGGGTCAAATATAGTGCTTGCAAATTAAATTCTCTGCACTTTCTCCCTGTGATGTCAGGCATGTCAATCAAATTTTAATTAATAAAATCACATAATTATGTTAAAAGATTATTTAAATATACACGTTGAATTTTAATATATATACATTTATAGGTATTTAAATTCTACGTGTATACTAATGTAATCTTTTATGTAATTATATGTATTTACAGTTGCAAGAAAAAATATGTGAACCCTTTGGAATGATATGGATTTCTGCACAAATTGGTCATAAAATATGATCTGATCATCATCTAAGTCACAACAATAGACAATCACAGTCTGCTTAAACTAGCAGCACACAAAGAATTAAATGTTGCCATGTTTTTATTGAACACACCATGTAAACATTCACAGTGCAGGTGGGAAACGTATGTAAACCCCTAGACTAATGACATCTCCAAGAGCTAATTGGAGTGAGATGTCAGCCAACTGGAGTCCAATCAATGAGATGAGATTGGAGGTGTTGGTTACAGCTGCCCTATTAAAAACACACACCAGTTCTGGGTTTGCTTTTCACAAGAAGCATTGCCTGATGTGAATGATGCCTCGCACAAAAGAGCTCTCAGAAGACCTACGATTAAGAATTGTTGACTTGCATAAAGCTGGAAAGGGTTATAAAAGTATCCCCAAAAGCCTTGCTGTTCATCAGTCCACGGTAAGACAAATTGTCTATAAATGGAGAAAGTTCAGAACTGCTGCTACTCTCCCTAGGAGTGGCCGTCCTGTAAATATGACTGCAAGAGCACAGCGCAGACTGCTCAATAAGGTGAAGAAATATCCTAGAGTGTCAGCTAAAGACTTACAAAAGTCACTGGTAAATGCTAACATCCCTGTTAGCGAATCTACAATACGTAAAACACTAAACAAGAATGGATTTCA
Source organism: Pelobates fuscus (assembly GCF_036172605.1). Lineage (NCBI taxonomy): Eukaryota > Metazoa > Chordata > Amphibia > Anura > Pelobatidae > Pelobates > Pelobates fuscus. The sequence goes on from NC_086318.1 coordinate 314,699,312, forward strand.
TGGGAGGATACCACAGAGGAAGCCACTGCTGTCCAAACAAAACATTGCTGCACGTTTACAGTTTGCACAAGAGCACCTGGATGTTCCACAGCAGTACTGGCAAAATATTCTGTGGACAGATGAAACCAAAGTTGAGTTGTTTGGAAGAAACACACAACACTATGTGTGGCGAAAAAGAGGCACAGCACACCAACATCAAAACCTCATCCCAACTGTGAAGTATGGTGGTGGGGGCATCATGGTTTAGGGCTGCTTTGCTGCGTCAGGGCCTGGACGGATTGCTATCATCGAAGGAAAAATGAATTCCCAAGTTTATCAAGACATTTTGCAGGAGAACATCTGTCTACCAGCTGAAGCTCAACAGAAGATGGGTGTTGCAACAGGACAATGACCCAAAGCATAGAAGTAAATCAACAACAGATTGGCTTAAACAGAAGAAAATACGCCTTCTGAAGTGGCCCAGTCGGAGTCCTGACCTCAACCCAATTTAGATGCTGTGGCATGACCTCAAGAAAGCGATTCACACCAGACATCCCAAGAATATTGCTGAACTGAAACAGTTCTGTAAAGAGGAATGGTCAAGAATTACTCCTGACCGTTGTGCACGTCTGATCTGCAACTACAGGAAACGTTTGGTTGAAGTTATTGCTGCCAAAGGAGGTTCAACCAAATATTAAATCCAAGGGTTCACATACTTTTTCCACCTGCACTGTGAATGTTTACATGGTGTGTTCAATAAAAACATGGAAACATTTCATTCTTTGTGTGTTATTAGTTTAAGCAGACTGTGATTGTCTATTGTTGTGACTTAGATGATGATCAGATCATATTTTATGACCAATTTGTGCAGAAATCCATATCATTCACATACTTTTTCTTGCAACTGTATCTATATATATATATATATATATATATTTGCGGTTATTTGTATTTTATATATAGATAGATATATATAGAATGTCATTCTAAGTGTATTTTGTTACCAATATATATATATTAATAACAAAATACAGTTAGAATGAAATTACATATGAATATATAATTTATATTAAATTTTGTTTCAATATTTTATTTATTTATTTAATTATTTTATTTATTTATTATTGTACTTATACGTGTAAATATAATATATGTGTATATATCTATTATATATATAATATATATACATATTATATATATGTAACGTCATTCTAAGTGTATTTTAATATTAATATATATATTAATATTAAAATACACTTTGTATGACGTTACATATATAGAATATGTATATATATAATATATATTCATATATTATATATATAAAAATACTTTTAATTTAATTTTACACTTGTCTAATATTATTTTTTTACACTACCTACCAGCAGGGGGACTTTCTGATATTTTAGACAGTCTTCCTGCTGGCAGATCCACAGATGTGATCGCCTGATTTGCCCTTTAAAGCCGAGACGGCATAGAACGCCGTAACGGCGTTAAGGGGTTAAAATTCAACAAGGCTGAGACACCCACATGGTGCAAATGGTGGATGGGATGCTAACATGGCATGGCTTGAGTTACAAGCTAGTTGTTTGTTTTTTCACTTTGTGTATATTCTTGTAATGCCTTAACTATGGTATCCTCTTACTTCCTGGTTCCACGGAGCCTAGCCACACCCCTGTATGACACGGTCTGCCTATTTAATCTGACTGCACCAGCTGATCAAGGCTGGATTATTGAACTACGTTCCTTACTCACAACCCGGCTACAACTTCGTTGTGACAGCCTCTACTACCAGACCGGACTGAAAGACTCTGCAAAAGTTCCCTTCACCTCTCCTCATCCACGACTAAAGATTAAACACTCTTCATCCGCCTCTGAGGAGATCTCGGGAACCAGTGTTCTATGTGCCGGAAGCTAAGTAAAACCAATGTGATAAGCGTTGCATCTAAAAGCTGTTATTACCTGTCTCCAAAGTCCTTCGGTAAAAACAATCCCGTTACAGCTAACTTCAACTCATACTGCATATCAGTTATCTGCATCTGTCTTGCTTCAGTTAAAGTATGGAACAGCTATTGTAATTACTTATCACCTAAACCGTTAACTCTACTAAGAGACTCTTTATTAATTCAGTGTCTGCAATTTACTATCGTTTACTCCTTAAAGCTACAGTGCTTATAATTGTGGACTTCAGTTATCGTTTACTCCTTAAAGCTACAGTGCCTATAATTGTGGACTTCAGTTATCGTTTACTACTTAAAGCTACAGTGCCTGTAATTGTGGACTTCAGTTATCGTTTACTACTTAAAGCTACAGTGCCTGTAACTGTGGACTTCAGTTATCATTTACTACTTAAAGCTACAGTGCCTGTAATTGTGGACTTCAGTTATCGTTTACTACTTAAAGCTACAGTACCTGTAAATTGGAATTAAAGTCTTTACCTTTTACTTTTTATAATAAATATTCAAACTATACGAAATCTGCAGTTGTGTTCCTTCATAACAAATGTTTAGACGTGACAGAATAATCCAGCCATTGTAATGGATCCAGCAGATTTCGATTCTACTATAACTACGCTGAATCAAAGAGTTGATACACTAGCCCAAGGTGTGCAAGACCTGCAAGTTACTAACGAAAGAATTCTCACTTATGTCAGAGATCTACAAACTCATACTCCTCATACTGTTCTGCACTCGGCTAGCGATCCTGCTGTATGTAACCCTGAAAAATTCCATGGTGATCGTTCCAAATATAAGGAGTTTTTTTATTCCTGCAAATTATTGATTGCTTTAAAACCTAGATCTTATCCCACAGAAAGATCTAAGGTTTATTCAATTATCTCGTTTCTGAGAGGTGAACCTATGTCCTGGGCCCATACCTTTTTGGACAATGATGACCCCATCTTAGATTCACTGGAGGAATTCCTTAAAGCCATGTCTCTTCTTTATGAAGATCCATACAAACAAAATACTGCTGAATTAACAATTAGAACCTTGTTACAAAACCATAGACCCGTTGAAGATTATATTGCTGAATTTAAAAGATGGGCAGTAGAAACGCAATGGAATGACATCGCATTGCGCAACCAGTTTCGAATCGGCTTATCTGAAGCTGTAAAAGATGAACTATCCAGAATAGAACTCCCTACTACTTTGAATGCTCTGATTCATCTATCGATCAACATTGACAGAAGGCTTAGAGAAAGAAAGACCGAAAAGGCTCTCTCAACTTCAACTGGGAAAAAATCATTTCATCCTCCAAGGCCTCCTGACAACCCATCCGAACCAATCGAACCTATGGAAATAGGGATAATAAGAAGTCCCCTCACTCCTGAAGAGAAAAATCGAAGACGTACATTAAACCTCTGCATGTATTGTGCCTCTCAAGTTCATTTAGTCTCTGATTGTCCTTCATTGAAACGGATAAAAGGCAGTAGGCAGTCTCATGCCTCTTCCATCCTAAGTGTACTTCCCTCTACAGCAAATACTCAAATGTCCCCTATCGTTCTTGTATTACAGTGGGACAATAAAAGAATTATGACTGAAGCTATCATCGATTCTGGTGCAAATGGAGTATTCATCGACTCAGCCTTTGTAACCAAGAATAAAATTCCTTGTGTTCGTAAAAGAACTTCTGTACCTGTTAAAGTGATTGACGGGTCCCTCATTTCATCGGGACCAATACTTAATGAATCCATCCCTCTAAAAGTAACCATCAATCATACTCATACTGAAAGTCTTATATTTGATGTTGTCTCATCACCATTTTTTCCTATTATATTAGGGATCAACTGGTTAAGGAACCACAACCCTCAAATCTCATGGTTTCCCTTCTCTCTTGCCTTTAATTCCGATTATTGCAAGAAAACATGCTTGCAACGTATTCCAATTCTTCAGTCTACTAAAGAACCAGCTAAAACCTCATGTTGTTCTGACACCGAACTGGAGTTTCCTCCTCCTACAGTCATTGGAATCTTATCTTCTCTTATTGACGACATTAAAGATCTCAGTGAAGATGCTCTTGAACTTCCTAAATCAATGAAATTATCCAAGAAAAACAGTCTCTACTATTTTAAAGACCGGATTTATGTACCTCCCTCTTTCAGAATTAAAGTACTTGAATTTATTCATGATTCTCCTCTGGCAGGTCATCCAGGTATGAAAAAGACCCTTGAACTGTTTAAGAGATACTATTGGTGGCCTCGTCAAGACCGAACTATTGAATCTTATGTCAAATCTTGTTCTATATGCCAAAGCTCCAAACATGTCCATCATCGACCATTCGGTCAATTACTGAAATTACCGATTCCTGAACAGCCTTGGCAATCCATTTCTATGGACTTCTTGGTGGAACAACCTTCACCCTCTTATGAAATCGGTGATCTTGTCTGGCTTTCCTCAAAGAACATCTCTACAAACCGTCCATCAAAGAAGTTAAGTTCCCTTTTTCTTGGTCCTTTTCCAATAATATCGGTTATCAACCGTAATGTTGTTAAATTGAAACTTCCACCTACTTTAAAGCTACATCCTGTTTTTCATGTGTCCTTGCTGAAGCCTCATCATCCTGACCCTTTCCAAAGAAATGTCACTACTTCTCCTGATCCCATATTGGTCCAGGGTGAAGAAGAATACGAAATTCAAAGTATACTGGATTCAAGGATCCATCGTGGCTCCTTACAATACCTCATCAGATGGAAAGGATATGGTGTTGATGAAGATACATGGGAAAACTCCTCTGTTGTTCATGCTACTAAATTGATTTCCAAATTTCACAAGCATAACCCTTCTAAGCCAAATCAATAGCACCCAGAGGTTGCTCATTAGAGAGGGGGTACTGTAATGCCTTAACTATGGTATCCTCTTACTTCCTGGTCCAACGGAGCCTAGCCACACCCCTGTATGACACGGTCTGCCTATTTAATCTGACTGCACCAGCTGATCAAGGCTGGATTATTGAACTACGTTCCTTACTCACAACCCGGCTACAACTTCGTTGTGACAGCCTCTACTACCAGACCGGACTGAAAGACTCTGCAAAAGTTCCCTTCACCTCTCCTCATCCACGACTAAAGATTAAACACTCTTCATCCGCCTCTGAGGAGATCTCGGGAACCAGTGTTCTATGTGCCGGAAGCTAAGTAAAACCAATGTGATAAGCGGTGCATCTAAAAGCTGTTATTACCTGTCTCCAAAGTCCTTCGGTAAAAACAATCCCGTTACAGCTAACTTCAACTCATACTGCATATCAGTTATCTGCATCTGTCTTGCTTCAGTTAAAGTATGGAACAGCTATTGTAATTACTTATCACCTAAACCGTTAACTCTACTAAGAGACTCTTTATTAATTCAGTGTCTGCAATTTACTATCGTTTACTCCTTAAAGCTACAGTGCTTATAATTGTGGACTTCAGTTATCGTTTACTCCTTAAAGCTACAGTGCCTATAATTGTGGACTTCAGTTATCGTTTACTACTTAAAGCTACAGTGCCTGTAATTGTGGACTTCAGTTATCGTTTACTACTTAAAGCTACAGTGCCTGTAACTGTGGACTTCAGTTATCATTTACTACTTAAAGCTACAGTGCCTGTAATTGTGGACTTCAGTTATCGTTTACTACTTAAAGCTACAGTACCTGTAAATTGGAATTAAAGTCTTTACCTTTTACTTTTTATAATAAATATTCAAACTATACGAAATCTGCAGTTGTGTTCCTTCATAACAAATGTTTAGACGTGACAATTCTACTCTCTGACCTCCAGCAAATAATAATAATAATAGAAGATGTAAGTGTTTTTTCTAGTTGATATTTATATAAATATACTATTAGGGGGCTGTTAAAAAGGTAAAAAGTGTTTTTTTTTATCCACCCTTCATCATTCACATTATATCAATGTTCCAAAGGCTGCAAAGAGACATTCGTCTATCAAGTTCAGCCTTTCTCACACCTGTTTTTGCTGTTGATTCTAAAGAAGGCAAAAAACAAAAACACATAAAAAACAGTTTAAAGTGCCTTCCAATTTTGCAACAAACTAGGAAATACATATTTATCGACCCTAATATGGCAGTCATATCTCTCTTTGGATCAAGAAGCTATTACTCCACAAATTAGAAATGATATCCATGAATATTATGTTTTTGTAAGTATTAATCCATTTGCTGTTTAAGCATCTGTACAAACTCTGATAGCATCACCTCTTCAGGCAGAGAATTCAATACCCTTATTGTTCTTACTATAAAAACTATTCGCTTTGCCTTACACTAAATCTCGTTACTTCCATTCTCATTTGTTTTTAATCATTTGACATGTTTGGAACTTAATAAAGAACACTTGTTTTTTTCTTAAAGAAGTTTAGATATGTTTATATATTGCTAATTTTGCAATAATAACTGCACAGCGTTTCTGTACTCTGCAAAGATAACTGTATTTTGATAAGTCAATTGATATAAACCATCATCACACATTTCACAGTGGGCCAAGCTATCTTTTTTTTTTTTTTTTAAATATGCTCGTTTGAACATACACAATTTCGTACAAACCATTTCGATTATGCATACAATAATTACATTTCAATTCCTTTGTACATTAGTCAGACGAGTTTTCTTGTGATGTCATTGGGAAACTGTCTTGTGGAAGGGGTGGCCTTGTCAGGAAGGTAAGGCCAGGGGTCATGGTGGGAAAGGGGGAAAGGGAGGGTAAGTAACCAGAGTCACTAACTTAGCTTGTCACACTGTAACATTTTGTGTACCTATTTGTTTAACCCCTTAAGGACACATGACATGTGTGACATGTCATGATTCCCTTTTATTCCAGAAGTTGGTCCTTAAGGGGTTAAACAATCAGCATTGATACCTTTGTAGGAGCATCGAAAGGTGAGGAAATATGGAAATACGGAAACCCTCCATCGCCTATTTCTCACTCCGTAGTAATAACACTTCTCTTGTCCCTTTGTCTGTATGGCTGAAGGGTACTTGGTTTTGGTTTCAAGACCTCTTTTGTCCCGCTATATATATGGGAGTGTCTGGGTGTAGGGCTGATTGCAGAGGTGGGGGCACTGGGTCCCTCCCTGCAATTCGTGCGTGCGTGCGGACTGTGTCCTGTCTCAGAGGATCTAGGCGGTAGTTTTAGATGATAATTTGGTATATATGTTTGCCCATGGTTCCCAAGCGTCTTGAAACTTCCGATGTTGTGTCTGCGAAGTTACTGACATGCGTTCATAGATATAGTACTGATGGATTTTATCCAACAATTGTTGTTTAGTGGGGCAAGTGTTTTTTTTCCACTCTAAGGCTATGAGATTTCTCGCAGCTAAGATGGGGAGTATCACCACTTGCTTGATAGGTTTGGTGAGGGAGGAGGGAAGAAGCAAAAACAAACATATTGATGGGTCTAGGGTAAAGTTGTCGACTTTAAAGGATTGGAGGGTATCATTGACATGCTTCCAGAGTGGAGTTAGGAGTGGACAATCCCACCAGATATGTAGCATCGTGCCTTCAGCCTTTGCACATCTCCAGCAGGTTGCTGGTACTGTGGGGTAAATCTTATGTAGTCTGATGGGCATCATGTACCACCTGAAAACCAGTTTTTTATGCGCTTCTACATGGGTATGGCAGTTGGTAATACCCTTGAGTGCGGTAAGGGATCTTAGCCAGGCATCTCCCGTAGGAGAATCTTTGTATTCTGCTAGCCACTGTCTTTCGAAAGGGTAAGGTAGTGCATCTATTCTGTCCAACAATGAGTTGTAACACAGGGATAACGACTTAGGCTTAGTTGGGTTCTGCCAACATCGGTCATATATGGGGTCGATCAAGTGAGTATCTTGTAGTGCAATGTCCGATCGTGTGAGTACGTTGTGGGTGGTTATGCTTTTAAGTTGGAGATATTGGAATATGGATGAGTTCGTTAGTCCATATTTTCGCTGGAGGTCTGGGAAAGGCATGAGCTGGTGGTTGTGGAACGTATCTCCTATGTGTTTAACCCCCTGTTTTGTCCATGTGTTTAGTGTCAGTGCTGGGTTTAGAGAATGTAGCGCTGATATTGGCGCTTTTGGGTGGAATTTAGTTACTGCTACCCTAGCACGGTGTAGATTGTCCCAAGTGCTGATGGTGAGGACTGAGGTGTGATATAGGTGTGGTGTGCGTGGTCTCAGTGGCTTTGGTGTCCACAGGATCGGTATTAGTGATTTTCCCGGGGCATTGTCGTGTTCCATATCTACCCATTGGAAGGTACCTCTGGGAGAGTGGAGGTTGATTGCGGCTTCCAAGATAGATGCTTTGTGATACTTGGCCACATCTGGGAAACCTAAACCTCCTTGTTCTGTCCGCTTCTGGAGCAGTGACATAGCTAAACGCGGTTTACGTGCGTCCCATATGAAGGAGGAGAGCACGGTTTGGAGGTGCTTGTAGAATAGTGGCTTGACATATATCGGTAACATCCTAAATTTGTATAAAATTTTAGGTAAAAGTATCATTTTTACAGTGTTTATTCTGCCTAACCATGAGAGTTTCACTTTTTTCCATTGCTGGATGTGTGTTTTACACAGTGGGATTAAAGGTTTAAGGTTAAGGTCGAATGTGTCTTCGGGGGAGGGTCCAAGTTTAACCCCTAAGTAGATGAGGTCGGTCGTTTTCCAGTCAAATGAGTAAGTTTGTTTAAGGTGCATTTTCAGTGTATTAGGCAAGTTAACCGGGAGAGCTTGTGTTTTGCTCTGATTGAGCTTGTAATAAGACAGTTGCCCAAATTGGTGGAGCAGTCTTATGAGAGCCGGGACAGACTCCTCAGGTTTACGCAGCGTGAGCAGAATATCATCTGCGAACACAGAGAGGCAGAATGTGCGGTCTTTGATGTCAATGCCAGTGATTGTGTCGTGTTGTCTGATTTTTGATGCTAGTGGTTCTAGAGACAGGATAAAAAGCAAGGGCAATAGGGGACACCCCTGTCTAGTGCCGTTAGTAATATTAAAGGACCTGGAGAGAAAACCAGAGTTGGACACTCGAGCCGACGGGTCATTGTACAGGGCCATAATCCCTCCTATGAGGCTGTCTGGGAATCCAAATTTGTGGAGAACTAGCCGCATATATTCCCAATTAACCCTGTCAAAGGCCTTTTCTGCATCAAGTGCCAAAACTAGTCCCTGGATATGAGATTTGCTCATATGTGAAAGGATATTCAGGACTTTCCTGGTGTTATCTGAGCCTTGTCTACCCTTGACAAACCCAGATTGGTCGTTATGGATCAATGTGGGTAGGATTTGGGAAAGTCTATTGGCTAAAAGTTTAGCGTATAATTTGACATCTGTGTTGATGAGGGAAATCGGCCTAAAATTTTGACATCTGGTTGGCGGTTTGCCCGGTTTGGGTAGCGTCGATATGTGGGCTACGAGCATATCGCTGGGTATACGCCCTGAGGCATAGCATGTGTTGTAAAAGGTTGTTAGATGTGGTGAGAGAAGGTTAGTGAACGTTTGGTTGTAAAGGTTAGTAAACCCGTCTGGTCCGGGTGCTTTATGTTTGGGCAAGTCCTGAATGGTCTTCTCTACTTCCTCCACAGTGAATGGGGAGCAGAGGGCAGCTAGATCAGTGGTCTGTAGGGTGGGGACATCTATAGATTGAAGAAAGTCTATGATGGAATGCGGAGAGGGTTGGGCTGTTTCAGGGTCGTCTGCGAGATTATATAAAGAGCTATAGTAGGACGCGAATTCATCTACTATCTTTTGTGGGTCCATTATCTTAGTTCCCCGGGAATTCAATAAATGCGCAATTTTCGAATGTTGGGAACGGGTTCTGAGTTGTGCTGCTAGTAAGGCCCCTGCTTTGTTCCCATTAGCGAAGAATTTGTGTTTATATCTTTGTAGAAGATATGTAGTTTTTTCCAGTTCTAAATGCTGGAGATCTTTTTGCAGGATAAGTAGTTGTTTTTGAGTGTCTCTAGATGGTTGCAATTTGTTTCTATGTGTGAGATCAGTGATGTTATTTATGAGTTGGATATATCGCTGTTTACGTTGCTTTTGCTGGTAGCTAGCTAATTTGATAAGTGTGCCTCTGATGACGGCCTTATGTGCCTGCCATACCGTTGCTACGCTTGTGTCCTCTGGAAGATTGTTAGTGACGTAGGCAGCTATGTCTTTTTGTACAGTGTTTGCATTGTCTTGGTTTGTAAGCAACGTGTCATTGAGTTTCCACGTGCCTTGACCCCTAGATGGATATTGTTCCGATATAATCAACGAGATGGGGGCATGGTCCGACCATGTTATGGGTCCTATTGTGGCTTTTTGGATTTTGTCTAAAAGTGTGGCAGGTACCAAGAATCTGTCTATCCTCGTGTATGTGTTGTGTACTGCGGAATGGAAAGTGTAATCAATGTCAGCGGGGTGAAGTATTCTCCAGGGGTCCACATAGTCATGGCTGAGGACTGTCTGCATAATTTTGGAGGTCAAGGTCACTAATTGCTTGGCTGTTTTCGTGTAGTCTGGGCGGCGTGCTGAGGTGTCCGTGGAGGCATTCAGCAAGAAATTAGTATCACCCCCTACACTAACATCTCCAAACTTGTATAAGGAAAGTAGACTAAACATCTTTACAATAAAATCATGTTGATTATCATTAGGTCCGTATATGTTCACCAGGGTATATGGATTATTATTAATGTAGCATTGAATAATCAGGTATCTCCCTTGTTTATCTCCTATTTTCTTCACTAGGGAGAAGGACACGTCTCTGCTAATCAGGGTGGAAAATCATTGGGAAAAAGGGCGGTATTAAGTTTGGGCCTATGACCCCATCTAACGTGGGTTTCCTGATAAAAAAACCACTGAGGCATTTGCTCTTTTAGCCTCCGTTAAAGCTAGTCGCCTTTTATGGGGCGTATTTAGACCTTTAGCATTTAGTGATAAGATCGTAAGTGTCATTTTGCGATCTTGGTAGAGGTTGCTATACCCAGTATGAATTTCTCTTTTGTGGTTCTCCCAGTCATATTTTTGTTCAAGATGGGCATGTCAATACAGGTTGCGATTCGTACTTTTTGGGTACAGTGGGTTAGTATCAGTAGCAATCGGTGTGAATGATACCATGTATTAATATTTTGAGTGACAAGAAAAAAGTAAGCAGGGTAGAGTAGGGGTACACAATTTTGCCTTCGAACATATGTGTGGCGTTTTACATGTGTGAGACATTTTGTCCTGAAGTGTGACGCTTGGGGTAAGGGGGTAAAACAGAGAAACGTCAAAATCGTTTGAACTATATACAATAAGCCGTCAGGGGGGGTGCGAAGGAGTATTGACGGCATAGATAAGGCCGGTGTTGGCCTAATGGGGGAGGTCTTACATTAACCTGCAAGAGACTGATATTGTTAGTCGAAAGGGTTCATGCAGTTATATCGGGTGCCAGGCATATGCAGGTAATCACATATGGGGAGAAGCCTATGGAGTCTAGGCAGTGTCAGTCACCCTGGTATAAAATTTCTGTAACACTCCATAACAGATATAACATTACAAAACATAACAAAACGTATAAGACCTGAGGTGGTATGCTGTGGCACAAGGGGTATATGCAGTGTTAGCATCCCAGTGTGTCATTACGATTATAACACAATGTAAAGTTTATGTTGCGTCGTTCTCGGTGGCAGAGCAGGGCCGGAGAACGTTTTCATGTTCCAGACAAGTCTGTCAAGGGGGTGCATAGTCATTTGGCTGTGGGGACGGTGGTCCAGTCCCTTGAGATCTGTACTGGGGAGCGCTGCATTGGGTTCTGTATAGCTGTGTCGCGTTGAATCTGTTGTGGGACATTCCACTCTTTGAGTAGCTTGTGGCCTTCTTCCACGGTGAGGATATGTTTCTCCACACCATTTCTTCTTATCATTAACCTGGCTGGAAATCCCCATCTATATACGATATTCGCATTCCGCAAAGCTGTTGTGATAGGTGCCAAGGCTTTTCTCTTCAGGAGCGTGGTGGCAGAGAGATCAGTGTACAGCTTTATCTTTGCAAAATCGCCTGGCAATTCTGTGAGTAGCCGTGAGGCTCTCATAATCTTATCCTTGGACGTATAGTAGTGGAATTTCGCTATAGTGTCACGCGGGGAAGTTAGTGGGAGGTTTCGTGGCCTCGGGAGACGGTGTATCCTGTCCAAGAGCAATTCCGCTGGGGATATGTCTGGGGACACTGCATGGAAGAGGTCTGCTGCAAAGGCTGGCAAGTCCTGTGGGGAGACATCCTCAGGGATGCCCCTGATTCTGACATTGCTCCTCCGGTCTCTGTCCTCATGATCAGCCACTTTGTCTGTCAGCAATTCTAGTTTAGTATTGATGTCTGTATTAGCATCTGCTAGTGTGTTATGTGCAGATATGATTTCGTCAGTTTTTTCCTCTAAGTGTGCTGTGCGCTCACCTATTGCCTGGATATCAGCTTTAATGTCTCTTGCTAGTTTGGAGAATTCGCTCTGCAAAGAGCTTTTTAGCTCAGATAGCATCTTCTGTATAGAGGAATCTGTGGCTGGTGCTGAGGCACGTGTGGAGATGGACGTGCTGTCGCTCCTGTCTGAGCAAGAAGCAGGAGAGGGCGGACTGCCGGCGCCATCTTGATTTTGTTTCCGTGGCGAAGTGAGAGCGGAGATTTGCAGGTCCGCTTGCTTTTGTCTGGTATTTAGCCGGTTTTTAGCCGAGCGGTATGCCATGGTAGCTGGGCACTGAGGTGGGTCCGTTAAGAACGTTCGTTCGCCGGTATAGTCGCTATATTGTGTCTCGGGTGCAGGAGCTCGTGGCTTACGCGTCCATCTCGGATCGTTGCGTGGCCACGCCCCCAAGCTATCTTTTTTAATAGGGGTGTGCAATTCATTTTGTCTGGATTTCAGACAAAACTAATTTCCAGATCTAAAAATAACAAATGGAATCAAAACAAACTAATCTATAGAGACCAAAATTAAATGTAATAGATCAATTAGTTTTGATAAGGATACCAAATTAGGGAGTTATACAAAACAGCTGAAAGATCAATATTAACCCCGCATTAAATGGGCTTTAAAGCCATTGCGGCGGCATAGAACGCCGTAACGGCTTAAGCCCCCAGCAGCTCCGATTTACTCCCGTCCGCCACAATCCTCTTCTGGAGGGCTGCCTGACAGCCCAGGCAGCCCTCCCCTGGCAAATGAGGCCCCCGGGGGCCATGTGATCGCTCTCAAAGAGCGATCACATGGCCCCCTATAGCTGGCTTTGGATCTGCCAGCAGGAGGACTGTCTGAAATGTCAGACAGTCCCCCTGCTGGTGGGAAGTGTAAAAAAAAATATTAAACATGTTTTAAAATAAATTAAATGTGTATATATGTATATATAAAATATATATATACACATACATCTTATATATATATATATATATATATATATATATAAAGAGATAAACTTGGCACTCACCCTTTTCAAAAAAAATTCCAATATTCTTGCCTGGGTGCAGACCTCAGCGTAGGTATAAATATTCCAATGTTATAATAAGGTGCACTCACAGGACTTTTTTTCAATAACTTACTTTTATTCTGAGAAGTGAATTGCATGTGAAGAAAATATCGTAAATCGACGTTTCGACCCCTATAGGGCCTTTTTCAAGATCAATCTTACAGTGTACAACCATGCATATATATAGGTGATTACTAATAGTCACTTACCTAAACGGTGTGTGTGAACAAAGCTGCCGCTCGAAAATCCGAAACCCGGAAGTGATTCGGTGTCACCACGTGACTACGCGTGATGACGCGTGTGCGTCGTTGCCAAGCAACGAGTCTAAACCAAAACATAGCCTCCGATGGAATATATATTCCGCAAGCTGCAAACAGCTCTAGGGGGGCTCAGAAGTGATCCTAAGTGCCAGTGACTGAGTGATACCCGCCAATAGTAATTGGCAAAATCAAACCCTGCTTCCCCATGGAGGATTACGGAAAATCATTATCTAGACTGTCCGAGAGGAGATCGAGGACTACAACCTGTAGTGACATCACACGTGAAGAATTGTTAAAGTGACAGTGCTAATGAAAACATTCTAAAATAAAGAATTAAAAATAAAGACGTCCTACCAAATCCTCCTCAGGCAGTCATACTAAATCTAACTCTAAGAATACTATGGTGCCTATTTTTATATGTGTTGCTGTGTGCATATATAATGCCACTTTGTAAACATATATATTGTATCCTAATACATAAGTGGAGCATATATTACGTGCTAATGTATAGTAACAACTTAATATGCAAATTTTTACCGATAATCAATATTTAAACCATATAGTATTGCCCGTGCAACTTTATGCACTAAGTGTCCACATATCGTACTGCAGAGTACATACTGATAACCAATATAAAGCCATAATCCACTTCTATTATGGGCCTGTTAAATGTGTAATCATAAACACAATTAAACCATACTAGACTCTATGGTATGCCTAATAAATGCCTTTCTTGTTACTTAATTTTATTACTTAAATTATTAATATAACCAGGAAATATAGATGTTCGTGGCATGCCTAGTCTAGTAATAATTTTTGATAGCTTCGTAACTATAGCGATTTGCGTGATTATCATGCGAATTGAAACATCATTATTTATATATCCATTAGATTACAAGCACCCGGACGTAGTGGGTTTAATACCTAAGTCCCTAGTACTATAATTTACTAACTGAATCAACAATTGACTCGTTACCTTAAGTAATAAAATTAAGTAACAAGAAAGGCATTTATTAGGCATACCATAGAGTCTAGTATGGTTTAATTGTGTTTATGATTACACATTTAACAGGCCCATAATAGAAGTGGATTATGGTTTAAATATTGATTATCGGTAAAAATTTGCATATTAAGTTGTTACTATACATTAGCACGTAATATATGCTCCACTTATGTATTAGGATACAATATATATGTTTACAAAGTGGCATTATATATGCACACAGCAACACATATAAAAATAGGCACCATAGTATTCTTAGAGTTAGATTTAGTATGACTGCCTGAGGAGGATTTGGTAGGACGTCTTTATTTTTAATTCTTTATTTTAGAATGTTTTCATTAGCACTGTCACTTTAACAATTCTTCACGTGTGATGTCACTACAGGTTGTAGTCCTCGATCTCCTCTCGGACAGTCTAGATAATGATTTTCCGTAATCCTCCATGGGGAAGCAGGGTTTGATTTTGCCAATTACTATTGGCGGGTATCACTCAGTCACTGGCACTTAGGATCACTTCTGAGCCCCCCTAGAGCTGTTTGCAGCTCGCGGAATATATATTCCATCGGAGGCTATGTTTTGGTTTAGACTCGTTGCTTGGCAACGACGCACACGCGTCATCACGCGTAGTCACGTGGTGACACCGAATCACTTCCGGGTTTCGGATTTTCGAGCGGCAGCTTTGTTCACACACACCGTTTAGGTAAGTGACTATTAGTAATCACCTATATATATGCATGGTTGTACACTGTAAGATTGATCTTGAAAAAGGCCCTATAGGGGTCGAAACGTCGATTTACGATATTTTCTTCACATGTAATTCACTTCTCAGAATAAAAGTAAGTTATTATAACATTGGAATATATATATATATATATATGTAACGTCATACGTAGTGTATTTTACTGTTAGACAAGTGTAAAATGAAATTAAAAGTATTTTTATATATACATATTATATATTTTATATATATACATATTATATATATGTAACATCATACAAAGTGTATTTTAATATTAATATTAGTATATATATTAATATTAAAATACACTTAGAATGACGTTACATATATATAAGATATATATATATATATATATATATATAATAAATAAAATAATAAAATAAATAAATAAAATATTTTAAAAATAATAATACTAAATTATATATACATATGTAATTTCATTCTAACTGTATTTTGTTATTAATAAATATATATATATATTGGTAACAAAATACACTTAGAATGACATTCTATATCTATCTATATATAAAATACAAATAACTGCAAATATATATATATATATATACAGATAAATATATATAATTACATAAATAACTACATAAGTGTACACATAAACTTTAAATACATATATATGTATATATATTATATATTAAAATTCTACATGTATATTTAAGTAATATTTTAACATAATTATGTGATTTAATTAGTTAAAATTTGTTTGACATGCCTGACAACCCAGGCAAAAAGTGCAGAGAATTTGTATTGCTAGCACTATATTTAACTCTGTAACTTTCCAAGACACATAAAACCTGTACATGGGGAGTACTGTTTTACTCGGGAGACTTCGCTGAACACAAATATTAGTGTTTCAAAATGGTAACTTGTATTAGAACAATGATATTTTTAGTAAAAGTGACGTTTTCTGCATTTTCACACATACAAAAGACTGGACATACCCCACTTGCAATACCTTGGGTAGTCTACTTTTGCAAATGGTATGCCATCATGGGGGTAATTCTCATTCCTGGGCTACCATATGGTCTCAAAGGTAACATTACTAATCTGGCAAATTTTAATGTGAAAAAAATGCAAAAATGGAATGGGCTATATTTGACCCTTTAACTTTCCAAAACACCGTAAAAACTGTTAACAGGGGCTACTGTTGTACTTGTGAGACTTTGCTGAATCCAAATATGTGCTTTGTTTTGCAGTAAAAGCTAACAGTATTATGACATTTACAGCTAAAATGTCAGGCGAAACTAAAAAATGTTTTCGAAAATTTACATTTCTCACAACATTTTTTATTTTATTCATAATAAATTATGTTTCATATATAAATATTTGATATGAAATGAAAGCCCTGTTTCTCCTGAACAAAATGATATATAATAAGTGTGGGTGCATTTAATATGAAAGAGGTGAATTACGGGTGAACAGACAAATAGCGCAAATTCCAGTTTTTGTTTACATTTTGTTTTGATCAGAATGTGTACTATTGACTCCGTCCCGAAAGGGTTAAGAAAATGTCTCTTAATTTTTAACTTTCAGCTGTGTAGTAGATAGATTTCTAATTTTGTATCCTTAAATATCCCACGTAAGTTTACCAATATAGGCAGATATCTATTAAACAGCTGAAAGACTAAAATTAAGTAAAGGGTTTTCTTATTTTTGATCTCTCAGCTGTTCAGTAGATAACTCCCTACCTTGCAATCCTTACATGGGTTACTTAACGATTCCAAATTAGATAGCTTTCTACTTATCAGCTGAAAGATCAAACTTAAGAAAAGCTCTTTCCTTAATTTTAATCTTTCAGCAATTTAGCAGATGAGGAATTTTGCGTAACTTTCAACTGTTTAAATTTGCGATCTTTCAACTGTTTAGCAGATAACTCCCTGTTGGTATAATTATTATTATTATTTTTTTTTTTTTTTTTGGTAGATACACTTTTATTTACAAGTTTAGAGAATGTACAGTTTTACATGGGTTACTTGTGCAAAAGCATAAACCTATAAAGAATGTGTAAAATCCTCAAAAAAAACAACAAAAAAAAGTTTGTTTTGTGGCTTGCAACACTACTAGTAACGGCACAAAGCAGTGAATCTAAAAAGCCGAGTAGACTCATTTTACCCTTCATTTCTACAGCACACCAAAATGTTACAAGAGCAATGCTTTGGGCAGGTCACAACTTGCAATGCATTTGAGAGTCCCTTGATCAATGTTCCAATGATTGACAAATCGGATGTATTCGCAGTACAAATTTGTTTCTGGAGGTTTAAACAGACATGTTTCTAGCAGTTCATATCTGCACACACTTTGCGATATGCAAAAATAAACTGTTTAATAACTATAAAACACTAGCCTTGACACAGTGTTGTCTAGCCCAAACCTTTATACTTCCTTGCCTCTGAAGAAGAGAGGACGATTAAATGAAAAAAAAAAAAAGTGGAAAAGCTATTTAAAATTGAAGTCTAATACCGCCTTGGCTCTGTACTTTAGATTGTATTCCAAATGTAAAAAGGATTTCTCAAGAAGATTGTTATCCTGTATAAACACATTATTCATGTTCATTTTATTACAAAACAGACATTTTATGGCCTGTTAAACTATGGGGATTTTTTTTTTTAACGATCAGAGGTGTGAAATTAACTGCTCAACAAATTAAAAACAAATTATATACACACAATATATAAATGATGCAAGTTTTGCAAGTAACCCACATATGGTACATTTGACTGCAACATGAATTTCAGGTGTCCAAGAAGGGAGGGGGGTGGGGGGGTGGGAGTAGGAGGTGGAGAAGAAAAAAAAATATAAGTGAAAAAAATATATATATATATAAATGAATGCATCAGCCGGGGGCCAGGTTAGGTGGTGACAGCACAACAGCCAATTTTGCGGTCAATATAAATGCAAAGATTCTAGCAAGAGGAAGATCACTCAGACACTTCATATATATATTTTCCTCTCGTTCAGAGTGTTCATAAACAAGGGCAAGGGTCAACAGTCACGCCAACTCTGTTCTACTATTGCGGAGACCCTCTTTTCGTATTCACGTTTCTTTTCTTGGTACAGCTGAGCTGCCTGGCTGTTTGCAGGACTATTTGGGTTTGGTTCATCCAGCAATGACTGTATAGAGGTTAATATTGAAGAAACATCATAAGTTGGACTCCAACGATTTTGAAGAATATCCAGACATATGCTGCCATCAGCGTAAACATTGGGATGAAACATTTTGGACAAAAATCTAACTGTTGGTGGTTTATTTGGATATTCTTCTGTGAATTCTATTGTAAGTTTAAAAGTTCCATCTTCAAAGGGTGTTCCCTCAGGCCCAAAAATGACTGCGTTCCAGACCATGATGTTATTCTCAGAGGGGGCACCGCTCACCCCTGCAGGGGGATCCTCCTGGAGCCTTTTAAAGTCCCTCATCAGGTGCCGTCTGGCTGGGTGGACATGTCACAGTAACCGGTAATATATCAATAGGGGGCCGGGGGCGGCTGGTAACGGAAACCATCCGCGGAGCTAAGCTTAAACAAAGGCGGGAACCCGCCTTCCCCGAAATATAAATAAACCCTGTGTTCCTCTGGAAACCTGTCCGAGGCCGGCGGCAGGAACTAGGCACCGCTCTGCTCTTCCGGGAGCTCCCCCCTGTTGGTATAATTATGTGGGACTGCTTTATTTAAGGATACCAAATTAGGGAGCTCCTAAGCACATAGTTCCCTTTGTATGTTAATTAGTATCCTTATGGCAATACCACATTGGGATAGAAAATTAAGAAGTTACTTACTATACAGTTAAAAGATCAAAATTAAGAAAATGGCTTTTCTTTTGATATTCCAGCAGTTTAGATGATAACTCCATATTGGTACATTCCTTGGTAACTCTGTGACTACCACCTTCCTTTATTGTCCACAGGGAATAATGGCCTTCCCGAAATTCGAAAAATTAACAAATTCCTGAATTGAAATTCGATTAATCCGAATCAATATTTTAAGAATTTCAGACCCAAAATTGATCTAAAACAAAATTTCCCCCAATGCAAATCTCTATTTTATAACTAATGCAGTCAACTTTGTCACCATTCTTTAGGATATTATTTGCTTTTACATTTGGTATGAATGGATATCACATTGGAAAGTCGATATCTGCAGAGTTTTCAGTTTCGCACGTTGTACATGAGTTGGTTTACACGTATCTGAGTGAAATATTCTCTAATTATCTGAATATCCAAAGTATCCTGATTGTCTTGGAAAATTCCTCTGTTAAAAAAGTCATGTCCTGGGGGTGGGGTCTGAAAGCCAAGATGGCCGGCAGCACTTTCTCAGAGCTCCAGCACAAACGAGCAAAAATAAGCAATAAATGATGGAATCAACATCCAAAGAAGCTCGGGCTGACCGGAGAACGAAGCAGAAACTAACTGGGACCATGGGGAAACCCGTCCCTTACGAACAAGCCATGATACCGCCCGGGCCGGCCATGCGGCCTAGCTCTGAACGGGGCCATGTGTATGGGGGAGGCGGCCAATCCCCCGGCACAGAACAGACGCCTGACAGCAGGCCTGTGACTGCTCACTGTTTAAAAATAAATAAATAGTAACCCCCCGCCCCCACCCCTGAGCGGTGGGTGGGGGCCCTAACGTAAAATGATGGGGGGACCTATTGTCCTCCTCCCTGACCCCCACCCCTGAGCGGCGGGTGGGGGCCCTAAATCAGAATAAGGGGGGGACCTAATGTCCTCCCCCATGGCCCGCAACCCTGTGCGGTGGGTGGGGGCCCTGAATTATAATAAGGCAGGGGACCTAATGTCCTCACCCATGGCCCCCACCCCTGAGCGGTGGGTGGGGGCCCTACAGTAAAATAAGGGGGGGACCTAATGTCCTCCCCCCTGGCCCCACCCCTGAGCGGCAGGTGGGGGCCCTAAATACTAATGGGGGGGGGACCTAAGGTCCTCCCCCCTGGCCCCCACCCCTGAGCGGAGGGTGGGGGCCCTAAAAAAATGTTCCCCCCAGGTGACTAGGGGGTCCCCAAACCCCTAGTCACCCCCTCCCCCCAATACAAATTATCCCCCTACCTACCCCCCTCACCTTAAAAACTAATGAGGGGGGGACCTTTAACTAAGTACCTGTAAAAAATAAAACTTACCATTCGATGTTTTCTTTCTTGTCAAATCTTCTTTTTTCAACCCCCAAAAAGGACAAATAAAAAAACATACTTACCGACGCAATTATAAAAAAAAAAAAGAGCGCAAAAAATAATAATCCATCTTCACCCATGGAGGGCTCCGCGCAGACTGAGCTCTGCAGGGCGGGGGAAGGCTTATAAAGCCTTGCCCCGCCCTGCAATTAGGCTCAGAGCACTCTGATTGGTGGGTTTAAGCCATCCAATCAGAGTGCTCTGACAGGTAAATGAAGAGACTGACATTTACCTGTCACAGCACTCTGATTGGTTGGTTTGAAATCCACTAATCAGAGTGCTCTGTGTCATTTTACACAGCGTGGGAAAGTTCTTTGGAATTTTCCCACGCTGTGTAATTTGACTCATAACTCTCTGATTGGTTACTTAATCCACTAATCAGAGAGTTATGAGTCAAATTACACAGCGTGGGAAAATTCCAAAGAACTTTCCCACGCTGTGTAAAATGACACAGAGCACTCTGATTGGTGGATTTCAAACCAACCAATCAGAGTGCTGTGACAGGTAAATGTAGAGACCTACCTGAATTAGAGTGCTCTGAGCCTAATTGCAGGGTGGTGCAAGGCTTTATAAGCCTTCCCCTGCCCTGCAGAGCTCAGGGGTAGGGGCCGCTCAGGGGTAGGGGCCAGGGGGGAGAACCTTAGGTCCCCCCCTTATTAGTATTTAGGGCCCCCACCCGCCACTGAGGGGTGGGGGCCAGGGGGGAGGACACTAGGTCCCCCCCTTATTTCAATTTAGAGCCCCCATCTGCCGCTCAGGGGTGGGGGCCAAGGGGAGGACATTAGGTCCCCCCTTATTAGTATTTAGGGCCCCCACCCGCCGCTCAGGGGTGGGGGCCAGGGGGGAGGACCTTAGGTCCTCCCCATTATTTTACTGTAGGGCCCCCACCGCTCAGGGGTGGGGGCCGGGGGAGGACATTAGGTCACCCCCCCTTATTAGTATTTAGGGCCCCCACCCACCGCTCAGGGGCGGGGGCCAGGGGGGAGGACCTTAGGTCCCCCCCTTATTTTACTGTAGGGCCCCCACCCACCGCTCAGGGGTGGGGGCGGGGGGAGGACATTAGGTTCCCCCCTTATTAGTATTTAGGGCCCCACCCACCGCTCAGGGGTGGGGGTCAGGGGGGAGGACATAAGGTCCCCCCTTATTATAATTTAGGGCCCCCACCCACCGCTCAGGGGTGGAGGCCAGGGGGGAGGACATTAGGTCCCCCCACTTATTCTGATTTAGGGCCGCTCAGGGGTGGGGGTCAGGGGGGAGGACATAAGGTCCCCCCTTATTATAATTTAGGGCCCCCACCCACCGCTCAGGGGTGGGGGCCAGGGGCTCGGGAGGGGGGAACTTTTTTTTTGTTACAGTGAGCAGCCACAGGCTGCTCACTGTTTAATAGACATGCCCATACTCGCGGTATAGTGAGTAGGGGCATAATTTACTAATACTAAGTAACCTTTACTTAGTATTAGTAAATTTGGCTGAAAGACCAATTTAGGTCTTACAGCCTTTTAGTAGATAGCTCCCTAATACCGTGGGAATTGGGGAGTTATCTACTTATTCATTCCTGTCATTACATTGACTGGCTGAGTAACTTACATTTTATATGAATGTATGTTACTTGATTGTTGTAAGTGTTGCAAATGCTTACAGCTGAATCCTGGCTATGTTTGTATACTTTTTATTTAAAATTATTTACAATGTAACATTCATCTTCTTTCACTGGGTAAGTATATTAGTACTTAGGCAATACTGTGCTTCGGCACTACGGAACTTCGGCACTTCGGCAAATTCGGTTATTTCTGAACTTCGGGACCACTGCAATTCTGACATTCGGAAGTACCCGAATGTCCGAATTGTCCGAAATTCGTCCGAATACATATTCGGACCGAAACGAATTGCACATGTCTATGAACAACTGTTGACTGCTCTTAGTTTTTTAACTCCTAAGTCAGAAGGTGGCGCTAAAAGCTTTTTTTATGCTAATACAAAAAGAAAGCTGCAAAAATCCCATATTTTGTGTGGCATGTGTGAAGGCAAGTTCTGGTTTTATCTCTGTGAATGATGATATTTGTCAGACGACAGCCTGTTGTTTTCATTTAATGAAAAATTCTGTTAGGCTGTGCTCCATAAATGTATGTGTTTTTTTTTCCAGAGCTTTAAAAGTAAACAAATATTTTTATTTTATTTTTTTGAGTAATTTTAACACAAAAAAGTAAAATCACATAAAATTCACAAAGAGATTGGAAGCTTAAAGGGACATTATACGCACCTATACCACGTAAGCTCATTGACGTGGTCTGGATGCATATTCCATGCCCCTTAACCCTGCAATAGTAATTATTGCAGTTATTGAGAAAATGCAATAATTACTATTCAGGGTTTACTCCACCTCTAGTGGCTGACTGGTGACTTTTGGTCGCCTAACAGACGCTGAACGTTCTCACACGAGTTCACGCGAGTTCGGCCATTGCCTTGCATGCACATTAGGTCAGTGCCGCAGGCTGACGTCGGCGGAGAAAGAGTGGAGGCAAAGCCCAACCAGTTCTGAGGGACATTGTGTCAGGGGTCCGCGGGCGGCTAGTAGGGGAGGCTGCTCGCAGCTCGCAGCACTCACCCTCAGTCCATCGCCGCCCGTGGTCTCCCCTCCTCCTACCTGTCGGCGAGCGGCGTCTCCTCTCCGCCGCTCGCCGCTCGCATCCGTCACGCCTCCCAGCGGCAGCATGTATAACGCTGCACGCTGGAAGGTCGTTGATTTATGCAAACGCCGGGGTCACGTGAGTGACCCGGCGTTAAAGCAACAGTACCACAATCACAGTGGGAGGCTTAGATATCTCCCACGTGTGATTGTTAATTCTGATTGGAAGTTATCCAATCAGAATTTAACCTAGGGTATTTATACTCACCTTTCCTGTTCCTCCCTGCCCTGTTGTGGTCTTTGCTGTATAGTATTGATTCTGAACTTGTGATTTCTGGTTACGTACTCTCTGGCTTGTTAATCTGACTCTGTGACTTTCTCCTACCCTTTGACCTCGGCTTGTTTATCGTTATCCTGTTTTCTGGTTCCCCTGACTCGGCTTGTCTCCTGACTATTCTGTGGGTGCTTAGCCCGGCCACTCTAAGGTCCGGTACGGCATCTTTTCTGTGTGTGTGTGTGTCTGTTAGCGTGTTGGGTTCCCGGAATCGTGACACATTGGCGCTGGACTGAGGTAAGTGACAGAAGGGATAGTAAACCATGGAGTGGGAGGGGGGCACTAGAGGGCGCTATAGTGCCAGGAAAACCACTTTTTTTCCTGGCCCTATAGTTTCACTTTAACAAAACCATTATCAGCTGAGACATTGCTGTGAGAAGGCATTAATAAAGGATCTTTAAATAAAGATGGAGGAACATTCCCTATCCTGTGCCCTTGGAAGATACATGGGCACAAGTCTTGTATTGTCATAAAAATGTATTGTGACTTGGCCATTCCAGTGTTGTCAGCAATAAAAAATTGACAGCATTAAAAACCAACTGCAAAACGGAGAGACTGAAAATATACTGGGCAGTCAGTATAATGTGGAGTGACACTTAATAGGCCGGGTAAATGGGATTCTCTGGTCAACCATTTTATCCTGTCCTAATAAGCTGAAAGGGAGGAGCTTAACCCACTGGTGATGCTGACATGGATTAGCTAGGAAACCTCCATTTTTCAATCTATGTAGAGGGAAAGATTTTCTAAGATAAATTTAATACTTTCCCACACCGGACTTAAAAAATTGCCAAAGCAATTCACATTTGTCAGTGTAATTATGCAGCAATTTTACTTGTGAGATTTATGCTCACAGCTTTGCAGATGTTAGTTTTGTAAAGTATATACTCATTAAACAATTACAATTTCTCCAAAGGGAAGGCAGCTTGCCGCCTAAGGCAGCCTCCACTTAAGATTATGTTGGCTGCCAAACCAGGTCAATTATGCACACCCAGAGAAGCACATTACTCTCAACAACGGTCAGTAGTAATTTGCTTTTTTTAAAGTCAGGAATAATTGTCTTTGATTATGATTGCCTGTAATTTATTATTGTTTGTCTAGCACACCGAAAACATGAAAACGATTTATAGTTTTTGTTAGAAAGTAAATGTATGGATTTCTATTCCCATAAAATGGGCAAATATGTGTGTGTAACAATTTATGGTTCTAGAATCTAGATTAAAGTTTGTTTATCATTACGCAACTAGATGGGGCAGTTTCCATAAATTCAAACAGATTCACTTAATGCCAGTAAGTGAATAGATAAATAATGATGATTGCTGCCAATTCCAGAATATAGCGAAAGCCAGAGCAACACCACCTACTTGATATGGCTTCAGATACAGGTGTTATCACGCCACAAATACAATTAATGATGATTAAATTAAGAAGATACTATAATCTAAAAATGGAATGTTTTTTTGTGAAATTTTAATTTTAGATTGCATTACAAAACAAGATGTTGGCATCAATTTCATATAGAAATTTACTAAATTTAATGTACTAATTGTAATAAGTTGGTTTTATTACAATTAAAGATAGAGAGTAGAAAGTAGTAGTCAGTAGAACATGTTCACGTTGCACAAAGGTTGTAAGCGGTCCTTCTAATATGTTGAAGGCAGATGTGGCACACGTAAGAAGGTTATGAGGACTGAGTGTCACAAGAATACTTCTGCTATTTGGGGGTCCAATAGTAGAGCAGGCTCAGCAAAACTCTTCTCTCTTGATTATATTCTATTAATACAAGATTGGATATTTGGGAAACCACCCCATCTAAAAATTAATTTGCAACCCTGGATCATATTCATTTTTCAAATATTAAAAGTGTTGGTTTCTAAAAAGGATACAACCAAATTGCAAACTGGTATAGATTATTTTATATGGAACCATAGGTTTACTGTGTTGGAGTTTCACTTAAATTCCAACACACTCAAGAGATATTCTGACACAAATTACAGACTGTTTTATCTCAGTATTTTTCCTTTGCTTGGCGAAAAGGCAGCGCTACCGCTGTCAAGCTTGTCATTTTCCCTAGGTGACACCAGTGACAGCTGTAGGAAAAAAAACTGTTTCATGGGACCCTCCATTGATATCAGTACTGTACTGTCAAAAACCAGTATAGCACTGTAACTTCACAAGATAGTGGAATAGGCATACATTGGTTTATTGAACAGAGTTTGCTGAGTATAATTTGCAGGGTTTGATCCTAGTGGCACATTTGATATTTGCAAAATGCACATTAAAAAAACTATTTTACTACAATATTTAGCAGAGATTGACGGTTAAATAGCTATGTAAAAAGTGAACTTAACATCTGTGGTTGGGAAATTATTTGAAGGGCTGTTAAGGGATAATTTAAAAAAAAATCATATGATCAAAAATATCATTAGCAGGGCTCAACATGGTTTTATGAAAGACAGGACATGCCAAACTAACTTAATTGCGTTCTATAAAGATCCTAGTAGAAATAGAGATCAGGGTGATCCAATAGACATTTGATACAGTTCCAATAGGCATTTGATACAGTTCCACACAAAAGCTAACTAGCAAAACTGAAACCACAGATAAATGTGTACACAAACCAAAAGGTGCAATCAGTGCCAAATAAGGTGCAAGCAGACAAAAACTTCCCTGTACAAGGTGAAGCTTTCAACGGTATCCCCAAAGACTTCCTACTGTCTTTCACAAAAATATATGCAAAAAATAGGGGATGATCTGCTAAATCAATAACAAACAAAAACCATAGCGTATAACTGTATATATGAATTAACTTAAAGTGCTGTGTTCGCAAATGGCCACTCACACTTTCACTGATGTTAAAATGCCTTAAGTATAAAATCCTTCTAGGGATTCACTCTTCAATCTGTATGCAAATCACCCTGGGTTGGCTGGAGTATATGTACTCAAGAGAGAGAAAAATAAAAATTGTAGTGCACAATCAGGAGTGTAATAAAAAACAATTTAATCACTTACATCAAGGTTTAAAACAATGGGTGTAGTATCTCTGAGTCACCACCAGGGGTCCTAGGCGTTTCGTCCGTCTGCAGGACTTCCTCAGGGACTTTGGCAGTGTGCAGTAACAAGTTTCAAGTTCAAATGAATAGTAATAAAAATTTGTTTAGACATTCTTTGATAGTACACTGGCTTAAAGATGGAGTGGAGAGAGTAGTTGTAAACTGAAAATTTTCAAATTGGACAAAATTCTGTCCCTGGTCCACTTCTCTTTAATCTGTTTAATAATGATCTTGAAATGGACATTGAAAGTCATTTGTCGGTGTTTGCAGATGACATTAAAATACAGTCTGAACATGATATAACTGCACTACAGAGGGATTTGGATACATGGGGGGACAGGTCAGGTAGGTGGCAATTGAGATTCAATACAGATAAATGTAAAGTTATGCATTTTGGAATAAGGAACTTACAAGCCACTTATACATTAAATGCGGTTAAGTTATGGATAACATTAAAAGAAAAAGGGCCTGGAAACAATTATTAAAAATCACGAAGTAGGCAACAGTATGTAATGCAGGTCCGCTGTTGCAAAAGCTAGTAAGGTGCTTTTGTGTATTAAAAGGAGTATTGATTCATGCAATCAAAATTTAATTTTGCCTCTTTATAAATCAATAGTAAGACCCAAGCTTGAATATGCAGTGCAATTTTGGGCACCAGTTTTAAAGAAGAATATTGCATCACTGGTGAGATTAACTACAAAATTAGTAAGGGGGATAGAAAACATTAGTTGTTTTCTTTGGAAAAAAAAAAGGCTTTCCAGGGGGAATATAGTAGCACTGTCCAAATTTATAAAGGGTCAGTACAAACCTCTGTGTTCTAACCTGTTCAATAGCAGGAATATACAACAGACAAAATGTTTTCGATTAAAGTAGAAAAAAAAAGGTTCTTTGCAGTAAGGACACCAAAGATGTAGAATTCTCTGTCAAAAGAGTTTGCCTTATCAGACTATATATATATATATATATAAAAGAAACCAAGAGGGCTGCACTCACCTGAACATGCATACATTATAGGGTGCTGCTGGCACCAAAATATACAAAATACAGAATCCAGCACACTCGCTTATTAACTAAACAGTGATTTCAAATCTTAGAGATTGTAATAGTTTTATTTAAAAACACCTCACCTAGGCAAAAAAATGATGGGGGTTTAGTTACATTATATGATCATACATTGCATAAGCCTACCAACTACGTCAAAGTACCCCATTTCGGCAGGTCCTATCCTAGTAGCAGCCTAATGCTTGCTCTTATGAGATTAATCCACTTACTTGGGAAATACTTCCTTACTGGGACTCTCTGCAAGTCAAGACTAAATAGGGTCCTGGAATGAGGCACCTCACCTGTGACAGGGAGGGGTGCAAAACCAAGGAGTTGGCCTGGGACTCCCAAATATATAAAATAAACCAAGAGGGCTGCACTCACCTGAACATGCATACATTATAGGATGCTGCTGGGGCCAAAATATAAAAAATACAGAATCCAGCGCACTCGCTTATTAACTAAACAGTGATTTCAAATCTTCGAGATTGTAATAGTTTTATTTAAAAACACCTCACCTAGGCAAAAAAGGATGATCATATATTGTAACTAAACCCCCATCATTTTTTGTCCATTATAATAATTGAGAATGCATATATGTATATGTCACATTAAATAAAAGCCCTTGTTGTTCTTCTAAAAATGCTTGCATGCCTTAGTACAAAACAAGCCAACTGAAGCTGTGTCCTTAAGGGATTAAAAAGGATAAGATATTATTATACACATGGACAATACATACAGCTTTTCCGTGACCTGTTCATTAGCCAAGCTGCAAAATTCATCCATTGAGAACTAAAAACAGGAGATTTTGCCTTGGGCAAAGGAAACACTTTTTACAGTAAGAATAATAAAGATGTGGAATTCTGAGCCTAGGGGTTGTTGTTTTCAGATTCACTAGATACCTTTTAAAAGGTCTGGATATTTTTTTCCTTTCACAAAGCAGGCTGCAATAGTTAATATTGTTATGGTAGCTTGTTGATCCAAGGAGAAACCTGTGAAATCATTAATGTTATTTTATGGAATGCAATGTAATATTGAAAATTTATTTTAAAAATACTTTTTTATAATACATATATTGAATAAATTATATTTAAAGGCTTTATCTTAGTAATAAAAACAGTGTTTTTATAAAATATAAGTTTGGTTAGAGTACTCCTTTCTGTGGTGGTCTGCCCAGAACCAGATTTCCCATTCGGCAGAGTACGGAGCTGCCTAATGGCACATGTCCTGTAAGGGACATCTGTTTTCAGCACTTATCATGTGACTTTGTGGCGTGTGCATGGGCTGGTGGGAAGGTAAGTTCAAGTAGGGGCAGTGCAAGGATTTTTGGATAAGTTAATTTTGCTCCACCATCCCACTCCGCACAAAAGTCTCTTAACCCTCCTTTTGAATATCAGGACTGCACTCGCTATACTCACAGATTTAAAGGGGCACTATAGTCACTGGAACAACTACAGTGTAATGCAGTTTTTCTGGTGAGCATAGTATGTCCCTCCAGGCATTTTAATGTAAACTGTATTACTACCTAGAAATACCTCTAGTAGCAGTCGTTTAGACGGCCACTAGAGGTGCTATCTGGGTCAGTGCTGCACCCAGATGGAGAATGCTCCCCATAGAGATGCCTTGATTCAATGCTTCATACCCTAACCACTTCTAACATTATCTTTGACCTGAATGCATTTACACATCTGCAATGCATTCACTATACTCACAGATTTAAATACAATACATTATAAGCAGAAAGAAACACTTACATATAGTCAAATGCAATTGTCAAATATAAATATATATTGTTAGATGTTTTCATGCTTGCAATGTCCAGTTCAGACATTTATAAACTGACTTTAGCTGCCTTTTTCTGCAGTGGGCACCTTAGAATTCTGTGTTCCTGTAAAGCACCTAATATATAAATCCGTCTATAGGGATCTCCTCCCCACACTCTCAAAACAAATTTAAAAAAAAGAGTTTAATCTTAGCTCTTTCTCTGCCTGATCCTTCTAGGCTGATGTCACTCCAGCTCACCAGACGGGGTCGGAGGTAAGGGAAGGCGGGCTGAAGGGAGCAGAGTGGCAGTACGTGGGGTTACTGCACCGCTATTGATTGGCAGGCACCAGAATGCTGTGCTAACTTTTTATTACAGGTTTCAAAATAGACATTTCATTTTTTTTATAATTCACATTTTATGCAAACATTTGTTTTTTTTTTACATTTTTTTCTGAATTTAATAAAAATTAACAAACAAAGAATTAAACTTGAACTTTAATGTTAAACAATGGTCTAATTTTATCTCTTACCGAGATAAATGTCGCAAATACTTATAGAGCATTTAAAAATAGATAAATAAATAACTTTACAATGACACAATTTCATTTGTAAATTACTTCATATGTGAAGTTTGTAAAAGTATTCAGTAGACTAAATTCACAGACTGACACAGTTACAGAATGATTCTTAATGGTGCTCAGTCTATATCTATAGTAGTCTGTTTCAGATAATAATCTACCCCCTAGCAATTATTCATTAATCCATGACCTGCACAGCATTGGCCAATGGGATTCAAAAATTTGAATTTTCGACAAAATCCTAAATATTAATTTTGAGTAAAATATTGTGAGTGATATATAACATATATTGTTGTTTGTTATCACAAATAAATAAATAAATAAATCGGAGGTGAATCTAAAACGAACCCTTCAGGGCAAATCTTAGAAAGACAAAGAGGGTCATGTTTATTGAAAGAATTAAATTTTTTTTTCTATAAATCTCCCTCAGTTACCCCTGTCCCTTTAGGGTAGGGAGTTTAAAAAAATGTTTTGTCAAGATGAAAGAGCGAGCCACACAACAGAACGGTGTAATAAGGTTTTTCAAATGACCTTAGAGTGTTACATGCATAAAGAAATTTGTCATGGTGCATTAAGTTCAATAGGAGGGTAGTGATTTAAAAGCATGTGGTAATTATCAGATATATTTCCCTAAAATGCTCTTAAGGTGTGAAGTTTTCTTTTCATATGACAGTGACAAAATTTAAGTTTTTGTTTGTTTGTTTGTTTGTTTGTTTGTTTGTTTGTTTCTTACTAATCTAGACTTCATAGAACAAAATACAAAATTGTAGGGAAAAAAAATGCATAGAGGAAAAGAGAATAAAAAACAAAATACTTTTTTCAACATTGAATAAAATGAAAAATAGATATTTCCACAATGTTGTCCCCTACCCTTTCAGAAAAGAAAATGAACCCCAATAAGAATATGGATTCATTTAAATGAATACTGGAACAAAGGTGTATTCATAACACTGTAATGTTCCTCTGCCCCGGTGCCCCTGGCAAATAAAGGGTTAA
Organism: Pelobates fuscus; assembly: GCF_036172605.1. Lineage (NCBI taxonomy): Eukaryota > Metazoa > Chordata > Amphibia > Anura > Pelobatidae > Pelobates > Pelobates fuscus. The sequence goes on from NC_086318.1 coordinate 314,730,301, forward strand.
ACCCCCCCCCCCTTTTTTTTTTACTTACTTGATTCCAGCACCAAAGTCCCTCAGCACTGTATCGCGTTCCGCCTCCTGTGATGTCACAGTGATCCAGGAACTAAATGTGCATGCTGCATAAAAATCCAACTAGACTACTATGGAGACCAATTATAAGTGGGATCAACTCAATAACAGCTCATCTCTTGGAATTTATAGCCCATAAGTAACAAAAGTATACTTAGCAACATCTTCTATAAAAGACTCCTCTCACATACTAAGATTAACAAAAGGGAAAAAAAAGGGAGAAAAAGATTATATATGTATGACTATAGATGTAACATCTCTATACGGTGATCAAACATGTCAAAGGCCTGACAGCAGTTAGAAAGGTCCTAATGAAGGATTGTAACATTTCTAATAGCTTTTGTAACTTTTTGATAGAAGATATTTGTTCTATATTGGAACACAATTATTTCTTGTTTCAAAACACTTTTTTTTTTCTTGTTTAATATTTTACTTTTATTATTATAAAGACAAGACATAATACATCCCACTGGACATAGACACATTAAATATTACATTATTCAGATATTAATATCCCGAACATGGCTCTCTAAATCCTTCTTTTCCTCTTTTCCCTTTTTCTTTTCCCTTTTTGCTTTCTTTTTTTTCTCTTTTCTTTCCTTTTTCTCTCCTTTTTTTTCCTTTCTTTTTCCTATTTCCTACCCTCTCCTCTTTCCTTTCCTTTTTCATCTCATAATATAATATAAAACAAAAAAACAAACAAAGAAACATTAACAATGTTCCCAATAAAGAGGGCGAGGGAAGCTGGGATGAGTTTCTAATGACCTTTCAAGTTCCTTTAGACATTAAGATACTTTTAAATCAATGTAAGTAGGGTTATATCCTTCCTGTTTTACCAGGTACGTTTAATACACGCTTTAAACGTGCTGTATCGTGCCAAGCCATTCTTTCATTCTGTTTGGATCTTTAACAACACAGATCTCCATTTTTATCTGATAAATCGCTTGTATTTTAACTTCCTCCCATGTTGGGACATCAATAGTTTTTCATTTTCTAGCGATTAATATTTTGGCTGCTAGCAAGATATGAATTACCAATACAGCATATTGGCCAAAATTCTGGTTTATATATAGTTGCAATATGAAGATATCTGGCTTTGTATCAAACTTAATTTTAATTAGTAATTTAATTTTTAATGCAATCATTGACCAATACCATTTCAGTGATCCACACTCCCACCATATATGCATCATTCCTGCTTTTTGAGCCGCACAGCGCCAACATTTATCGGAGGCATCTATATACATATTAGGTAGCCTGTTTGGTGTTAAGTACCACCTATTCATAATTTTGTATTGGAGTTCAACTAAGTTAAGACAATGTACATTCTTTGTGAGTAGGTTTAACACCTTCTTCCAATCCTCATAGCCTATATTATTACATAGCTCCTTTTCCCATTTGTTTATTACTTGGTCTATAATTTTTTCCGGATCTTTTTCAATTAGGTTAAAGCATTTTGAAACCAATTTTTTAATAGTATTTTGGTTATTTAAATCTGCGATGTTATTTTGCAGATGTCTGAGGTCAAGACTGGTAATAAGTTTATCTTGTAGATCCAAATCTTTCCTTAATTTATTCCATATAGGTATAATATTATTTAAATATAGACAAAATAGGAGAGCGCAGATCTTAAAAGTAAATAAAACTAAATATAAATAAGAACGTGAGTAAATTCAGCAGCTATACACAAATAAAGATCCTTAAAAACTTTACACATAATATATATACACTTTTTTAGTTTCCAGCCAAGTATTTATTGTCTATTTTGCATTGAACAATTTTTATTATAATTGTATTTATCTTTCATGCCCCATAAATGGGCATTATGGTTAGAATGTTTAGGATTTATCTTAACATGATTGAAATGGTTAATTGTGTTTTGTCTGTGGACCAAGAATGTTCAGATATAGACAACACCCTAATAATTAAACAAACAGACGTTTTATTAATTAATTAGACAGGAGCATATAAAAGCATGCCCCAATGATCTGTTACACTATCTTGAGAAAGCCTGGTATTGTGGTCGAAACGCGTCGAAGTGTGAACAGCTTCCTGCTGCCAGAGGTGGATGCACGTCTAACTGTCAGCATTGTTTGCCAGCCACAGCCTCCTCTCCGTTTGAATATTTATTTTATCAGCGCTGAGATCGGGTGGGAGTGTGCACTGATGGTAACGGCTGCCAAGCCTCTGTGTATTTTAAAGTTTATATCGTGGTGTCTTGGAAACGAGTACCACGACTTGCTGATGTAAGGGTCTTTAATTTGGGGAAAGGGTTTTGTATGTTAACTTGATTAAATTGCAGTATTACGCTATGATAGGTCTTTTTGTATCATTTCAAGGTTAAAAGCCCACAGTGCAACAATGTACCTACAGATGCTGTGACATAGCTGCAAGACTAATCTTAACCCTGTAAAAGATCATCACCCAAGATTTATTGGACCCTATAGCAAGACGTTTTATGATTATTTGAGTACTACACTTATGCTGGTCTGTTTTATTGTATTTTATTTTATTGCACTTGGAAGTATTTCCATGAATCCACATTTATAAGTGTTTTACTTCAGATTGAGAGTGATCACCTAAATTAGGTTTTCAAGTATAGCGCTGACACTTTATTTTGTTGATAATATTATTTAAAATCAGACCCTTAGAAGTATATCTCTGACAGTATTTGTATTTATTATCTGTCTTCCAAAAGATGGAGCTTAGATCTTTATTTACTTCATCTTTAAGTAAACTCTGCTCCACTTTATACCAGAATTGATCTTTGGCTTAGTCCGATTGGGTAATTATTGTTTGAGCTATATTACATCCTCTCCACGTTTGATATAGCTGTGGAATTCCCAGTCCTCCTGATTTTATTTTTACCATTGAATGATTGCGACTTAATCTTGGGCGTTTTCCACCCCATATAAATCGGTTAAAAATTGATTGTGCCAAAGAGAGCCAGCTTTCTGCACAATACAGAGGCATCATGCGGAAGAGATAAACCCATTTTTGGTATATATAGAATTTTATCATATTTATTCTCCCCCACCAAGATGCCTCTATTCCCTTCCATTTTTTCAAGGTTTTTCCCGTATCTTTCAATAGTTTCAAAAGATTTTGTTCCATCATTCTATGTGGCTCGTTGGTAATCTCTTTACCCAAGACTTCTATGTAGCTATTTTTACAGTCAAATGCGAATTTGTCAAATAAATTGCACTTGGTACTTAATGTAAGATTAAACGGGAGTACAACTGACTTATTTAAATTTAATTTGTATCCTGAATATATTGAAAATTCCCTTATAATATCCATGAGTTTTTCCATGGATATCAAGGGATCCGTTAACGTAAGTACATTGTAAGCTTTAGTGATTCTCCATCTAGCTCTACTCCTTTTATATATTAATTATCTCTGATTTTATGTGCTAAGGGTTCAAGGCTTATCAGATATAAAAGTGGGGATAAAGGACACCCCTGCCTTGTTCCGTTTGTCAACTGAAACCAGTCCAAAAAAAAGCCACTCCCTACGACTCTAGCTGTTGGGGCTGTGTATAAGGCCATAATGGCCTTGAATATATCGCTGTGGATTCCAAAACTATATAATCAATTCTCCAAAAAATCCCACCTTACCCTGTCAAACGCCTTTTCGGCATCTAATGACAGGGCAAGGAGGGATAAATTCCTTTTAGTTGCCAAATCTGCGACATCTATCAATCTTCTGATATTATAAATTGGGGATCTACTAACTATAAACCCCACTTGATCTTGATGAATAATTGTTGGGATTATATTAGAAATCCTATCAGCTAATATAGAGGAGTATATTTTGATATCACAATTTAACAGTGAAATAGGTCTATAATTTGTTACTAGTTCCGAGTTTTTATCAGGCTTTGGAATAGGGACTATATGAGCTTTTAACATTTCTCTGGGAATATTTCCATGTATCATAAAGTCATTAAACAATTTAGTGAGCGGGTCTATGATATTCCCCTTAAAAATTCTGTAGAAACAGTTACTAAACCCGTCCGGTCCTGGCGCCTTCTTTGCTTTTAATTTTTTAAAGACACTTTCTACTTCACTTTGTAAAATAGGTTCATTCAGTAATGTCAATTGGGCCTCTGTTATATTTGGAAGTTTAAGTTGAGAGAAAAAATCAGAAATCTTATAAGTACCATTTCTCTCTGGTAGATTATATAAGACTGCATAGTATTTCTGAAAGGCATTTCCGATCTTATCCGGTGACAGGATTACTTCTTCTTCACTTATTTTTATTTTAGAAATATTTTTTTTTTTTCCTGTTTTAATCTATTTAATAGTTTGTCCTCCTTATTCCCTTTATAATACCAAGTTCTTTTTAAACGATCTAAGGCTAGATTAGATTTATTAATCAAGATATTATTAATTGTCTCTCTTATTTCTTTTAGTTCTTCACTCCTTTTAATCGAGGGACTGTTCTTATTCTGTTTTTCCAACCTATCATATTCAATATATAACTGTGATAAATTTTGTGAATTTTGTTTTTCCTCTGAACCCAATTTTATAAAACTTCCCCTGATTGTGCAATTAAACGCACACCGAATCATTGACAATGATGTCTCAGGATTTTTATTTTCTCTAAAGTAATCTTCTATAGCTTTTTGTATTATTTCCACATTTTGCTTTTTTTTAAGTAAATATTTATTCAATCTCCAATTAGATCTAGTTTTGACAAACTTATCTTTGATAACCATAATTAATGCATTGTGGTCTGACCATGGAATATTGGTAATTAAAATCTTCTTTACTATTCTAGCAGTGTTTATTTCTGTCAATATGTAATCTATTCTTGAATAAACTTGATGTGGATAGGAAAAACACATATAGTCCTTTTCCATAGGATGCCATATACGCCATATATCCATAAGGCCTACTTTTTTGATAATCTCATTAAATCTTAGGGAAGATTGTTTTATATATCCATTATTCTCTTTTTTATTTAGTTTATTTCTATCCATAGTAGGGTCCAATAAACAGTTAAAATCTCCCAGATATATTATTTTACCTTGTTTAATTTTATCGACTTTATCCACAAGTTTATTCAAGAATCTTGTGGGGGCTTTATTTGGTGTTTCAAAACACTTTTTATGTACAAAAAAATGGAATAGCCATGGGTACCAGGTTCGTCCCCAGCTATGCAAACATCTACATCAGAGAATGTGAATCCCATCCTGTGCGGGGAGAATTGGCTGGGTTGTGAACCTGGTACTCTGGGATCATTTTATTGTTGTACTTTTACTAACATGGAGAGGGTCACAGGAGGAATTGGAGAATTTACTACAACATATTAACATCAATGATTGTGGTTTAAAATTCATGTTTTATTACAAAATAGAAACAATTATATTACCTTTTACACACAGAGGGAAAATACCATTCCAACTGCCAATTTAAGGATACAGAAGGTAATGACATTAATAAATAAAAATAGCTGCCACCATAATAAAAAAGCCATGCCAAAGAGCCAGTTCATTCTTTTAATAAATGTTTTTTCTAAAAATTCATACAATGAGGGGAAAAAGTATTTGATCCCCTGCTGATTTTGGACATTTGCCCACTGACAAAGAAATGACCAGTCTATAATTTTAATGGTAGGTGTATTTTAACAGTGAGAGACAGAATAACAAAAAACATAAAAAAATAAACCCATGTCAAAAAAGTTATAAATTGATTTGCATGTCAATGAGTGAAATAAGCAAACTATATTACAACGGGATACTTTGCATGTCCTCGCTCTCTGAACCAACTAGTGCAGTCTTTTCCACATTATCTCGGAAAGAACAGTCTCTTATCTGGGTAGAAAGATGGTTGCTATAGGGTCTCAGTCGGATTGCAAAAACCGGCTGGCGGCACAACCACACTGTTTGCCAGCTCTTTGAAAAACACCCTGGGAAGCATTAAAAGGACACCCTTTAGGTGGTGACTATTAGTTGAAGGGTTGTACAAAGGAATCCCCCAAGGGTTTGGACAAATTAGTACCCCCAACTGAAAAATGAAGTAAATGATCATTTGCAAACGTGCAGCTGGCACGGTTTATCATTGGTCGCCATGTGGGCGTTGATAAATCTCAGATTCCAGTGCTGTAAATTGGTTTGGACACAAATATTAGTGATTCATCTAAACCAATGTTAGAGAATCGGTCAAACCAAATTTAGACTGTATTTGGCTTTTACAAATCTGAGAATTGACAATGCAGTCGGACTTATATTTATTATATATTCGTATATATTTGATCATTCAGTGTTTAGTGAATAACTATGATAGAGGGGGATTTATCAAGGCAAAGCAGGTGCTATTTTGTGCTAATGTGCTAATGTTGAGAGGCATTCCACTGGTTTCCATTGGGATTATACCTTATTTAGCACGTATCCCAGAAAAGCACCTGTTTTTACCTTGATATATTTCCCCCAACATGGATGTACGATCTAGGTTCCCCCAACATGGATATACTATCTAGGCGATCTAAAAGATTTATCTACTGTCATGTTCCCAAATGTACAGTATCTCACAAAAGTGAGTACACCTCACACATTTTTGTAAATATTTTATTATATCTTTTCATGTGACAACACTGAAGAAATGACACTCTGCTACAAAATAATTGTGGACACATAAAATACTGACACTTTGGGCCCAATTTGGACATTTCCACTTAGGGGTGTACTCACTTTTGTTGGCAACAGTTTAGACATTAATAGCTGAGTGTTGAGTTATTTTGAGGGGACAGCAAATTTACACTGTTATACACGCTGTACACTTACTACTTTACATTGTAGCAGAGTGTCATTTCTTCAATACTGTCACATGAAAAGATATAATAAAATATTTACAAAAATGTGAGAGGTGTACTCACTTTTGTACATATATACACATAATGCACAGTTGCATCACACATTCCTTCATAGGCAATAGGAGCATCTTTTCTTTACCAGTCATTGTCATATACATACATCTTGTCAATGGAATCTCTGTATTTTATGGAATACAGGCTTGGGCTCCGACTGTTTTACCATGGCTGATAACTAAGAAACTGACTACTAGGTACAGCTTTACCAAACCCATTGGAGCATGAGTTTCAGAAAAGATCTCAGTATATCCCTTGCACTTCCAATATCCATTAGTGTATGTAGAAATGTTGCCGCCCTTGACCCAACACACTGTACACACCCCTGTTGAGGAAGGTATACTTGGGGGTTTGAAGAATATATTTGCACCTGCCCACCTCCCCCATTTTTGGATCCATATTTGCCTTTTTAAGCAAGTATAAAACCCTACAAAATAAATCCAAGAGTTAAAAATACAAACGCCACAGATAACAAAAAAATACAATGAAAACATAAAACTGCATTTCCATCTTCATTCATCGAAGAAATGCCAGTGCTGATAATTAAGGTATTAATTCATTATAAATCTTTATACATTTTGTTAGAAATGAAAAAGTGGAGGTATGGTAAAAAAAAAAAGACAAATAGTGGGAAGGAGATTGGGAGATGGATATGACTGGTGAATAAATACAGATGAGTGAGAGAGGTTAAAATATTGGTGGGGGCTGGACCTGAGGACTAGAGTCAAGTGCAGCCTCGGGCCAAGATACTAAGACACAGAGGAAGAGACAGACTGGCATAAGAGGAAACTAAAGAGGCAAAATAGATTGAAGGGAGATGTAGGATATACACAGGGAGGGTCAAACTGGCTTCTCGCCTAGGGCAGTGAAAATTCTTTCTCCAGTCCTGGCTTTATTGTAATATATGTTAGTGTGTAAAGTCTTAATCTCGGTCTGGCTGAGCTGCAAAACTGCTTGCATAATCTGTTGACCTCCAGTTCTCTTGGTATCTTTAATGTAGTCGCATATATATCAGTGTGTATGATTTCAAGCACAAAAGACAAACTCCCATATACTATGATCCTTCCACTAGAGATGATTTATTTTAATAAAATATCTTAGAGAAAATCCCTTGAGAGACAGAGGTGATTGCAAAACAAATAAGCAGGAGATGGCTGGCAGCCTTAGGCCTGGGGGACAAAACCAGTCAAGTGGCCCATTGCGCCACCAAATCAGTTCACCATCCATGCCCACCTTTTTCTGGTTTTATAACGGATATTGATGTTATGCTAATCAGTAGCTCTTTGCCATACCCGCTCCTTCACGGCTCTGACTTTCAATGTTGTCAGAGCACAGGCTGAGAATCTCTGAGCCTGTGCTCTGACTCACTAACTGAGCACCGGAACCACGAGGGAGAGGATATGATCTGACTGCACCTACTGCTGGTGCGCACCAGCGAATCGTTTAAATTAAATATGCTGGTGTACCCAACTTGTGAGCTGTGTTGGTCGCCGGGTGCCTCTGTTGTCATGGCACCCTGCGTGACCGCACAGCTTGCCCACCCCAACGGCTGGCCCTGCTGACACACACTGACGTTACTACTTAGACATCCCTCAATATTAATACAGACATCAGAGTGAACACCAATAAACTGTGGAAACAGAGCTGATCCCCCCAAATTTATAAAGGTTTGTTTAGAGGAGATATTGTAAGATTAAATCATGCCTCCTCCTCTCTCTCCCCCATGCGCTGCTCTGTAGGCTGGGAGGAAGTGAAGAGTAATCACAGTCTCCCAGCACAACGCCACCTGTGGCTGCATGGGGAACAGCTGTTTAATGTAATGCTTGCAGGACGGCCAGCTGCCGCAGAACCTCTTTGTTTCCGTCTCTGCAAAGGGCTCCAGGCACTGCTTGTTGTGAGTGTGAGCCACTGTAAATTAGGGGCAGAGGGCAGAGGGCACTTGCACTGCGGTCAAGACGGGTCTGGGCAGGAGGAGAGTGCAGTGCAATCAGTGCACTCCCCTCCTGTGGTTCACCAGTAGACTGGTGCATCTGCCCAGGATCAGAGCCGGTGCAAGGATTTTTGCCGCCCTAGACAAAATATAAATTTGCCGCCCCCCCATGTGACATCACAATGCCCCACCCATATGATCTGCCATATGAACTAACGCCAGTGCTGCACACAGTGTGTGTTTACATTAAAAAGCCTGCAGGGACCAGCTATAGACACCAGAACCACTTCATTAAGCTATAGTGTCCCTTTAATGTGAGAAAAATTATAGATTTGTGTCACTAATAATATACTAAATTGCCTACTTACAATTAGATGAGGATGATGATGGGCTGCAGTTTGGCTCCACTGGTCTGGTGTAGAACAGGATCTCTGGAGGCTGTTTGCAACTGTGGTCACAAAATTCAATGTTCTGGGAGAATTGGAAGCAGCTCCATTTTTTGGGGGCCTCTTACACAGCTCAAGGTCTAGGCCCCAGGGCCTGACGGTGGGTATGCCCATAAGGCCCACTCATAAGTCCACTTATATGTTCCACCCACCCATGTGTTCGCTCACAGGGAGTGGAGTGTGTAGGGGATGTTTTATGTGTTATTGTAGAGGATCTAATATGTGTGCTTATGGTATGTAGTGTATAGGGATACCAGTTTGTGCAGGTGATGCAGTGTGTTTGTGTGTAGTGGAAGCAGTGTGTATTTGTGTATAAGGGATGTATTATGTGATTCTGGTTGTGTGTAAGGGATGCATTATGTGAATCTGTGTTTGTATGCATAAGGGATGCAAGGTGTGTGTCTGTATGTGTGTGCATTGAGTGTAAGAGATGCATTGTGTTTCTGTGTGTATGTAAGAAAAACAGTGTGTGTTTGCATGTGTGTGTAAGGGTTTGCATTGTATGTTTCTGTGTATGTGTGCAAATTATGCATTGTCTTTGTGTGTAAGGGTTGCATTGTGTGTGTGTGTGTGTGTAATGGATGCATTGTGTGTTTATCTGTGTGTAAGGGAAGCATGTTGTGTTTCTGTGTATGTATAGGGATGCATTGTGTGTTTCTGTGTATGTATAGGGATGCATTGTGTGTGTGTGTGTGTGCGCGCGTAGTGTGAAAGAGCTCCCTGTCTTGCCCCCTGTCCTATAGAGCTGTCCCTTCTGTCCCTTAGAGCTCTCCCCTGCCCCTTAGTGGTCTCTCCTCTCCCCCACCCTCCCCTAGCGGTCTCTTCTCACACTCACCCACCCTCCCTGTGCTCTTCTCACTCCTCCCTCTGTGTGCTCTCCTCACCGCCCCGTGTTCTTCTTACCCCCTCTCCTCCCTGTATTCTTCTTACTTCCCCCCCTTGTTCTTCTTACTCCCCCCTTGTTCTTCTTACCCCCTTCTTCTTATTACTCCCCCCTTCTTCTTACCCCCCTTCTTCTTCTTCTTACTTCCCTCGTCTTCTTCTTAACCCTCCTACTTCTTCTTACTCCCCCTTCTTCTTCTTACCCCCTCTTCTTACCCCCACTTCTTCTTCTTAACCCCGTTCTTCTTCTTACACCCCCTTCTTCTTACCGCCTTCTTCTTCTTACTCCCCCTCTTCTTCTTACTCCCCTTCTTTTTACTTCCCCCCTTCTTCTTACTTCCCCCTCTTCTTCTTACTCCCCCTTCTTCTTCTTACTCCCCCTTCTTCTTACCCCCTTCTTCTAATTACTCCCCACTCTTGTTCTTCTTACTCTCCACTCTTTTTCTTACTCCCCCTTCTTCTTACCCCCCTCTTTTTCTTATCTCCCCTCCTTCTTACTTCCCCCTTCTTACTCCCCCCTTCTTCTTCTTACCCCTTGTTCGTCTTACTCTCCACTCTTCTTATTCTTACTCCCCCTCTTTTTCTTACTCCCTCCTCTTCTTCTTCTTACTTCCCCCTCTTTTTCTTACTCCCCCCTTCTTCTTTGTACCCCCCTCTTTTTCTTATCTCCCCTCCTTCTTACTCCCCCCTCCCCCTCTTCTTACTCCCCTCCCCCTCTTCTTCCCCCCTCTTTTTCTTTTCTCCCTGCCTACTTACACTCCCCCCTCCCCTCTTCTTACTCCCCCTCTTCTTACTCCCCCTCTTCTTACTCCCCCTCCCCTCTTCTTACTCCCCCCTCCTCTTACTCCGCCCCTCCCCTTACTCCCCCCTCCCCTCTTACTCCCTCCCCCTCTTATTATCCCCCCTGCCCTCTTCTTACTCCCTCCCTCCCTTCTTCTTACTCCCCCCTTCTTCTTACTCTCCCCCCTCGCCTCTTCTTACTCCGCCCCCCTTCTTACTTCCCCCTCCGCTTACTCCCCCCTCCCCTCTTACTCCCCCCCTCTTTTTACTCCCCTCTCCCCTCTTACTCCCTCCTCCCCTCTTCTTACTCCCCCTCCCCTCTTACTCCCCCTCCTCTCTTACTCCCCCCTACCCTCTTCTTACTCTCCCCCTCCTTCTTACTCCCCTCTCCCCTCTTACTCCCCCCTCCCCTCTTCTTATTCCCCCCTCCCCTCTTCTTATTCCCCTCCCCTCTTCTTACCCCCTCCTTTCTTCCTACTCTCCCCTCCCCTCTTCTTACTCTCCCCCCTTCCCCTCTTCTTACTCTCCCCCCTCCCCTCCTCTCACTCCCCCCTCCCCTCTTCTTACTCTCCCCCTCCCCTCTTCTTACTCCCCCCTCCCCTCTTCTTACTCTCCCCCCTCCCCTCTTCTTACTCTCCCCCTCCCCTCCTCTTACTTTCCCCCTCCCCTCTTCTTACTCCCCCCTCCCCTCTTCTTACTCTCCCCCCTCCCCTCTTCTTACTGCCCCCCCTCCCCTCCTCTTACTCTCCCCCCTCCCCTCTTCTTACTCTCCCCCCCTCCTCTTACTCTCCCCCTCCCCTATTCTTACTCCCCCCCTCCCCTCTTCTTACTCTCCCCATCCCCTCTTCTTCTTACACCCTCCCCTGTAGCGTGGCCGAGCTGCTCTCCGGTCCGCGGTGCCCGGCCGGAGTGATGGGAAGGTGCACACTCAGTGTGCACTTCCTGTAAGTCCGGCCGGGTACAGAAAACAGAAACTCTGCGCGGAACAGGAGTTTCTGTTTCCTGTAACCGGCCGGACTGAAAGGAAGTGCACACTGAGCGTGCACCTTCCCATCACTCCGGCCGGGCACTGCGGACCGGAGAGCAGCTCGCCACGCTACAGGGGAGGGGAGGTGAGGCAGTGCGGCAGCCGCCTGAGCGCTCTTTACAGAGCGCTCAGGCGGCTGCAGCATTTAAAGGGCCAGCCTGCCGCGGCCAGTCTTAATAGGATTTAGGGAAGCCTGGGGGCAATTGCCTAAGTGCCCCCCGGCCCAGCCCGCCCCTGCAAATAAGGTAGGTCTGTCCTTGAGGGGTGCAGATATAGAGAGCGTTCAGAGAAGGGCTACTAAACTGGTTCATGGATTGCAGGATAAAACTTATCAGGAACGGTTAAAGGATCTTAACTTGTATAGCTTGGAGGAAAGACGAGACAGGGGGCATATGATAGAAACATTTAAATACATAAAGGGAATCAACACAGTAAAGGAGGAGACTATATTTAAAAGAAGGAGAACTACCACAATAAGAGGACATAGTCTTAAATTAGAGGGGCAAAGGTTTAAAAATAATATCAGGAAGTATTACTTTACTGAGTGGGTAGGGGATGCATGGAATAGCTTTCCAGCTGAAGTGGTAGAGGTTAACACAGTGAGGGAGTTTAAGCATGCGTGGGATTGGCATAAGGCTATCGTAGACTTGAGATAAGGCCAGGGACTAATTAAAAGTATTTTGAAATACTGGGCAGACTAGATGGTCCGAATGGTTCTTATCTGCCGTCACATTCTATGTTTCTATATCAAGTATTTCCGATTAATGGAGTAAGTGGTATACCATCTTAATTACGTTATGGCAATCCCCAGGGAATGAAAAATAAAATGCACATTTTAAGAAAGTTTGCTGACTTTTTAGAAACAGATACACACATAGTTAAATACTTCAGCATGAAAAACTAAACACTTGCAAGTTATGCTGAGTCTGCATTGCTCTTACCTGGATGTACATCAATCACAATGCAGGGGAGGACAGACAGGATGATGTAAGGGCATTTAAACACCAGGTTTTGTAATTTAGGAGAATTCTGTAAATATGCACAGTTAGGTTAATTCTTGCACTAATTAACTAGCACAAATTAAGTTGACAACAAATAGATGCTAGTGCGTTGATTATAAGTTCTCAAGGAGGAGGGTGCTTAAGACTATTTAAGATTACATAGAACGGTGAGTGGAGCAAGCACCAGAAATTACAATATTTTATTGATTTTAATAATTTTATTCTACATCACTAAATGATGGTAAGAGGAGAAGTGCGCGGGATATATTACATTTGTTAATTTGCCAACACAGCACAGATTTTTGGCACAGGGAGACCTCGTTTCAGCATTTACCTGCTTCTTGGGACTGCATTTCATTTTTATTCCACTATCTTGGAGGGTGGGGGGAGGGATTAAGATGCAGAGCATTGTTTTCACTAGTTGGCACTAGGTAGCCTTCGTTATTGTATTGTGTGATCACAGCTTTCTAGAGCAGGGGTAGGCAACCTTTTAGCAGCACTGTGCCGATATAGGATTGTAATGTCCCGTAGTGTGCCGGTCCTATTTTTTTTTTTTTTAATTAAGGTGTGTATGCTGCCGTATTCTGCTTGTGTTATTTTTGCTGTAATTGCTTTGGATCGTTGTATTTGTGCATATATAAGCCATTATATTGTATATGTTCATTAGTAGTTTATGGTATCGTGTATGATACATATGAATGTGGGCTGTGTATGGGGGCTGCTTGTGGAATTGTGTGTGGATGCATATGTCACATTGTGTGTTTAGTAGTGTTTGGGGTATTGCATGTAAGAGGCTGTATGTGGGGTTGTGTGCATGTATGTGGATTGTTAGCAGGTTGCATTTGTGCGGATTGTGTGTATGTTTGTGTTTGGGCTGTTTGTATTATTTGTATGAGGGGAGGGTTATTCTGCATTTCTGTGTATATCTAGCAGTGTGGGTGGCTTCCCTGGGTTCCAGTTTGGTCCAGGCTGGCCAGGTACAGGTTAAGGACAGGAGCTGCAACAGCAGCTACGGGCTGCTTTACTACATGTGGATTCCCATTCACAAGTGCTGGGAGGAAGTGATCTCCATGTGCTACAATGCTTAAATTGAGGATTGTCCTTCACAACCTCTTCGTATTAGCAGATATCTGAAGTTTTACTGGGACTCCTGATAGGCCAGAGCCTGTTTGGCTCTAGCAGCCTTGAGTGCCGTGCAAAGACACCTTGAGTGCCGTGCATGGCACTAGTGCCGTAGGTTGCCTACCCCTGTTCTAGAGTAACAATATGCATAATGAAGGTATTTGACAGAACCCAATAATTAGGTAAATTTAAAGTGTTTGTTTGTATGGTGAGTGCTGCATATGGCTTTCCCCATAATAGAGTATTGACTCTGCTTTCCTATGGGAATTTTGAAGACGTTGGGCGATATTATGCAAAGTGTGAGTACGTCTAGCATCGTTTCACGGAGTCAAAATCCATGAAAGGCCATGAAGGGCATCTAGTGACTGTCTGGTAGTCAGCCACTAGTGGCAGGCTTAACCCTGCAATGTAAACATTGCAGTTTCTTTAAAACGGCAATGTTTGCAGCTGCAAGGCTAAAATGACAGCTACACGGCACCCAGACCACTTCAATGATATTAAGTAGTTTGGATGCCTATATTGTCCCTTTAACTAACTCTCTGGGCTTTAACAAACGCTTTTTCATAGCTTACTGTGTATCTTTTCCTCTGTAAGTGCTGCTGCTTCAACACAAAGAAATAGAGTTTTGAAAGTCCAGTTGCAAAACTAATTAATTAACACAAATGTCTGTAAAAAAATTCAAAGTATAAATGCTATCTAAAGTAGATTTGGGAATATGGTAAACAAAGACAGGCTGTAAAAGAGAATAGAGAAAAACCCAACAAGGAAAATCAATTATTTTTATATAACATTGGCACAGATTGAGGGGATCAATTCCATGCTAAGAATATTGATAGGAAGTATCATATATTCAGGGACATGCAATAGCAAAATATTACTGTCATCTAAGAATCGGAGGAGATAACTGCACAAATCAACCTATTGCCAAGAGACTGACTATGGCAAATACAGAATAGGCTATTCATTATAAGATTATTCACATGCATTTGAAACAGTATATTGGAGGACTTGAAGAAGTTCCATCAGTTGAGTTGAGCTTCCTTTGGTTTCACTCTACCTGTGAGTGTGTTAATTGCAGGAGCAAAAAGAAACATATTGAAAGCAATATTACTACATATGGGTCAAAGTAGACAGAATATAATAAACAGGATAAGAAATATAGTGTGATATGTCAACATATGGGTCTGTGTACATATGGGGACAATATAACAACATTCGGGCAATATCTTTGGGGTTATATGACAATATATATATGGTAAATGCAGCTATATGGGGAATGTAACAAAATGGGGGCAATTAAATGCGGATAACTGCTTAGAGGAATTACAATATATGTGAGAAGATTATTGTGTATATCAAGGAAATGTGTCTTGTGTAGTGATGTCGCGAACATAAAATTTTTGGTTCGCGAATGGCGAACGCGAAGTTACGCAAATGTTCGCGAACGGGCGAACCGGGCGAACCGCCATAGACTTCAATGGGCAGGCGAATTTTAAAACCCACAGGGACTCTTTCTGGCCACAATAGTTATGGAAAAGTTGTTTCAAGGGGACTAACACCTGGACTGTGGCATGCCGGAGGGGGATCCATGGCAAAACTCCCACGGAAAATTACATAGTTGATGCAGAGTCTGGTTTTAATCCATAAAGGGCATAAATCACCTAACATTCCTAAATTGTTTGGAATAACGTGCTTCAAAACATCAGGTATGATGTTGTATCGATCAGGTAGTGTAAGGGTTACGCCCACTTCACAGTGACAGACCAAACTTCCCGTTTAACGCACCGCAAACAACCGCAAACAGTCCATAAACATATACATAGGCAAGAAAAGGAAAATAAAAGGACAGAGCGTAAACCGGACTTTAGAATGGCCGGACTAATACGCTAGAGACAGAGAATGGTCAAAGGGAAAGCCGAGGTCAAGGAAGCCAGAAAATACACAATACCAT
Organism: Pelobates fuscus; assembly: GCF_036172605.1. NCBI lineage: Eukaryota > Metazoa > Chordata > Amphibia > Anura > Pelobatidae > Pelobates > Pelobates fuscus. Next base: position 314,746,376 of record NC_086318.1, read on the forward strand.
TTACACAAGCCAAGTCAGGGAAACCAGAATTCAGAATAACAAGGGAAAAGCCAAGATCAGGATACCAGGAAATCAGATTCACAATGATAAAGCACTCTCAGGAAACCAGGAACAGGAAACCACGACAGGGCAAGGTACTGGGGTGAGCTAGGGATTTAAATATCACGCGGCGGGCCGGCAGCCGCGACACCCTGTTACGTCCCCCTCATCAGGCCTTTTTTAGTCGAATGTATCACCCACTGTCAGTCCCTTCGGGATCCATCCCTCATTCATCTTAATGAAGGTGAGGTAATCTAGACTTTTTTGACCTAGGCGACTTCTCTTCTCAGTGACAACACCTCCTGCTGCACTGAAGGTCCTTTCTGACAGGACACTTGAAGCAGGGCAGGCCAGAAGTTCTATCGCAAATTGGGATAGCTCAGGCCACAGGTCAAGCCTGCACACCCAGTAGTCAAGGGGTTCATCGCTCCTCAGAGTGTCGATATCTGCAGTTAAGGCGAGGTAGTCTGCTACCTGTCGATCGAGTCGTTCTCTGAGGGTGGACCCCGAAGGGCTGTGGTGATGCGTAAGACTTAAAAAGCTCTGCATGTCCTCCATCAATAACACGTCTGTAAAGCGTCCTGTCCTTGCCGGCGTGGTCGTGGGAGGAGGAGGATTACTTTCACTTCTTCCCCTGTTTTATTCCCATTGTGCTGTGACATCACCCTTATACACTGTGTAAAGCATACATTTTAATTGATTTTGGAACTGCTGCATCCTTTCCAATTTGCCGTAATTTGGTAACATTTCAGGCACTTTCTGCTTACACCGGGGGTCTAGTAGCGTGGACACCCAGTACAGGTCGTTCTCCTTCAGCCTTTTTATACGAGGGTCCCTCAACAGGCACGACAGCATGAAAGACCCCATTTGCACAAGGTTGGATGCCGAGCTACTCATGTCCCGTTCCTCGTCCTCAGTGATCTCACTGAAGGTATGTTCTTCCCCCCCAGCCACGTACAACACCACGGGTACCAGATAGGTGACAACGAGCACCCTGGGATGCCTGTTGTGGTTGGTCTTCCTCCTCCTCCTAAAAGCCACATTCCTCCTCTGACTCCTCTTCCTCACAATCCTCTTCCAGCGTTGCCGCAGGTCCAGCAAGCGATGCTGATAAGGCTGTTTCTGGTGGTGATGGTGACCACAACTCTTCCTCTTCACGCTCATCTACGGCCTGATCCAGCACTCTTCGCAGGGCACGCTCCAGGAAGAAAACAAATGGTATGATGTCGCTGATGGTGCCTTCGGTGCGACTGACTAGGTTTGTCACCTCCTCAAAAGGAGGAGCCTACAGGCATTGCGCATGAGCGTCCAGTAACGTGGCAAAAAAATTCCCATCTCCGCAGATGCTGTCCTAGCACCCCGGACATACAAATACTCGTTAACGGCTTTTTCTTGTTGGAGCAGGCGGTCGAACATTAGGAGTGTGAAATTCCAACTTGTCGGGCTGTCGCAAAACAAGCGCCTCACTGGCATGTTGTTTCGCCGCTGAAAATCAGAAAAATGCGCCATGGCCGTGTAGGAATGCCTGAAATGGCCACACACCTTCCTGGCCTGCTTCAGGACATCCTGTAAGCCTGAGTACTTAAGAACAAAGTGTTGTACGAGCAGATTACACACATGTGCCATGCACGGCACATGTGTCAACTTGCCCAAATTCAATGCCGCCAACAAATTTCTTCCGTTGTCACAAACCACTTTGCCGATCTCCAGTTGGTGCGGAGTCAGCCACTGATCCACCTGTGCGTGTCAACCCCAAGAAGGCGTGACACAGCCGTATCCGGGATGTGGAATAGTACCTGGCGAGCTGGGGGGGTGCCGTTGATGTGGAGCAAGACGCAGCAGCAGAAGAGGACTCAGCCGAGGAGGTTATGGAAGAGGATGGAGTAGGAGGAGTAGAGGAGGTGGCAGCAGGCCTGCCTGCAAGTCGTGGCGGTGTCACCAACTCCTCTGCAGAGCCACGCATTCCGTGCTTGGCAGCCGTCACCGGGTTTTTCCAATGCGCAGTGTAGGTGATATACCTGCCCTGACCATGCTTTGCAGACCAGGTATCAGTGGTCAGATGGACCCTTGCCCCAACACTGTGTGCCAGACATGCCATTACTTCCTTTTGCACAATCGAGTACAGGTTGGGGATTGCCTTTTGTGCAAAGAAATTTCGGCCGGGTACCTTCCACTGCAGTGTCCCAATAGCTACAAATTTTTTGAACGCCTCAGACTCCACCAGCTTGTATGGTAAAAGCTGGTGGGCTAAGAGTTCAGTCAAGCCAGCTGTCAGACGCCGGGCAAGGGGGTGACTTTGTGACATTGGCTTCTTACGCTCAAACATGTCCTTGACAGACACCTGACTGTGGGCAGATGAGCAGGAACTGCTCAAGGCGAGAGAGGGGGCAATGAGGACAGCAGTGGTTGACGTGGCTGAAGATGCTGGACCAGGAGGAGGATGGCGGCTTTGAGTTTGTGTGCTGCTTGTACTCATGTGTTGATCCTATAGGCGTTTGTGATGTGTGATCATGTGCCTTCGCAAAGCAGTTGTACCTAGGTGGGTGTTGGACTTCCCACGACTCAGTTTCTTTTGGCACAGGTTGCAAATGGCATCGCTGTTGTCAGAGGCAGACACACAAAAAAAATGCCACACTGCTGAGCTCTGCAATGACGGCATTCTGGTGGTGGCAACAGCATGCGTTGATTGGCGTGCTGTCTGGCTGACCCCGGGTGCCGATGCATGCTGTCTGACTGTGCCACTAGCTCCTTGCGACGACCTCCCCCTGCTTCCAACTCGTTTCCTCCTCCTCCTCTCTGTCTCCCCATCTGAACTTTCCCCCTGTTCTTCTTCTGTTCTAGCGGGCACCCACGTGACATCCACGGACGCATCGTCATCATCAACCGCTTCACTTGTATCTGACAACTCAGCAAAGAAAGCAGCATCGGGTACAACATCATCATCATTACACCGTACGTCCATGTGTGTAATGCTGCCTGACTGAGACATATCCCTGTTATCTACATCCTCTGGCAATAATGGTTCACTCATTTCTTCCAACTGATGTGTAAATAACTCCTCTGACATACCAAGTGAAGCGGCTGTGGTGCTAGTGTTGGTGGTGGCAGCAGGCGGGCAAGTAGTAACTTGAGAGGTGCCCGAAGCGAAGCTGGATTCAAGGTTCCGAGCGGAAGCTGTAGAAGATTGGGTGTCCTGTGTTAGCCAGTCAACTATGTCCTCAGAACTTTTCCAGTTCAGGGTACGTGGCCTCTGAACACTGGGCATTATTCTAGGGCCAAAGGGAATCACAGCACCACGACCACGACGGCCCCTGCGGGGTGGCCTGCCTCTGCCTGTCATTTTTTTTTCGATTAATGGCACTATGCGTGCAAGCTACTGTGACAACAGATATAAGTGGCACTTTGCACTGACAGAAGTTGGCAGAGTAGACGCTGTAGGCCTGACACACACGCTGGCAGACAACTAACTGCTATTCAATCTATTACAGTCCAAAAGTTTTTTTAAATGTACACTACTGTTACACCAGATATGAGTTGCACTGGTGTGACACTGTGCCCTTGCAGGCCCTGAAACGCACACGCATAAAGGAAACTGACTGCTATTATATTACAGTCAAAAAAGTTTTTAGTTTTTTTAAATGCAAGCTATTGGGACACCATTGAGTGAGTGGTGGCACTGGGCAGGCCCTGAAACGCACACTCGTGAAGGAAACTGACTGCTATTATATTACAGTCAAAAAAGTTTTGTTTTTTTAAATGCAAGCTATTGTGACACCAGTGAGTGAGTGATGGCACTGGGCAGGCCCTGAAACGCACACTCGTGAAGGAAACTGACTGCTATTATATTACAGTCCAAAAATTTTTTTTTTTGTTAAATGCAAGCTATTGTGACACCAGATATGAGTGGTGGCACTGGGCAAGTGGGCACAGTATACGCTGTGAGCCTGACACACACGCTGGCAGACAACTAACTGCTATTCAATCTATTACAGTCAAAATTGTATTTTTTTTTTAAATGTACACTACTGTTACACCAGATATGAGTTGCACTGGTGTGACACTGTGCCCAGGCAGGCCCTGAAACGCACACGCGTGAAGGAAACTGACTGCTATTATATTACAGTCAAAAACGTTTTTTGTTTTTTTTTAGATGCAAGCTATTGTGACACCAGTGAGTGAGTGGTGGCACTGGGCAGGCCCTGAAACGCACACTAGTGAAGGAAACTGACTGCTATTATATTACAGTCAAAAAAAGTTTGTTTTTTTTAAAATGCAAGCTATTGTGACACCAGTGAGTGAGTGGTGGCACTGGGCAAGTGGGCACAGTATATGCTGTGAGCCTGACACACAGGCTGGCAGGCAGGCAACTGCAATTACATTACACAGAAAAAAAAATAAAAAAAGCAGACTGATGTTCTAGCCCTAAAAAGGGCTTTTTTGGGGTGCAGAGATAAGATGACTCCTTCAGGACTGTAGTGGACACTGAATACACTAGCCTAGCTATCAATTTCCCTATCAAATCAGCAGCAGCTACACTGTCCCTCCTCTCACTAAGAATGCAGCTTCACAATGAATGTATAATGGATGCTGTCCAGGAGGTGGGAGGCTCTGGGAGGGAGGGTCTGCTGCTGACTGACTGGAATGTGTCTGCTGACTGTGAGGTACAGGGTCAAAGTTTACTCAATGATGACGAATAGGGGGCGGACCGAACAGCACATATGTTCGCCATCCGTGGCGAACGCAAACAAGCGATGTTCGCCAGGAACTATTCGCCTGCAAACAGTTCGGGACATCACTAGTCTTGTGATATCACATCAGTATAATTTTCTACTGATTCCTGATATTTAAATTCATTTTTCAGGAACCGTTTTATCTGTGTTATCTGTGCATGATTACATGGAATATTAATGTACAGATTACTTTCTAGGACTCATATAAAATCTCTATACTGGTAACTATTTTTGTGTTGGTCCCTTCATAAAGAAGGAATAATAATAATCGGACAGTTCTTGCACATGTGCATCTAAACGTGTAATTAGATGACCCAACAGAAATCCAATTCTGAGCACTATAATTTTGTTAGTAGACACATTTGATATGAATGTTCATATGTTGTTAAATGGTTAACATTTCTCAATGGATTATTTAATAAATGCTGAATTGTAGTCAGAGGTGCAACTAGAAACAAGGGAGACCGAGTGCGAAAATAGTCCTGCCCTCCCTAAAGTTATGCCTGCACATCGATTGCAGGGCCGTGTTCCCTGGAGTAACGGGGCTGGTCCCAGCTGCGACCCCAATGACGGCGCTAGTTACACCACTGATTGTAGTGAAATGAAAACCAAAATGCAAAATGCTGAAAAAATACTTTGGGCTAAATTTTGCAATTAGATATTTTTTTAAAAACAAACAGTTTGTAGTGTTATGTGTGTACCTCCTAATAATACAGTTGGCTGGAGAGATACTCTTCATTTACAAGATAAGGCTATAGATGGCCAGGCCAATCCTTTAAAGGGACACTATAGTCACCAGAACAACTACAGCTTAATGTAGTTGTTCTAGTGAGTATAATAGCTAACATTGCCCCAGGCACACCTCTGAGTGGCCACTCCTTAGATGGCCATTGGAGGGGCTTCCTGGCTCAGGGCTGCACAGTAAGTAGCCCTGCCATTCAGCGTCCCCACGCTCTGCATGGAGACGCTGAACTTTCCTCATAGAGATGCACTGATTCAATGCATCTCTATGAGGAGGTCCTGATTGGCGAAAACGGCATGTGGCCCCGCCCCTGTGCTAATTTTAGCCAATCCAATGCTTTCATTGGCTAAATATATCGGCCATTTCGATGATGTCACAAAGGGGTGGAAGCCAGCACCAGCGGACCTGCGCGGCCCTGGAAATAAGGTGAGTTTTGAACTTTTATAGGGAGTTAAAGGCTGGGGGCAAGCCACCCCAATGTTGGGTTTAACACTATAGGGTCAGGAATACATGTTTGTGATCCTGACCCTATAGTGATCCTTTAACAGTTTAGGTAACCTTATGACTTACTCATAGCCATTGATGTAACTGAATAAGTAATTCTAAATAGCAAACACTTTTCTGAACACATTTACTGCAGCTTATAAACATATTAGTGAGCTTTTTTTGATTTTTAATCTATAGAAATTTTTTATCTAAAGCAAACATTCTGAACTTCCAGAAAAGAGGAAAGATGGTGAATGAAAGCAGATAAAGGTTTTTATTTTAAGAAGGAATGATCCTAACAAACATGGATACAAGGGAGATATATTTATATGTATTCAGTAAGTAACTGTTTTTTAATTAAATTTGTTCTTGTTTTTCCTAAGCATACTTTTACCATATCTAGTCTATTGCATTCTGTTAATCATTTATCTGCATTCCTAGCCAATGTCCTCACTGACAGTCTCTTAGAGCAACAGGCTCTGTATTCAAAATGTTCCAGCACAAGATCATGGACAGGAAATAGTAAGGAGTTCTCAAAAATAAAAATAAAATAAGGGTATGGGATACTTTCTTTAAACGTGTATAAACTTTGGAATATGAATTAAAATGAATGTAATCTTTGTCAGCTCTTGTTCCAATAAGTCATCATGATGATCACATGTAAAGGTAATTATAGTGATGGTTATTTAACTGGAAACTTCAATAATGTTTAAAATTAGCATTCCAGTTTAGAGGTATCTAGACAACCCTCCTACCTGTTCTTGAAAATAATTAAAAATATTGAAAACAATTGTATTACTAATGCACTCTCAGAAAAAGATAAGCAAGGCAATGTGTAGCTGTTTTTTTTTTTTTTAGTTCTTTATTTATTACAAGGTTAAACACCATAGTCAACAGAAACAGTAGCATATACAAAACCAATATGAACACATCCAGGCACCAACATATAAAGGAAGCTTGCATAAGTGTACATCAAAAAAAGTTTGTTATCTTCGGAAATGACAAGTGCATATCGGCCATGAAGGTCCATATAAAATTATGGTGGTGCACCTAATTTTAAGATATATGTAAAACAAAGAAAGAAACATGACTGACTGTATCACATGAATCGTTCTGATAGGAAGAATAATTTCACGGCTTCAGATAACTCATGCACTACTTGTTGATATCACCCATCTCCAGCCCTGAGAACGGGTTCGCCTCCATAGATGCTCGCAATGTGTAGCTGTTTTGCGGGACAATCAGGAACCACATTTTCTAGCTTACATTTTCCACCTGCATTTTTGTATGCTCAATTTTGTATAATGTGTGACAAATAAATAAATAGAAATCTTACATCCCTAACATAAATCTTTACCATTCTAAAATGCTTAATTTTTGCTGATTACTGTTTCTTGTACATGGTGTCACAGCTCCCTTTGTGTTTCGCCAATAAGACTGTCATTAACCTATTAAGGACCAAACTTCTGGAATAAAAGGGAATCATGACATGTCACACATGTCATGTGTCCTTAAGGGGTTAAAGGGACACTATAGGCACCCAGACCACTTCAGCTCATTGAAGTGGCCTGGGTGCTGTGTCCCTATTGCACTTAGTGCTGCAATGTAAACCATTGTCGTTCCAGAGAACTGCAATGTTTACATTGCAACTCTAAGTCTGCCCACTGTGGCTGTCTACCAGACAGCTACCAGACAGCCACTGGGGGTGCTTCCGGATTCCAAACTGACTTTTGGTCCATTATCTGACGCTGGATGTGCTCATGCTCTGCATGAGGACCCTCAGCATCAGATTTTCCTCTTAGGAAAGCATGCGCATTAGGTCTCCCCCGCCGGCTGACATCAGTGGGGGAGGAGCATGGGCAGAGCCTGAACCAACGCCGAGGGACATCGGGGCTGGATTCAGGTAAGTGACTGAAGGGGTTTTAACCCCTAAAGCCCCGGGGTAGGGGGGCGTGGGGGGGGATCTATTAACCCTATAGTGCAAGAAAAACAGCTTTGTTTTCCTGGTGCTATAGGATCCCTTTAATGCCATACGTAGGGATTTTTAGGATGAAAGGATCTGGCATTACTATTTTTTACTAATACTCTTTTGAAAGAACATATGATTTTGCCAATACAGTGTGCTAGCAGTTTTGCTATCAAATGTATAGTTTGGGTGACTTGTATTTAAACATGTAGTGAAAACCATTTAAAATACAAATATACAGAACATAGGAGAACAATCAAATATAATTAATACATCAAATATATAGTACAAATACTATTTCAAACAAAATACAAAGAAAAATTTATATATATTTAACTGTCTATTAGGTTTTACAAATAATTTACATTATTTTATTCAGTGCTGAATAAAATCACAATCACAATACCAATACATAATTTGTACATTGACTGCTATTGTCACAGATGATCATTATGTTTGATCTTGAGAAAGGCACAGGAAGGGACTAAAACGTTGATAGTTTTTTTGTTTTTTTGTCAATCTTTCTTTTATTAACCCCTTAAGGACCGGACTGTTTTTGCGATGTTGTACATTTGCGACCAGGCATCTTTTTACACTTTTGTGGTGTTTGTGTTTAGCTGTAATTTTCCGCTCTCTCATTTACTGTTCCCATACAAATTATATATTGTTTTTTTCAGGACAAAAGGGGCTTTCTTTACATACCATTATTTATATAATCTCATGTAATTTAATTTTTAAAAAATGAAAAAATCTGATGAAAAATTGAAAAAAATACATGTTTTTTGACTTTTATGTGAAAAATCTTTTACTCATCTACAAAAGCGAATGAAAAAAACTGCTAAATAGATTCAAAATTTTGTCCTGAGTTTAAAAATACCCAGTGTTTACATGCTTTTTGCTACTTTTTTGCATGTTATAGGGCTATAAGTACAAGTAGGATATTGCGGTTTCAAAACATACATTTTTAAAATGTATCAATAGTGACATTGTAACACTATTATCTGTCATAAATCGCTGAATAACACCCCACATGTACATATTTTTTTTAAAGTAGACAACCCAGGGTATTCAATATGGGGTATGTCCAGACTTTTTTAGTAGCCACTTAGTCGCAAACACTGGCCAAAGTTAGCGTTTATATATTTGTTTGTGTGTGAAAAAAGTAAAAAACTAAATTGAACGCTAATTTTGGCCGGTGTTTGTGACTAAGTGGTTACTAAAAAAGACTGGACATACCCCATTTGCAATACCTTGAGTTGTCTTCTTTTGCAAATGGTATGCCATCATGGGGGTAATTCTCATTCCTGGGCTACCATACGCTCTCAAAGGCAACGTAACCAACCTGGCCATTTTCAATGTAAAAATATTTGACCCATATATTTGACCCTGTAACTTTCAAAAACGCTATAAAACCTGTACATGGGGGGTACTTTTATACTCAGGAGACTTTGCTGAACACAAATATTAGTGTTTCAAAACTGGAAAATGTATCACAACAATTATATCATCAGTAAAAGTGCTGTTTGTGTGTGAAAAATGCAAAAAAAGTCACTTTCACTGACAATATCATCGCTGTGATTTGTTTTACTGTTTTGAATCACTAATATTTGTGTTCAGCAAAGTCTCCCGAGTAAAACAGTACCCCCCATGTACAGGTTTTAGGGTGTCGTAGAACGTTACAGGGTAAAATACAGTGACAGCAAATTAAATTCTCTGGACTTTCGGCTTGGGTTGGCAGGCAGGTCCCTTAAATTGCAATCAATAAAATAACTTAATTATGTAAAAATATTACATAAATACGCACGTAGAATTTAAATATATATGCATATTTATATATTTGAAGTCTACGTGTATATTTATATAATTATTTATGTAATTTTGTAAATGGACATATGAATAGTTCGTATTCTTTTTATTTATTTATATATACATAGATATATATACAATTTCATTCTAAGTGTATTTTGATATAAATATATATATATTAATATCAAAATACAGTTAGAATAAAATTTCGTATAGATATATAATTTTTTAAAAAAATTTATTATTATTTTTACATGTTTAATTTAATTTAAATTACTTTTTATTTGTATTTTATAATAATATATATATATACAATATATATAGTTATTATATATTATATATATACGTGTGTAATTTAATTATAAGTGTATTTTTATATTAATATATGTACATATTAATATAAAAATACACTTAGTATGACATTATATATATGATATATAGACATATATTATATAGGTATAATATATGTCTATATATCATATATATATACACATATATAATAATCATTTTTTTTTTATTAACTATAACTTTAATTTATTTTTTTTATTTTACACTTGCAGGGAGACTGCCTGTCAGCACAGACAGTCCCCCTGCAGGCAGACACATGGACACCTATTGTGACCATGTGGTCGCCCTGTTGGGCGATCACATGGCCACAGGGGTCCTAATCCGCCATGGGGAGACTGTCTGGGCTGCAGGCAGTCTCCCCACACCGGGAGCACCGCCGATCGCCGCCGGGGGAACGACGGCGATCGGGTAAGTACCTCTTAAATTTAGGACGGTTCAGGACCGTCGTTGGTCGGCAAGGGAAAAATGCCGATGACGGTCCTGAACCGTCCTGCGTCGTTAAGGGGTTAAAGGACCACTATAGTGCCAGGAAAACATACTTGTTTTCCTGGCACTATAGTGCCCTGAGGGGGCCCTCACCCTCAGGGTCCCACTCCCATGGCGCTGAAGGGAGAGGAAGGGGGTTAATCCCTTACCTTTTTTCCAGCGCCGGGCTCCCTCGGCGCTGGGACTCTCCTCCCTCTTCTGGCGTCCCTGGCTGAATGCACATGCGCGGCAAGAGCTGCGTGCGCATTCAGCCAGTCCATAGGAAAGCATTCTCAATGCTTTCCTATGGACGCTGGCGTCTTCTCACAGTGAAAATCACAGTGAGAAGCGCGTAAGCGCCTCTAGCGGCTGTCAATGAGACAGCCACTAGAGGCTGGATTAACCCTAAAGTAAACATAGCAGTTTCTCCGAAACTGCTATGTTTACAACAAAAAGGGTTAAACCTAGCTGCACCTGGCACCCAGACCACTTCATTAAGCTGAAGTGGTCTGGGTGCCTATAGTGGTCCTTTACGGCATATGATTCGGGGTTACAGAATGAAAAAAAGGACATGCACGATTTGTATACAAGATAGGGATATCATAGCATAATATAAAATCTCCTAGATAGTAATGCCTCATTTTAATTTTTTTAGATAAACAAGCAAAAACTGAACTGAGTAGACATGGATATCTCACCAACCAGTCTAACGCTCCGCCGGCGGTATCAGTAGCCGTTCCAGTCTCTACTGACCACTTGTAGGCACAGGGTGAGTTGATTATAGGCTTTTTAGCAGCTTAATTACAAGTTTCTGGCAGGAGTACGTTGAGTGTGCGACCAGCCAGCTTGGCGGTCCGGCCCCACCCCCCTAAAACATTGCTAGTTTGAGCTAATTATCATCAGCACAAATAAAAATGTTTGATAACGGACTATATTACCCTACCAGTTTCTTTTTTATACTTATTTGTATACAGCATTGGACTGCACCAAGGCATATTAGGTAGTTTTGGGTGTTACATTATTTTATATATAAAACCCCTCATTCCTCACAGGCAGCATGATGTTTATTATCTCTTCTCATAACTTTGTAGATCATTCTTTTGATTTAGCCATATTTCCAACATGCAGTCAAACGTGACACTCAACAAATCCCTAGCCAGTTCAGGTATTCCAAGTGTTCCAGCTCAAGCACAACTGGTGCAACTAATAAAGATTGCATCAGGTGTGCTTGAGACAACATTTGTTTTGCCTATTTGTGCTATTATGAGAGATTTTATTCAGGGGGTTGAATAATTTTGAGACTGGCGAAGTCATTATAAGTTGCATTTTCAGTTACGTTTGGTAAAACCATTTAAAGCATTCGTTGTGTTGAGCTATTTCAATTACTTTTGTTTGATTTGTTCAAATAGCTGAAATTCTGTAAATTGTTACAATAAACCTGATTTTCCATGGGGGATGAATACTTTTGTTGACAACTGTATATGTATTTATTTATTTTTGTGTAGGCCTGAGGGTTCTGCACAGTATCTTAGCTATTCCAAGAACTGCATTCTTCTGCACAGCCATCTCAGATGTCCCACCTGCCAAGTACAGTGTGCCGGCAGTAGTATGCAACTCACCACTGGTGGTCTAGGTGGAGGAGGGAGCACAGGTATAATCATTACATGGAACCATAACTACAAGCAGGGCCGGACTGGCCCACGAGGATACCGGGAAATTTCCCAGTGGGCCGGCACACTATCGGGCCGGTGCGCGGCCACTAAGTGCGCACTGGCCTGCGGGCCGCATGGCACAGTTACAGGGTGACCAGCAGGAGGGGATGCGCTCCCATTCCCCTACCCGGTCTGACAGGAAGTCCTCACAGAGAGCACATGACTGCTTCCTGTCAGACCGGGTACAGTGAGCAGGAGCTCCTCCACCATGTTCTGCCTGCTCGGCCACACTAAAGCAAGGTACAGAGGGGAAACTAATGGGACAAAGGGAGACCTGTGGGGGGGGGGGGGACTAATGGGCCCCCTGGGGGGGAAACTAATGAGACACCTGGGGGCTGGGACAGAGGTAAAGGTGGTGGGTGAGCGATGCGATAATCACGTCACTAACTCCACTCCCAAAGATGGGAAAAGCCTTGGAAGGGGGCCGGTCCGCCCAAGTTAATGGCAGGTCAGCCTGGTGTGAATACTTCTCTATGACAATTATTTGAATGGCAGATCGCAGCAAGTGCCGGACATGTGCCCACAGTCCTCAATAGTTCTCTATGAGAAGCAAGTGATTGGACCTAAGTCAGCGGAGGTTAAGTCAGCTGCGGTGCTGCAATGCTATGAGGGTTCTTCAAACAACCATCGCATAAAGGTGAATAAATGCTTTAAATGTATAAATCACTTTACTTCAAGGGGTTCTGCTAATATTAATTCACTATATAAATTATAATTACACTTCAATAAAGAACTCTGAGCACAGTATAATGTTCGTTTAAGGTGCGTGGAGTGTCCCTTTAACATTTTAGTAAATGACACTGTTCGATTATATCTCAAATGTGTGTATTCACTAAATATCCAAGCTGTCACTATGGCTGAGCTGGAGAATTTTAACTGTGTAAACACCAATAACACTAATTCAGGTTGTTTCGATTTATTCCTATAACAAACATAGTGAAATATATTTTGATGGCAGCCATGATGAACGTCTGGAATCTTTCCTTTCCATGAGGTGAAATTCCATCACTCCTGGGACCAGACGGACTCTTAATGGATTTGTTCATTAGAAAGTCTCTGGGGTAATATTATCTTTGTTTTGTATACTTAAGTGTAAGTAGGCTGGGAATTTGGAGGAGAAAATGACTTTTGACCTTTATAAGGCCACACTGCAGGTGTTCTTTGTGTATAAATGCCTTGGGCAGAGAACTTTCAACACCAATGGATCCATTTTAACTACATGTAGACACGAATGTACTAAGGCTTATTTATTAAGTTAGGACTTGTATATATATAAGTGAAAAGCTAAAACAGCAGAATTGTAAAAAATATATATGGAAATTATCCAGTGTGGTTACTTACACCTACAATTTGAATTTCCTTATCAGTTCCACAGTCCAAGCATAATGAATGAAATATACTGTGCAAAAGAAATTCCGATGCTACTTAAGTTGCATACCTCTGACAGAGCTGACTAGACTGCATGAAACTATTTTAGAGAGGTATGCATTGATTAAAGGTCAGTGGGGAAAAAAAACTACGCAAGGTTCAGTTGTCCCAGAATCCATTGTACTCATCTTTTTGCAGCCTTCCATTTATTCAGAACAATGTGCAAACCCTTCAATACCTTCACGTTGCATTCCAATCATAACTCAACAGAGTGTAATTAGCAATCCTTGCTATGCCAAAGGATTCTGCAATGTGCTGCTCTGTAACAAGGAACCAATCAAAGCTTTATTATAAAACATTGCTTTTCATTCAGATTCAGATACAGATTGATTCAATGCCTCTCTATGAGGAGATGCTGACTCGCGCAGCGTTTTCCTGCGCATGCGCAATAGGCTCCCAGTGCATATCCTATGGGGAAGTATTGGATTGGCTGTGATCATCAAGTTTGATGATCTCAGACTTGAGCACAGGGCCAGCTGTGGCAAGACCAGCATGGCGATGGAGAAAAGGTGAGCAAAACAAAATTTCGACTCCACAGAGAGGGGGGCCTAGGACCTAAACAGCAAGTCCAAAACTACAGTGCCAGGAATACGTTTGATTCCTAGCACTATAGTGTTCCTTTAACTTTTAAGCTCACTTAGTAAATTAACTTATACATATATATCATTCTGTACACATAAACCATAATATTTTCATATATTCCGTATGAACCAGACTAGTTGTATAATATAATTAGTATGAGCCATGGCTTTGTTACTGCTTGCCCATGGTCTGACACACAGACAGTGCTGTGAAGGACACAGAGCGGTGTGTGTGCTGTGGATAGGGTTTCATGGTAGTGGAGCAGCCAGGGGGGAAGCTCAGAGAGGGGAGGGACACAGGGGGAGGCTCCAAACTCTCTCAATCAGCTGCACTCTGCCACTCTCCTGAGTAACATACATCCCTCCAGCACCAGGACCATTGTCACCTATACCTCCTCCAGCCTGCATAACTTTACCACCTCTACTAACACCAACTGGGGGGGAGTTACTGGCAGAGTCCCTCCAGTACCTGGACTGTGAGCAGCTCTACATGCAGTGATTAGCCCCTGCCTCCCCAGCACACAGCCGGTCCTGGCCGGAGGATGCTCAGGAGAGACCTGAGGCTGCGCTGGAGAGGTTGTGCCCTCCGCCTGGCCGCCCTGTGCCTGGCTGTCCTTCTCTGTACCCACCTGTCTGCGGAGTTTAGGCGCTGGTCGTGGCCCCCGGGCGAGCTGCTAGAGAAGGTGCAGGTTACCAGCCGGGGACCAGGAGGAGGGGAGCAGGGCAGGAGGATAGAAGAGGTGCCCAGCAGGAGGCAAGTGATCTATGTGAGGAGAAGCAGCAGAGCTGGGGAACCCGGAAAGCAGGGGGTCAGCTCTTCAGAGATCAGGAGAGACCCCAAGAAGGTCAGTACTACTTCCACGAAGCATGGGGCAGGTCTTACTGAGGTGTAAAATGGCTTCGCTATGAAAGACCCCCAAACAGTGTTCGTACTGTGAGCTGCTGCTTAATCATATTGCTATGATTAATGCATTGAGAGATTTATCTAACTTTTGTGATGTATAAAGTGGCGCAGCGTTCTAAAAGTGTGTCAGTCACCATGGAAACCTAAATAGTCAGCAGACACATTCTACAGACTTCACCTTTACAAGTTTGCATCACTTTTCAGGTCTCAGCACTTTGATAACTCTCTATTAGTGTCAGCCTCCTTACCTGTATAGGAGGAGGTATATCTGAATGTACATATAGTCTGTGATAAGGGGGCTGGGGGAGGGGGGATTCCTACAAGGGGTCTATGCAGTGGCAATAGCTGTTTGATATTTTACTTAACCTGTGTAAACCTAAATGTATGTGAACTAGCCCAACCAGATTGATTTTGAACACATTAAAATCAGGACACTGATTATCCAAATCCAGTTGTGAATACACCTTAACAGGCCAGGGCTTGACAAACTTCCTGCTTGAATATAGCTTAATCAGTCTGTGGCTCAGGCTAAGGATCACTCAATCACATTGACTCACCACTGCCCAAGGTTGGATTTCCTAATAGGTGTGGCTGGCACATGTCTGGGAGTGCATCTGTTTGGCTTTGTTGCTCTGCCAGTGATTGTGCCTCCAAGATAACACTGGAATACCTTTTGGATTAATTACTAACTACAAGCATTTTATGGATCCACAGGAAAGTAAAGAATATGTGTGGTCCATGGAATCAGAAATATCATAATGGTGCAATAGTGGAGATACTAACTACCTGGATAAAATATATTATCTTCCTTCACCAAACTAGTACTACAATACACTCCTAATCACTGTGCATTAAAGTGACCACTTGCAAACATTAAAACTGCTATAGATGTAGCTCCATCACCCCTATAAGGACATACATATCAGGACTGCACACCATTGGCCCTGCATCTGCTTATTCAATACTTCTCTTAATTATGGAAAGTGTTTTTGAAAAGCCAGAGGGCCATGGTTGTACTCTCCTGATCAGTGTTATCCAAAATAACAACAGAGAAGATGCATGATTTCTAGTGGAAAGATATAGTCATGGCAAACTATACAATATGTATTATGGGTGCAATTAAATTTCCAGGCTCTGTGTATCTGTTCCCCCACAGTCAATGATGTCACTTTTATTTCACAACAGCGTATTGTGTCAAAAGACACATGTTGCATAAATCTGTGCCTCTCTGTACCCACACTATAATATCAGCGCTGGTACCCAAAGAGTTCTTTGAGAACACTGGACATCACTGAAAGAATTGCCTTTTACTTACCAGAATCAGAGCAAGCAATTACAGTGCACACGTGTACTAACACATGATGGAGTATCTGGAGAATTAAAAGAATTTGACATTTATTGCATAGCCATGGTTAACACTCATGCAGCCATCACCACAACAATCCTTTTTACGTCATTCGGCTCTTTATCTTAAATGCCTGAAGGAGCCTAGAAAACGGGTAACACAATCTGATTTGTTTTTTCCCCATCAGCTGCGTTTATTTTCACCGTAATTGTGCTAGGCAGAGTGTGATTTGGCAGTTAAAATCAAATGTACAATTAAACTAGAACACCACTAATTCACATTATAGTGTTCATTCACCATTAGATGCTAACACATCAGTACTGCACTATTATGTTACAACATATCAGTGAATCACTATTATAGTGTCACAGATCATTCATTCAACGTTATACTGTTATATATTAGTAATGCACTATTAGACTGTCACACGTCACCAATGCACCATTGGACTTCTAAACACCAGTAACAAACCTTTATAGTGCCATCATACTACACTGTTTGCATGCTTAGATGTGCGACTTGGCAGAGAAAAGTCTGTCTTATACAATATTTATTTTCTTTCATTTGTTGTCACTAATGCGCCATTATACAGCCACATGCCACTAATTCATGCCACACATCACTAGCACCGCATTAGTCTTCTAAGCATCACTAATTATACTGGCAAACCACACTACAATTACAATTGTGCTGGTAGACTGCAGTTCGTCATTATTGCATTTGATTGTCACTCATCTATTATTAACACAAAAGGTCACCTTACTCCTGGTATGGCATAATAATAGAAAGACAATACAAATAACTGTGCTCATGACATTTTATTATATCCATGGTTTGTAAAATGAGATATTGGCTGACAATATGCATTAGGAATATTTTGTGAAGTCCCTTGCTTGTGGCTTATTAGACTGTGCTGGTTGATACAAGACCTTTTCTTTGACTTCTTAGCTCTGATGTTTATTCAATAAACATTTGGGTTTATTATCTGAATAGCTTTTCTTTGTTGACTTTGATGATAAAAAGAATCTCCAATTCGGGTAATTTAGAGTTTTTCCAGCACTACTCTTTTAGTTTCGCAAATCCAAACTTGCCAAAACACTAATTACCCAGTTCTGCTGAATTTTCGACTCAATGCAACTCACTCAGGCTGATTCAGTTTTAGCAGCAACAAAGAGTTTATTTTAGCAGTATGACGCAGTTCATAGATGATGCGGAGGACAGTGAAGTATTATAATCAGAAATAAATCCGCCTGCCTGTTTGGCGGATAAACAAAAAGTTTGACATTTTTTTGATTATTGGGTTTTTTGGGGGGTTAAAATTTTGACTTTTACAAAACGTATTGAATTTTGTTTTTTGTGTTTTTTTTTCCCCAACTGCTAGTGTTTGCTATGGGAATGGCAAACATAATCGTGTTAACATAAGGTCAAAACACAGACATAACAATTGTCAAGGTCAAGGAGAGCAAACACATATTAAATATTTATAAGACTGCTAGAATTCCCATGCAGACTATAATAGACAGCTACAACACCAGCTAGTTATTCCTTTTAAAATGTAGCAGTGCTGTGAGTGGAAGATAAGCAATGTGCACTGGGCATTCATGAAGTTTTATTTTTAATAAATATGCCGTAGAAGCAGAATTGGCAGTATCGTCTCACCATTTCATCTTTCCTAGGTCAATAAAATGAGTTGGGTAATAATTACATGAATATTCTAACAAGGTTTTTCACTGAAGTGATAATTCAAAGTGAATTTCAAATTTAAGGCCAAAGTCGCTGAACTGGAATCACAGCTGAATTTGAGATTTTTTCCGGTTTTGCAATTTTGACCTTAAAGGAGCACTATAGTGCCAGGAAAACAAACTCGTTTGTTTCATTAGGTCTCCCCCACCCTCAGGGCGCCTTAAAACCCATTCAGCCACTAACCTCTCTCCATCCCCTGCCGATGTCAGATCTGAATGCGCATGCGCGGCAATAGCCGCACGCGCATTCAAAGAACTCATAGGAAAGCATTACTTAATGCTTTCCTATGGACATCCAGCATCTTCTCACTGTGATTTTCACAGTGAGAATCGCAGAAGCGCCTCTATCGGCTGTCAGTGAGACAGCCACTAGAGGCTGGATTAACCCTCAGTGAAACATGGCAGTTTCTCTGAAACTGTTATGTTTCCAGCTGCAGGGCTAAAACTAGAGGGGCCTGGCACCCAGACCACTTCATTGAGCTGATGTGTTCTGGGTGCCTATAGTGGTCCTCTTACTTTGAGATTTAAAGTTGAATTTCTTCTATAGTGAATAACCGTGTTAGATGTATCTTAAAACTAGTAAGAGCTAACTGTTCTCTTAAATAATGTTATATTATTATTGCTTGAAAAATGTAATTGTATCAATAGCATCTGAATAAGTTGCACAATTATGATTGGGCCAATCTCTGTAACATTAAAGGGAGATGTCTCTTCCCAGGATTTTTTTATATTATACATGCTCATCCCTGTATTTTTTAAATAAGTGTTGTGAGATGTTTGAAAAATTAACTTTAGAAATCTACTCCAGTTTACAGTTGTAATTAAAATGATTAAACACACATTGAAAAATCAGGTTTATTTTAAAATTTTACAGACTTTCAGCTGTTTGCAATGAACAAATTAAACAAAAACAACTGAAATAGCTCAACACAATGAATGATTCAAGTGGTTTCCCCAAATTCAACTGAAATTGCAACTAATAATGACTTCTCTAGTCTTAAAGAGGGCCAACCAGCAAAAGGATAAGACGTGTAAATGTGGAGCTCCGTAAGGAAACTGGAACAAACTACCACGAATAGGGCAAACAGACTCCATTCCAGTGGCCCAAACCACGTTCCCACCCCAGAGACCGTTATGGGGTGCAAACAAAAGAAATCCCTCCCGCCAGAAACGTGCAAAGAAGCCGACATTAGGCTCCCATTCGAGAGGCCTACACCGCCGGCTCCAATCAAGATGGTGCTGGAGGTGCGCACTGAGGAGGAAGCCTCGGAGGACTCTCTAGATGACAGAGCGAGCCTCTCCTCACCACCCACGGGGGCCCAAGACCGGGACTCGGAATTTTTGAAGGCGGATATCAAGGAAACATGGAGGGAGATGGGGGCACTCCAGGCAAGAATTAAAAAGGTAGAAGGTAGAGAGGGAGATAGGGATCGCACCCTTCAAGCCACCCAAGACCAAATGCAAGACCTCTCACAACAGGTCCAAAACCTAAAAAGAACCGTCACAGCGATAGAAGCAAGGCACAGGAAGCGGAATGTCTGCCTGCGGGGCATACCAGAAAGCATCAATGGGGATGACCTGCTGCCATTCGTGCGGAAATGAATAGCCACAATTGGCGTCAAAGGAGACGCCAATCCAAGCGCACTGCTTACAGCATTCCGAATCTGGAAAGCGGCAGCCGCCCCGGACAACACACTCAGAGACACTATAGTTGTGACCAGGGATGTGGCGGTGCGAACCGCAATACTTTCCCGCTCAAGAGAAATGCATACAATAAGATTTGAGGAGCACACAGTGGCCATATATACGGGGACATTCCCTTTGCAGCACTAACAATGCGGAGGCAACTGGCACCAATCGCTAAACAGCTCCAAGAGGCAATGATCCGCTACAGATGGGGAACTGACGGCTCACTACAGGTACAGAAGGGGGACCAGACCCTCACCCTAACTCCGGCGGATAGCCAAGACGCTTTCCTCCAACAACTGAACCCTACCACAGAGACGCTACCCAGAACAGAAGCGGGGAAACGAGGGCTAAACAAGCACACAGAAGCGATCCAACACAGATAAAGCTGAAACAGAACCTGCCTGATACCCCCCACGTACTAACTGCCACCCACATAGGTTACACTTTACACCAACACTTAGAAGATAATCACTTCCTCCCCCCACTACCCTATAGCCATCCCCTCAAGAGGAGACCATATATCCAACACCCCATAAGCTCGCAGCTGTAAGGCAACCCAACATGTAGCAGAGTAGTAGTATTATCCACGGTAGCTCCGCTGGCAGACAGAATAAAGCAGGTACAAAGCAGGCAAAATCCAGGTAGCGTAGTTACGATCCCTTTCTCCCAAGAACTAGACGACACATAGCTTGGAGGTCAACTGAGGTTTTTAATCACAGGGCACAGTATTTATGTGGTTACAAATGTAAGGAGTTTCCCGAGTCACAATGCAGGGTTTTTCCAGTAGGGGACTACATGGGGTCTGAGTTTTACAGACAGAATACCCATCATACACTGCTGTACCAAGGAGATAATTAACCCAGAATGCATTGCTAATGGGATTATCCCTTGGTACAGAGAAATACAGTATTCATATTAAAATCCATAACCGACATAATATTCATGCTAGGCAGCTACTAAACCCTTTATTACATAGCTGGGACCTGGGCGCACAGTTAAGGGAACTTGCGCTCCGATCCTAGCACAAATAACCAAACGCGGTTCATTTTGCCGTATCAGGACCACTTATCCTCAAACGATTGGGTTAACTAAGGAAATGAAAGTCCCGAAAACGGAAAACTCCCGAACGGCTCGGAAGTCAGACGGGGCTTGTGTTGCCGAGTAGCCGAATTTAGTTCCAGGCACTCGACGACAAAACCCCGCTGGCTTTCCGCAAACAAAGATGGCCGCCGCCTTGTGTTCGGTACACGAATGGCGGCCACCCGCAACAGACCGCAAACAACACAGATACATTGTTGCAAAGTACCTAATTGGAGACACACGACCTGCTATGGGTGGTCTCCCATTCGGTACTTTGCTTATTCCACGAACAGTGCGGTGATTCACTGTTCGTGGATAACCAGACTTAACATTAGCGGTATTCGTGTGCTGTAACACACGAATGCTGCATACATTACACAATACGGTTAACAGCAAAAGCAATATACAATTCGGTGAACTATGCAGTTCTGTTCTATAAGTGGCTAGATTTGCCACACAACAGTTATAGTCATAGTATGAGGTTCGCTAGGGAGTTATTAGGTTTTACCACTGTTTAGCACTGTACATATATCTCCACACTAGCAGCAGATAGCCAACCTTGTGTCAAACCCCAGAAAGATGGTGTCACAGTGAACAACGGACATACTGATCAACCAAAGGCTCTGTCATGCTTAAATGTATACATGGAACCAGATGTAATTTTGTTGAGTTGTAAAACTCTAATATAATACAAATGTAAAAAAAATAAAAATATTCAAGAATCTCCCACAACAGCACAAATATGCAATATTCTATTTTTTGTTGCACCAGGTGTACTTGGAACACTTGAAATACCTGTACTGGCTAGGGGTTTCTTGAATGTCAGGTTTGACTGCATGTGAGAAATAAGGCTAACTCAAAATTATGGTCCACAAAGGTAAGAGAAGTGATCATCGCCCTTCAAAAACAGGGAACAGGATACAAAAAGATAGTAATGGCACTAAATGTCCCTAGAGACACCGTTGGAAGCAAAGTTCACAAGTTCAAAGTTGAAGGGAACAGTGCAAAAGACCACTGACTGTAAAAGACCTGCAGCAAGACTTAGTGGCAACAGGCACTAAGGTTTCAGTGAGCACAGTAAGACGCATACAAAACGCAAAAGGTTTCTATGCTAGAACTCAAAAACATACACCACTATTGACCTAAAAGCACAAGGTCATTATGGTCAAAATACTAGTTTGGGGATTCTGTTCTGTGGAGTGATGAACCAAACTTGAACTTTTCAGCCCAATGGATCAGCAGTATGTCTGGAAGAAAAAGAATGAAGCATACACTGAAAAGAACACTCTGCCTACAGTTAAGCATGGCGGTGGCTCGGTGATGCTCCGGGGCTGCTTTGCATCCTCTGGCACTAGAAGCTTGCACTCTGCAGCTTGTGGAAGGCAACATGGATTAATTGGTGTGCAAAGAAATCCTAGGAGAAAACATAATGCCGTCTGTGGGAAAGCTAAAGCTTGAGCTTCATTGGACCGTTCAACAAGACAATGATCCCAAGCATACCTCAAATTTCACCAAGGCTTGGTTGCAGAAGAAGTCCTGGAAAATTGTACAGTGGCCATCACAGTCACCTGACTTGAACCCCATTGACAATTTCTGATGGGATTTGAAGAAGACAGTTGCAGCACACTAAGCCAAGAATATTACGGAACTGGGGCCCATTTTTAACATTCCTAAGGAACACTGACACAAGCTGGTGTCTGGCTATGCATCTCAATTGCAGCAGGTCATAATAGCAATGGCTGCTCTACTAAGTACTAAAGATGCTTGCCATGAAGGGGTTAAATCATTTTGAGACTGGAGAAGTCATTATAAGTTGCATTTTCAGTTTAATTTGGGGAAACCACTTGGAACCTTTTTTGTGTAGAGCTATTTCAATTGCTTTTGTTTGATTTGTTCATTGCCAACAGCTGAAAATATGTGAATTGGGACAATAATTCTGATTTTCAGGTTACTTCATCTTCTCCGTCTGTCAATAATTTTTTAGAACTGTCCTTTGCACCTGGCAGTCATCACAGAGAAAACCTACAGAGAAGAGGAGAAACTAAACAATGTTATATTTCTCTTCCTCTAATGCAATGTTTGCAGTGGATGTGATTTTGTTGTCATTTTGTTAAATCTTTAAAGGAACACTCAAGGCACCATAACAACTTAACCAAAATGAAGTAGTTATGATGCCTGAAGGTCCACAGTGCCGGTTGACTTTAGGGATAAGACCCACTCCCGATTCAGGACTTGGTGCATTAGTGTTTACCAGATCACAATTATCTCCCCTATCATGCTGACAGCACATTTCAGTTTGAATAGAATAATGCTTGTTACTCTTTTCCTATGGCCCTCAAAGCACGAGATCCCTGTAGGAGAGTTCTCCTGCTGGAGCCTGTCGATCATTCCTCGTTCTATAGAACTGGACTAAATCAATTGTTATAGTAGGCTGCAAATGCTTTAACGAAGTGGAAGTAGCTTGGCAAACCATACTTCAGTTGTGAAAGAAATTCAGGGACCCTTTGTTAATTGTAACATAATATATCACAGGTAGGCAATCTTTTGGTGTGCCAGAGTGATATGTTGAAGTTTAGTGGAATGTTGGCTTTCTTTTTTCAAATTAACATGTGTGTATAATGGAGAAATCTGCAAATGTGCATAGATGGGCTTCTTGTGCTATTGTGTGTGTTACATGTGTTATCTGTTAGTGATTTTTGTAACTGTGTGGTATATCACATAGTCACAATGATCTCTTGTGCTCTGAGACTGAGTTACTCAGAAATGTCAGATCGGGAGGGTACCATTGCACTACGGAGGGGAATTTGGGAGATCCTCTGCTGTCCCCAGTAGACCCATTTAGGTTAAGCTGCTTTGTAAATACCTCTGTAAGGTATTCTAAATAACATCTTTAGAGTTTAGTGCCACAGATGAGATCCGCAAAGGATGGCTATGAAAAAAACAACATCCTGTGAAAAATGGTATGAATCTCAAACAGGCCTAAGGGCCTGATACAGTGGCCCTTACAAAAGAACAATGTTTATTTTCCACATTGTGTACAGTGATGTCATTGGTGTTAATAATAATCAGATAAGGCGGGTGAATACCCCACTCTAAACTCCTGTCTCTTTACGTTGTCAGATTATTGGTTTGATTGTTAAATTCAGAAATATTGGAGAATATGCAATAACGCCCTGGACCTTACCTGGAACAACAGGAATAGGATGTTTAATAGAATAGAATATATCTAAGTAGTTTATGTGATACTTTATTGCAAAAATGCATCGTGAACTCCCAGGTCTGGTGCATATAATGTTTTTTCTCCCTAAATTGTAATGAAAAAATACATATTTATGGTACCTCATCTGTTGCCCAGCCTCAAAACATATTAGATTGCATCCACATGTCCCGTTTCATTTTTATTTCTGCTTATGATGATTTTCAAAACAATATCTCTAAAATGTTGAAACCACACAATTTCCTGTCATATTCACTAAGTATATTGATACAAAGGAATTATCAAGGTTATCAAAATAAGTAAATTTTCCCTATGACATACGGTAATTAAATTATCTAATGTGTACAATTTGCAGATGTGAGCAACAATTCTAGTACGTTTAATCTGCAGCCAATTTTTGTTTAAAATTAAACCTTCCATTAAAATGTTCTGATAAGCAAACTGCCTGGGGTTTTATATTTGAAGAAATAGTTTGCGGTAGAACTTCATAAGTTTATCTGTGTTCCTTTTGGGTTTGATTAGTAAGCAGCAAATGTGCCATGAATCAGACTGCTTGCACGCAGAATATTTTCTTGCAATTCTGTAGATACTATTCTCTTTTGTACATTTTCTGGTCGTTTGGCTAGCACATTACATAAATAGCTTGCAAACGATACTGCGTCAGTTTTCTCATGACTGGTTATCACAACTTGTGATGGTTAGTTTTTACTGGTAATAAAATAACATATCATCTGATCTGACTAAGAGATTTTAAAGCAAACCTGTAATGTAATTTTTTTTTTACTTACCTCACCGCTGTTCCAGCCAAGCCATGTCTTCATCTTTGTGGGTGTTATTCTTTCATCCTTTGCTCCTCCAGTATCTTCAATGGTTTGCACTGCTCATGGCAGGGCTAGCCAGAGCTAGCTAGGAAGCTATCTTAGCAACCACAGTGCATGCGCAGAAGGACTACATGAGAGAGGTATTTTATGCTTACCCTTGGCAGTCAATTCTTCTTGACTTACAAGGAGAAAAAATATTTTTAAATGTGTACTTGCACAATATATTGACAGAATGCTATTCTATTTCAAAAAACATAAATTATAGGATGCATGCACACCTCTCAACTTCCTGAGTTGGGGTGTGTGAGCAGAGTCATCAGGAGGCATTGCCAGTGAAGTGAGCCGCATCACTAGCGACACCCACAATGGGTGGGGGACACGTGAAAAAGAAGTGGGTCGGCCACCTGACAGGTAGCCTGGCCAGCTCCCAGCTATCAGGACCATGCCCACTTCACAGCACAAGTGAGTCTAATAATATGCTCGCCCACAGACACTTCCGCAGATGCCGGACACCTGGGAACTAAAGCAGGGCGGCGGGACAGCACCCAACAGAGGGACATTTGGGAGGCATGGGCATGTTAGGTATCCTTCAATTCCTCTCTTTCTGGATAACTATAAATCCAATGATTACCTCAATTATTATTTGTGTGTTGCCATTAATTAATTAGAAACATGGAATAATGTCTCCTTAACCGTATAGTTGCTTTGTTGTAATACCACAATATCTGCTAGTTCACTAAATAAGTAGCCACTGTTTTAAAGGGACACTATAGTCACCTGAACAACTTTAGCTTAATGAAGCAGTTTTGGTGTATAGAACATGCCCCTGCAGCCTCACTGCTCAATCCTCTGCCATTTAGGAGTTAAATCCCTTTGTTTATGAACCCTAGTCACACCTCCCTGCATGTGACTTGCACAGCCTTCCATAAACACTTCCTGTAAAGAGAGCCCTATTTAGGCTTTCTTTATTGCAAGTTCTGTTTAATTAAGATTTTCTTATCCCCTGCTATGTTAATAGCTTGCTAGACCCTGCAAGAGCCTCCTGTATGTGATTAAAGTTCAATTTAGAGATTGATATACAATTATTTAAGGTAAATTACATCTGTTTGAAAGTGAAACCAGTTTTTTTTTCATGCAGGCTCTGTCAATCATAGCCAGGGGAGTTGTGGCTAGGGCTGCATAAACAGAAACAAAGTGATTTAACTCCTCAATGACAGTGAATTGAGCAGTGAAATTGCAGGGGAATGATCAATACACTAAAACTGCTTTATTTAGCTAAAGTAATTTAGGTGACTATAGTGTTCCTTTAATTAACTTCTTTTCATCCTATAGGATTAGAGTGGCAATGAGAATGCAAATAGACCACATTTATCTTTTAGCGAATCAGATCAAAATAGAAAATGTAGTCAAAAAGCATCCGTAGACTCTGGCTGTTCTTAATTCAGGTCTTTGTGACCTTCACGCTCAGTGACCTAGACTTTCTTCTTCAAGTCATTTATTTGGCATATCTTAACAGAGAAACATATCGGCTAGATCAACTTTGTCCTTTAATACTGGTTTATGTGGCTTAGGTACTTTTTTATGGCATCCATAGTTTTGGTTGGAGTTAGAGGTAAATCCATTGCTAGAAACTCATGAGTGATTTCATTGTTCACATTCGTTTTAGAGAAGGTTTAGATCCGTGGAGCACTGCCAGAGAGCTAAGCCGAGCAAGCTTAAGCAGATGGAAGGCTTGATTCCAGAAACAATGCAACCAAAAAGCAGAATATTGATACAGAGCAGCAACTGCATGAAATAAATCTAAAACATACAATTTAACCTCTTCAAGACTGAGGTTTTCCCAATTTCTGTGTTAATACTCAAAACAATTTTAGGATTTATTAAAGGATTTATTCCACTGTAATCTCACACTTTTTAATGTAAGGAACACAATGAGCTATCATAAGCTCTACAGGCGTGCCAAAGCGCCTTCCCAGATTAAGTATTCAATTTGGGTGCCCACCGCCTTCCCTAGTGCTGGTGCTCCTAGAAGGAGCTTACATTAGCTTCACTGAGCTAAACCTTCCAATGAAGGGCCAACTCATTGGCTCAGAGTGGCAGTTTGAGCATGACCCTGCAGTGTTTGATCAAGCATACTATATCTATTCATACTTTGTGTCTGGTATAAATAAAAAAATAAAAATAAAATAAACAAAGGAACATTCTATTAACCACTATAGCTCAGTGATCTCTGCTAAGCAGAGATCACTGAGCTATAGTGTTTTCGTCAGCCCAATGGTCTCAAGTTTGATAAAAAATCATATTAAATATGCAGAAATATAAATTCTGTATTATCAAGGAGTAGGAAAAGCTCTTTTTTTGTCAAACTGTTCCAAAACTGTTGACAAAAAAAAAAAAATCAGGGGCTGTTGCAGTACCCATAGATTCTTGGTCACATACCCACTGCACTGAGCCATAGTGGTTATGTTACTTAGATTGCAAATAATGATTGAAACATGGAAGGTTTAACTTGATGATGTTTTTTTTTTTTAGTCCTGATTTTGTGAGTGTCTTTTACATCTAGGAGTGCGATCAATATCTAGCAACTAAAAGTATGTAAAATTTGCTATGCTGGAACTGTCTGTTTAAAACTGCTACACAAAAGTATATATTTTAAGAAACTAGGCAGCCCAGCATATTATATTAAGGGACAATTTGACATATTATATGTTTTTCATTTGTACAGATAACATTGTAGTTTTGCTATGACAATTATAAATTTCACTTTGTATCCATATTCCCTGTGTACAGCAATATTTTGACAGGTTAATTACTGTCACCATTGGAGCAGAATAGTCACCTCCTACTGAAAAAAGCAACATCATGGTATATAGCTTGTCAAAAAAGCAGGGCTGGTGCAAGGACTTTTGCCCCCTAGACAAACAAAAATTTGCCGCCCTCCCCATCGCAATGCCCCACCCATATGATCTGCCATATGAGCGAACGTCAGTTCTGCACACAGTGTCTTTTCTCTAAAAAGGCAGTGTGTTTACATTAAAAAGCCTGCAGGCACAGGCTATAGACACCAGAACCACTACATCAAGCTGTAGATGGATCTGGTGACTATAGTGGCCCTTTAATGTGAGGTAAATTAGGGATTAGTGCCACTAATAATATACTGGTTTGCCTACTTACCACCAGCTGAGGACAAGAGGATGATGATGGGCGCAGGCTGCAGTCTGGCTCCACTGGTCTGGTGTTAAAATAGGCTCTATGGAGGCAGTGCTCACAAAAACAACGAACAGGAAGCATCTCCATTTTTTGTGGCCCCCTTACACAGATCACGGTCTGGGCCCCCAGTGCCTGACCGTGAGTATTCCTACAAGACCTTCCCATAAGCCTGATGCCTACAAGACCCACCCATGAGTTTGCTCACAGGGAGTGGAGTGTATGTGTGTAGGGGATGTGTTATGTGTTATTGTAGAGGATGTAATGTGTGTGTGGGTTCTTATGGAATGTAATGAATAGGGATACCAGTTTGTGTAAAAAAATGTAGTGGGTGTGTATAGGGGATGCAGTGTGTGTTTCTGTGTGTGTGTAAGGGATGCATTATGGGAATCTGTGTTTGTATGTATAAGAGATGCAAGGTGTGTTTCTGTGTATGTAACGTAATGCAGTGTGTGTGTGTAAAAGATGCATTAAGAGAAGCTGTGTGTGTGTGTGTAAGGGATGCATTGTGTGCTTCTGTGTATGTGTGCAAGGGCTGCATTGTGTGTGTGTAAGGGATGCATTGTGTGTGTAATGGATGCATTGTGTGTTTTTGTGTGTGTAAGGGAAGAATGGTATGTTTCTGCGTGAGTGTAGGATGCATTGTATATTTCAGTGTGTGTGTGAGTAGGGATGCATTCTGTGCATGAGTGTTTCTGTGTCTGTGTAAGGATGCATTGTGTATGTGTGTAGTGTGAAAGAGAGGGCTTGTGGGGTAGGATAGGGGCTGAGAGGGTAGCAGCTCTTTATTTTTATTATTATATTTATTTTGTTAAAGTAATAATTTTGTATATTTTTCTTTACGTTTTGTGTCTCCCCTTTACACTCCCCTTTAGTGTATCTCTTACAAACCCCTTTGCGTGTCTTACTCCCCCAAGCCCCTTTGTGTCTTACTTTTCCCAGCTTGGTGTATCTCTTTTCCCCCAAGCCCTCTCTGTGTGTCTCCCTGAAAGGCGACTCTGTGTGTCTCTCTCCTGAGCACCTTAGTGGTCTCTCCGTCTCTACTCCTCTCCCTCCCTTCCAGTGTCCCTTAGTGGTCTCTCCTCCTCTCCCTCCCCCCAGGGTCCCTTAGTGGTCTCTCCTCCTCTTCCTCCCCCTAGTGTCCCTCAGTGCTCTCTCCAACCCCCTCCTTAGTGTCCCTTAGTGGTCTCTCTTCCCCCTCAGTGTTCCTCAGTGGTCTCTCCTCCTCTCCCTCCCCCTGTGTCCTTTAGTTGTCTCTCCCACTCTTTTGGACTGAATTGCTAGGCCTGTGTCTCATTTTGGTGGACCATCAGGCCCCCAAACATTTTTACGTTTTAAGTACTGGCTGTCAAAAGTTAGTGGGATAAAATAAAAGACTGGGGAAGGAGAAGTAATGGGAAGGAAAAAGTTCCTTTAAAAGTTAATATCTTGAGTTAGGACGGCATGACGTAGGACGTGGGACGTCAGCCGGAAGTGAGGTGTTGCGTGAGCGTGGATGTGGCGTGTGGGGAGAGTAAACTAGAGGAGTGGCGGCGTTCTCTAACTGAGGTCTAACTGAGGTGTCTGAAAAACTTTACAACCCCGAGAGGTAACGACCGAGGAACGTTCCTGGCAATACTAAGCATAAGGTACGCCTCTGGCACGATCAGAGGAACAACGGCGCATAATCCGAGGTACCTGCCAACAATCATCTTAATACCGCCAGGTACCGGCTAATGAGATTGCCCTATTACACCAAATCTAAGGTATGAGCTGATATTTGACTCTTTGATGAAGTAAAAGGTCTTATAATCGATTAAGGTAAGACCCTATTTGGATTTAAAGAAAAGCTCGTCTTTTTGGGGGGAAAAACAGATAAGATAAGGAGGACTAATTAAAGAGACTAAAGAGACTAAAGAGAGGAAGGGAAAGACGGTGGGGGAGTCTGGGATAGAGGAGAAGGGGGGAAAGGGACAGGAAAGCAAGGGAGAAAGATATAAAGGAGGATCCCAAATCCCAAATCAAAAGACAATGGCCCCCAGGAAAGAGAAACAGGTGGAATCAGATAAATCTGATAAATCAAAAACCATAAACACCTTTTACTCCCCAAAATCACACAATCCCCCACCAAAACAAACAAGATTATCAATTACACCAGAGGACTCCCTGCTCCAAACCAATATAGAAGCAGGGAGTGCAATACCACAAAAAACATGCTCACAAGAAAGTATGATAGAAGCATTGGATAATCTGTATTGTAAGATTAAACAAGACCTCCAAGTAACATCAACTGAACTCAAAAATGAAGTAATAGAAATAAAAGAGAAATTAGAAAACCAAAATCAAAGTTTCATAAAATTGCAAGATGAAATCCAAACGCTTCAGGTAAAAGTTAATATCTTTGCAGCCATATACAGTCCTATATTATGTGCCACTCGATTCTGTCTCTCATTAGCTCAGAGCAAAGGATGTATCTTTTTCATTTAGGAAGAAGCTGCCAGTGTGACATATACACAGCCCAACAAAGTTGAAGTGGATCAGAAAGAGGGGTATTTTATTATTATTATTACTAGTATATGTTCATTAATGCTATACTGTAAAACGTAGCAGAGCCATGCTCAAGCTGACATTCTGAGTCAATAAGCTGGCAAATTAATTAATGACAAATATCTCAGCCAATCTAATGCTTCACGTTTGGTAAGTCTTGGTGGTGTACGCACTAGGCCTATCAAATGTCAGCATCTGCTCATAGATGTGCATCATACATAAGATTGAAGGATCACAACAGGAAGTACCTCTAGTGGCTGGCAGAGTTACGTTTTTTTGTAGAACAGGAAGTGCATACACTTCTGAGACTTAATATGCAGTCTCTAAGGCCTAGACCCACATTAGGCTAGAGCAGTGGTTTCCAAACCAGTCCTGTAGGCACACCTACCAGTCCAGGAATTTGGAATTACCCAGTTGTCAAGGTGTTTTTTTTTCTTTCTAAAAGCACATTGGACACAACTGGATAATAATCCATAAGTCCTGCACTGGTAGGTGTGCCTTGAGGACTGGTTTGGAAACCACTGGACTAGAATGTCCTTTTAACATGCATGTGCACTTACACGATAGTTAACAAAATTATATTATTTACATGAATCCAGAGTTTCTGTTCCTTATTCCTACACACTCAATTCTCTGTTGGCCGTACTAGTTCAAGTTAGGAGTGTGGTACTCCAGTATTAGTAGACTACCAGATCAAGAGCTATGGAGATCATAACCACAGGGATACAAGCCAGGGTTAAAATTAAAATGACAAAAAATGCCACTTTGCTAGGAATTCCCAGTCATATAAGAGTTCTATTGGTAGAATGGTATGCGTTTAATTCGTCTCATCATCTTGCATTATTACTGTGTCTTGAAAAGACAAGAGTCCAACTGATGCTTCCCAGCAGGAACTTATAAAGACTTTATGTATTAGAACTAAATGTGGATTGAGAGAGAAAACATGTCCACAGCAACTGTTTGAGATATATTGAAATTTAAATACTTTTTGAAGTTGAACGTATAATTTGTTCTCCCCAACTACTTCCTCTTTGATGCTAAATTGTACTTGCCAGGGGTCAAGTTGGGTCTCCAAACACAAAACAGTGTCTGGATCATTGTCACAGTGTGACTATAAATATACTGTCAGTTACAAGATCTGCTCGGAAAAGTTCTCAAGAAACGTGCATTTATTTAAATGTCTATTTAAGTCTGCAGTTCCTGAATATTCATTGACAGGAATCCTCCATAATTACAGCTCAAATGACAAACAGCTTTAATGAACAAATAAAGAAAGGGTTGGCTGGTGAAAGCCAATAAAACCCCCTCAAGGGATACTAATGCAACAGGGTAATGTCTGCCAAAAGCAAACTTGATTAGCTGCTGGAAAAAATATGTGCCCAACTTGGCACAGTTACGCTGTCACCCAGCTGGGCATCACAGTACAGGGGAGATAATAAAACGGGAGAACAAGAATGAAAATCCCATAATATCTTAATAATTCATATGTTTTATGTGTTTTACATAGATTAATTGAATATAATATAGTGTATACATATCCCTTTAAAACATGTTATTTAATATTTTCCATGACATTTATTGTGACAATAAAACGTTGTGGTTTTTTTTGTTGGTCACTGAAGATTATTATTACTAACAGGCACAATTATTCTGAATTGGCACAATTAAAATAACATATCCTGTCTTAAAAAAAACAACAATTTGCAATGTTAATTATTGCCAAGCAGGCACAGATCTATGAGCAAATTGCCAATATAATGTTTCTCTGTAAATGTACCAATCTAACCCTGCATAATATATTCAGCATTTTTGTAATCACTCACATTAACCACTTAGAACCAAGACTGATAAAATTTATAAAACTCTATATTCTGGATTTCCAGTGCATTGCTGAAGAAACATCCAGCCACATTACTTGCTAGAGTGCTTTATCCGTCAAGTGTGTCCTCTTTAATTTTTAATTTTACAAAAAAGTGCAGATTTAAAAAGATATTGTCACTTTTATACACTAACCTTGTTACACCCCCTTGCCTGTCAGTCAGACAACTGGTCTTGTTACTTCCTGGTTTATATAGCTAAGTGGAGCTAAGGCCAAGTGGCAAGCAATTGCCCTGTACACTTGCCTTCCAAAGACTTCTCATGGGGGTACATTGTCAAGTCTGTGATTGGATAGACACAGAAAAAGTCGGCTGTGGAAGAAGGGGGAGGGGGGCTTCAAAGGCTGCAAACAAGAGATGTGCAGCTTTTGCCAGCTTTTTTTTTTTTTTTTTTTTAAATGCATGATTAAATGCATGCATGTTTTCACTTGGTGTATATCTACTAAACAGTGATTTAAATTATTTTAATTTAATTTTTTGGGTATTTGGGTAGTGGACTGTCGCTTTAAGATCTTTTTCTGAACATTACATATTTATTTTTTTAACATTTTTCGGTGAAAAAGTGCATGTTATTTATGCAGAGTTCATTTGAGTTGGATTAAGAACTGCTACAGTCTTAATCAGACTTAATCTGATTTGGTGCAGGTTTAACCCTGCAATGTAAAACATTGCAATTATGTAGAAATTGCAATATTTCTATTGCAGAGTGTCAGGAGGCCCGTGGCTTTACTTACCTCCAGCCAATCACAAGTTGTGCCGATTCGGTCCTGTGAATCCTTCTCTCATCCTCGTCTTCTGGACACTGAATGCTATCCTTCTACATCTTCTTATGGCAGGGTGCTTGTGTGTCGACATCATGACATAAATAATGTGTATCCACATTATTCTCGGGGGCATGGCTATGCTAAGTCACTTAACCCCTTAAGGACACATGACATGTGTGACATGTCATGATTCGCTTTTATTCCAGAAGTTTGGTCCTTAAGGTGTTAAATAGACGCCAAAACCGGGGCGGGGCCTGATCATCATGGCGGAGAGTCGTGTTTTCCACGAGCTCCCACATGATCATAGCAAACAAAGAGAAATATGGCCCATTCAAGCGTCACAAACAAGAATCCCAGACAATCACTTGCCATCCACGACAGTGGGCACACAACGGGATGTCATACGACCCGATCGGGGTCCGCTGAACCCACGACTGGAAATGCGGCCTGGTATGCGGCGGGCAGGGGAGGCGGCCGCTCCCCTGACCCGGAGGTACCTCGAAGCTACTCACCGCACAAGCAAGCCCTGTTCCCCCCCCCTCGGACCGGCGGGGTGATCCCGGTCCACCCTGGGGCGGCAACCCCGAGACTGCTGAGAGGAGGAATACCGCTAATGAAAACAAACGGAGACCTACCTAAAATGGCGGACACGACATGTGCCGACAACGCAAGCGACGCCTCGCACGATATCCTCATGAGGATACAAAGCCATTTTGATGTATTCTGGAGGAAGCTGGAGGGTAAGCTGCTTCAAACTGCTTCACCACGGCCTCCCACTCCTACAAAGCGCACATCACTTACCTACTCCTATCAAGCGAACCGACATCCGCACAGTCGCCCAGTGACCACAATCACCCGAGCAGGGCGTTGTTGCAAACCTGCCATTCCATCTCGTCGCCGCTACACTGCACAACGATCCGGCACAGAACGACCCCAGGCTCACAAATCACACCGCCAGACTAGCCACCCACCGCAGCGCCACTCACTGACACAGAGGAGACCCGGTGGACCAAGACCAGTTGCAGGGCTATGGTGCTCGACGGCAGACGAGGCTCAAGCGAGTGGAAGACAGGGGAGCTGGTGGAGACGCACAGACATGCAGAAGGGTGCGACTCCAAGTTTCACCCCCAAGTTCCCAAGCCTAGGAGTGGGCTAAAGCTGAACGCTGTCCTCTAGATCCAGGATTTGACATACACAGTTTGACTCTGGCTCAGTACATAACCATTAAGCCCTACCTTTAGATTAAATCTTGTTGGTTATTTTATGCCCTGCATTGTTGCCCATCACATAGATACGATCACTAAGAGAGATGGCCTAACAGGGCTCTACATAAGCACCTGTCAAATCCTTGCTGAACCCACTATAAAGATCCTTGACCATCACAATTAATGGGCTACCCCACACACCCTAAGCAAATCTACGCAATTTGCCCACTATCAAAGTATGGGACCCCAACAGTCCACATCAGAGATCTCAACAAAAAATCTAGCAACATCTCTCAGGGCACACAACCACCCCACATACACTAGCTTGGTTTCACAACTGCCATATCTCTGTTTAACCCTTTACCTCACCGTTTTAGATAATATGTTAATGAAAACGCTATAATTAACCTTACGTGAGACTGCTTTCTAGTTTATCGTTATGTTTTTCAAAACAAAAATGTGCAAATTCTCTATGCCCCTGTTTCACCTATCTATGTTCAAATATAAATGCACGCTGTTGTGGCGTATGACTATGCTTTGTACCCACTTGCACAACAAAAATAAAGAATTTAAAAAAAAATAGATGCCAAAACCAGTGTTTCTTGCCCTATTGTGGATCCTTGACCCCTTTAGTGTCTTTATATAGTTCTTTACTGTGATTTTGACCTGGCTATCCTTTTGACCTTTCTTACCTCTGTTAACCTTGACCTGGCTTAGTTTCTCATTGACCTGCTTTCTGAAATCCCTTGACAATTGCTAGTTATTCTATTACCGTATATACTCGAGCATAAGTCGACCCGAATTTAATGTTGAGACCCCTAATTTTACACCAAAAAACTGGGAAAACTTATTGACTCGAGTATAAGATTAGGGTGGGAAATGCAGCAGCTACTGGTAAATTTCTAAATAAAATTATATCCCCTCAAAATTATATTAATTGAATATTAATTTACAGTGTGTGTATATAATGAATGCAGTGTGTGTGTGTTTGTATGAATGCGGTGTGTGTATGAGTGCAGTGTGTGTGTGTATGAATGCAGTGTGTGTGTATAAATGCAGTGTGTGTGTAAATAATGCAGTGTGTGTGTATGAATGCAGTGTGTGTGTATGAATGTAGTGTGTGTGTGTGTATGAATGTAGTGTGTGTATGAATGCAGTGTGTGTGTATGAATGTAGTGTGTGTGTGTATGAATGTAGTGTGTATGAATGCAGTGTGTGTAGTGTGTGTGTGCATATAATGCAGTGTGTGTGTATGAATGCAGTGTGTGTAGTGTGTGTATGAATGCAGTGTTGGTGTGTATGAATGTAGTATGTGTGTGTATGAATGCTGTGTGTATGAATGCAGTGTGTATGAATGCAGTGTGTGTAGTGCGTGTGTGTATATAATGCAGTGCGTGTGTATGAATGCAGTGTGTGTATGAATGAATGTGTGTATGAATGCAGTGTGTAGTGCGTGTGTGTATATAATGCAGTGTGTGTGTATGAATGCAGTGTGTGTATGAATGAATGTAGTGTGTGTGTGTATGAATGTAGTGTGTGTGTGTGTGTATGAATGCAGTGTGTGTGTATGAATGCAGTGTGGGTGTGTATGGATGCTGTGTGTGTGTATGAATGCAGTGTGTGTGTGATGCAGAGTGTGTATGTGTGTTTGATGCAGAGCCTTGGTGGGGGGGTGGGCATTTTTATTATTATTTTTTTAATATTAAATTTTTTTTTATATATATTATATTTTATTTTTATATTATTATTATTATTATCTTTATTGTTATTAATATATTATTTTTATTTTATTTAAATTTGTATTTATATTTTTTTCGTCCCCCCTCCCTCCTTGTTAGCTGGCCAGGGAGGGGGGCTCTCATTCCCTGGTGGTCCAGTGGATGGGTTGTGTAGGAGGGGGGCTGGCAGGAAGCTGTCCTATGACTTACCTTCACAGCAGCTCCTGTCAGCTCCCTTCTCTCTCCTCCGGTCAGCTCCTTCTGCAAGTCTCGCGGCCGCGCGGAGCGTTGCCACGGTAACCTGTGGCAACGCTCTGGCCCCGCAGCTCTCTTGCAGAGGGAGCTGACCGGAGGAGAGAGAAGGGAGCTGACAGGAGCTGCTGTGAAGGTAAGTTACAGCTCGCTGCCAGCCCCCAACAGGACCGCCGGGCTTGTAATGAGCCCGGCGGTCCTGTCTGTATTATGGCAATGTAAGTTGCCATAATACAGACATTAACTCGAGTATAAGACGAGTGGGGGTTTTTCAGCACAAAAAATGTTCTGAAAAACTCGTCTTATACTCGAGTATATACTGTACTATGTCTTTCATGAAGCCTGGCCACCTCTTAGGACTGGTTCATACACTGCGTGTTTGGATTGTGATTATCATTACACAGGGTTAAAAATACCTCTAGTGGCTGTCTTTCTAGTGGCCAGTAGAGGCGCTTCCCTGTGAGATCCAAGTCAAAAACGGTTCTCAATCAAATGCTGCTCCTAGAAGATCCCAGGAAGCATTGGATTGGCTAAGATCATTAATCTTGATGATCTCAATCGGGGAGGTGCAGCGACTGTTGCAAGACCAATGTGGTAAGGGAAGATAAGTATATAAAACTTACCTTTCAAATAATCACAGGGGTGGGGAGGACAACATTAAATTGATTGGGGAACACAATAGCATTGAGAATACAAGTTAGTATGCCTAATGCTATAGTGTTTAATGTAAATATTACATGACTACACAGCCTCATGCTACATAACTAATCCCTATTTCATGCTTAAAGGACCACTGAAGTGGTCTGGGTGCCGGGTCCCTCTAGGATTAACCCTTTTTTTTTTATAAACATAGCAGTTTCAGAGAAACTGCTATGTTTATACTGAGGGTTAATCCCGCCTCCAGAGCCTCTAGTGGCTGTCTCATTGACAGCCGCTAGAGGCGCTTGCGTGCTTCTCACTGTGAAAATCACAGTGAGAAGACGCCATCGTCCATAGGAAAGCATTGATAATGCTTTCCTATGCGACCGGCAGTGGCGTCACTAGGGGGGGGGCAGAGGGGGCCATGGCCCCCCCCACATTATGCTGTGCCCCCCCAAATGCCAGCAACTTGCTGGCTATGTGTTTGAATTATATTCCCTCGGGCTGTAACAGCCTGTTACAGCCCGAGGGAATGCAGGACAGAGCAGCTGTAACGCTGGGTCAGGTGTTGTCTGGGGCTGGAGGGAGCACTGACAGGCTCCCCGGCACAGGCCCCGCCCCCAAACGAAGCACCGCCTCCCACACACAAGCCCCGCCCCCGCCGTTAAGCAGCAGCCCATGCTGCTGCTGGAAAGGATGCAAGATGGCTGCCTGACCCCCAGCAACAGCCTCCAGTGACAGGTAGGCTTAGTGAGTGTGAGTGTCTGTGTGTCTGTGTGTCTGTACTCAGCCTCCCTACCACCCTCCCCACCACCCTCAGCCTCACCACCCCCACCAGCCTCAGCACCCTACACCACCCTCAGCCTCCCCACCCTCCCCAATAACCTTAGCCTCCCCACCCTCCCCAATAACCTCAGCCCCACCACCCTCAGCACCCCCCACCACCCTCAGCCTCCCCACCCTCCCCAATAACCTCAGCCTCCCCACCCTCCCCAATACCCTAAGCCACACCACCCTCAGCCTCCCCACCACCCTCAGCCTCCCCACCCTCCCCAATAACCTCAGCCTCCCCACCCTCCCCAATACCCTCAGCCCCACCACCCTCCCCACCACCCTCAGCCTAAAGCACCCCACACCACCCTCAGCACCCTACACCACCCTCAGCCTCAGCACCCCCCACCACCCTCAGCCTCCCCACCCTCCCCAATACCCTCAGCCCCACCACCCTCCCCAATAGCCTCAGCCTCCCCACCCTCCCCAATACCCTCAGCCCCACCACCCTCCCCACCACCCTCAGCCTCAGCACCCCACACCACCCTCAGCCTCAGCACCCCCCAAACCCTCAGCCTCCCCACCCTCCCCAATAACCTCAGCCTCCCCACCCTACCCAATAACCTCAGCCTCCCCACCCTCCCCAATACCCTCACAGGCCCACCACCCTCCCCACCACCCTCAGCCTCAGCAACCCCACCACCCTCAGCCTCCCCACCCTCCCCAATAACCTCAGCCTCCCCACACTCCCCAATACCCTCAGCCCCACCACCCTCCCCACCACCCTCAGCCTCAGCACCCCCCACCACCCTCAGCCTCCCCACCCTCCCCAATACCCTCAGCCCCACCACCCTCCCCACCACCCTCAGCCTCAGCACCCCCACCATCCTCAGCCTCCCCACCCTCCCCAATAACCTCAGCCTCCCCACCCTTCCCAATACCCTCAGCCCCACCACCCTCCCCACCACCCTCAGCCTCAGCACCCCCCACCACCCTCAGCCACCCCACCCTCCCCAATAACCTCAGCCTCCCCACCCTCCCCAATACCCTCAGCCCCACCACCCTCCCCACCACCCTCAGCCTCAGCACCCCACACCACCCTCAGCCTCAGCACCCCACACCACCCTCAGCCTCAGCACCCCCACCACCCTCAGCCTCCCCACCCTCCCCAATACCCTCAGCCCCACCACCCTCCCCACCACCCTCAGACTCACCCCCTCACCACCCTCAGCCTCACACACACTACATTCACTAAACACACTCTGCACTACACACACACACACTACATTCACTAAACACACTCTGCACTACACACACACTACATTCACTAAACAC
The DNA here is from genome assembly GCF_036172605.1 of Pelobates fuscus. Lineage (NCBI taxonomy): Eukaryota > Metazoa > Chordata > Amphibia > Anura > Pelobatidae > Pelobates > Pelobates fuscus. The sequence continues at coordinate 314,785,771 of NC_086318.1, forward strand.
ACTGCACTACACACACACTACATTCACTAAACACACTCTGCCCTAAACACACTCTGCACTACACACACACACTACATTCACTAAACACACTCTGCCCTACACACACACTACATTCATTAAACACACTCTGCACTACACACACACACACTACATTCACTAAACACACTCTGCACTACACATACTCACACTACATTCACTAAACACACTCTGCACTCACTGCGAACACTACATACACTAAACACACTCTGCACTACACACACACGCTACATTCACTAAACACACTTTGCTCTACACACACACACTACATTCACTATACAAACTTTGCACTATACATACACAAACAAACATGCACTACATTCACTACACATACTCACACTACATTCACTATACACTCTCTGCACTCACTACATTCACTAAACACACTCTGCACTACACACACACTACATTCACTAAACACACTTTGCACTACACACACACACTACATTCACTATACACACGTTGCACTCACTACACACTACATTTACTAAACACACTCTGCACTACACACACACACTACATTCACTAAACACACTTTGCACCACACACACACACACACTGCATTCACTTTACACACGTTGCACTCACTACAAACACACTACATTCACTACAAACACACTACATGCTCTATACACACTACATTTACTATGCACACTACATCCACTACAAAAACACACACTCTGCATTCACTATACACACCTACATTCACTACACACACACTCTGCATCTAATGCATGCATAAAAACATTACATACATTACACAAAACGTACAATCTGCATCCACTATACACACTGCATCCATGACACCCATTCTACATCCACTATACACACTGCATCCATGACACACATTCTACATCCACTATACACACACACACACACACCCTTCATCCTTGTGGGCAGCTCGGGGCTGGCCCTGGAGGCCCAGATCTTGAGCTGTGTCAGGGGCCCTAAAATTTCTGATGGCAGCCCTGCTCAGCAGTCTGTGTGTGTGTATGGACTCAGCAGTCTGTGTGTGTGTATGGACTCAGCAGTCTGTGTGTCTGTGTGTATGTCTTTGTGTCTGTGTGTGTGTATGGACTCAGCAGTCTGTGTGTGTGTGTGTGTATGGACTCAGCAGTCTGTGTGTGTGTGTGTATGGACTCAGCAGTCTCTCTGTGTGTGTGTGTGTGTGTGTGTGTGTGTGTGTGTGTGTGTGTGTGTGTGTGTGTGTGTGTATGGACTCAGCAGTCTGTGTTTGTGTGTGTGTGTGTGTGTGTGTGTGTGTGTATATATGGACTCAGCAGTCTGTGTGTGTATGGACTCAGCCCACTGTGTGTGTGTATGGACTCAGCAGTCTGTGTGTTTGTGTGTGTATGGACTCGGCAGTCTGTGTGTGTATGGACTCGGCAGTCTGTGTGTGTATGGACTCGGCAGTCTGTGTGTGTATGGACTCGGCAGTCTGTGTGTATATGGACTCAGCAGTCTGTGTGTGTGTGTATGGACTCAGCAGTCTGTGTGTGTGTGTGTGTGTGTGTGTATGGACTCAGCAGTCTGTGTGTGTGTGTGTGTATGGACTCAGCAGTCTGTGTGTGTGTGTGTATGGACTCAGCAGTCTGTGTGTTTGTGTGTGTGTATATATGGACTCAGCAGTCTGTGTGTGTGTGTGTATGGACTCAGCAGTCTATGTGTGTGTATGACCTCAGCAGTCTGTGTGTGTGTGTGTGTGGGTGGACTCAGCAGTCTGTGTGTGTGTGTGTGTGTGTGTGTGTGTGTATGACCTCAGCAGTCTGTGTGTGTGTGTGGACTCAGCAGTAAATGTGTGTGTGTATGGACTCAGCAGTCTGTGTGTGTGTGTATGGACTCAGCAGTCTGTGTGTGTGTGTATGGACTCAGCAGTCTGTGTGTATGGACTCAGCAGTCTGTGTGTATGGACTCAGCAGTCTGTGTGTGTATGGACTCAGCAGTCTGTGTGTGTATGGACTCAGCAGTCTGTGTGTGAGTATGGACTCAGCAGTCTGTGTGTGTGTATGGACTCAGCAGTCTGTGTGTGTGTATGGACTCAGCAGTCTGTGTGTGTGTATGGACTCAGCAGTCTGTGTATGTGTGTGTGTATGGACTCAGCAGTCTGTGTGTGTATGGACTCAGCAGTCTGTGTATGTGTGTGTGTATGGACTCAGCAGTGTGTGTGTCTGTGTGTTTGGACTCAGCAATCTGTGTGTGTGTGTGTGTGTATGGACTCTGCAGTCTGTGTGTGTATGAACTCAGCACTCTGTGTGTGTGTGTATGGACTCAGCAGTCTGCGTGTGTGTGTGTGTGTGTGTATGGACTCAGCAGTCTGTGTGTGTCTGTATCTAGGACTCAGCGGTCTGTGTGTGTATGGACTCAGCACTCTGTGTGTGTGTGTATATGGACTCAGCAGTCTGTGTGTATATGGACTCAGCAGTCTGTGTGTGTATGGACTCAGCAGTCTGTATGTCTGTGTGTGTGTGTGTGTGTGTGTGTGCATGGACTCAGCTGTGTGTGTGTTGGATTCAGCAGTCTGTGTGTAAGTGTAAAAATCAGCCTGTGTGCATTCAGCAACGTCTGTGTGTGTGTGTATTCAGAAGTTTCTCGGTGTTCGTATTTGTGTACTGTGTGTATGTACTCAGCAGTCTTATCAATAATTACATTTTTTATTCCTGTGAGTTGTTGTGTAGGAAGAGCCCCAGTGCACTGCTTTGCCCTGGGGCCCTTAACACTGTTAAGATGGTACTGCTTGTGTGTGTCAGTGAGCTTCTATTTATTGAGCATGTGTGTGTCCCTGAACTTCTTTGTAGTGAGCCTTGTGTTTATACAAGTGAGTTTGTCTGTAGTAAGCCTGTGTGCGAGTCAGAGAGTTTTTTGTCTGTCAGTGAGCCTATTTGTGCATGTCAGTGAGCTTGTGTGCTCACTGTACTATCTATATATCTATCTATCTATCTATCTATCTATATATATATATATACAGGGAGTGCAGAATTATTAGGCAAATGAGTATTTTGACCACATCATCCTCTTTATGCATGTTGTCTTACTCCAAGCTGTATAGGCTCGAAAGCCTACTACCAATTAAGCATATTAGGTGATGTGCCTCTCTGTAATGAGAAGGGGTGTGGTCTAATGACATCAACACCCTATATCAGGTGTGCATAATTATTAGGCAACTTCCTTTCCTTTGGCAAAATGGGTCAAAAGAAGGACTTGACAGGCTCAGAAAAGTCAAAAATAGTGAGATATCTTGCAGAGGGATGCAGCACTCTTAAAATTGCAAAGCTTCTGAAGCGTGATCATCGAACAATCAAGCGTTTCATTCAAAATAGTCCACAGGGTCGCAAGAAGCGTGTGGAGAAACCAAGGCGCAAAATAACTGCCCATGAACTGAGAAAAGTCAAGCGTGCAGCTGCCAAGATGCCACTTGCCACCAGTTTGGCCATATTTCAGAGCTGCAACATCACTGGAGTGCCCAAAAGCACAAGGTGTGCAATACTCAGAGACATGGCCAATGTAAGAAAGGCTGAAAGACGACCACCACTGAACAAGACACACAAGCTGAAATGTCAAAACTGGGCCAAGAAATATCTCAAGACTGATTTTTCTAAGGTTTTATGGACTGATGAAATGAGAGTGAGTCTTGATGGGCCAGATGGATGGATTGGTAAAGGGCAGAGAGCTCCAGTCCGACTCAGACGCCAGCAAGGTGGAGGTGGAGTACTGGTTTGGGCTGGTATCATCAAAGATGAGCTTGTGGGGCCTTTTCGGGTTGAGGATGGAGTCAAGCTCAACTCCCAGTCCTGCTGCCAGTTTCTGGAAGACACCTTCAAGCAGTGGTACAGGAAGAAGTCTGCATCCTTCAAGAAAAACATGATTTTCATGCAGGACAATGCTCCATCACACGCGTCCAAGTACTCCACAGCGTGGCTGGCAAGAAAGGGTATAAAAGAAGAAAATCTAATGACATGGCCTCCTTGTTCACCTGATCTGAACCCCATTGAGAACCTGTGGTCCATCATCAAATGTGAGATTTACAAGGAGGGAAAACAGTACACCTCTCTGAACAGTGTCTGGGAGGCTGTGGTTGCTTCTACACGCAATGTTGATGGTGAACAGATCAAAACACTGACAGAATCCATGGATGGCAGGCTTTTGAGTGTCCTTGCAAAGAAAGGTGGCTATATTGGTCACTGATTTGTTTTTGTTATGTTTTTGAATGTCAGAAATGTATATTTGTGAATGTTGAGATGTTATATTGGTTTCACTGGTAAAAATAAATAATTGAAATGGGTATATATTTATTTTTTGTTAAGTTGCCTAATAATTATGCACAGTAATAGTCACCTGCACACACAGATATCCCCCTTAAATAGCTAAAACTAAAAACAAACTAAAAACTACTTCCAAAAATATTCAGCTGTGATATTAATGAGTTTTTTGGGTTCATTGAGAACATGGTTGTTGTTCAATAATAAAATTAATCCTCAAAAATACAACTTGCCTAATAATTCTGCACTCCCTGTATAATACCTGTAGGAATGGCATACATTTTTTTTCCAGGGCTGCTTTCCAGTTTGGCTTTGCCAGCATTTGCGCTTTACCGCTGAATCATCTGTGTGAGCTGCCGCACACTTTAGCCCTGTTACACGCATCTGGGAGCTGCTGTTGACAGGTACTTGTAGTCTAGAGATTGGGACATGGGGTATATGCTCAGCTATCTGTATAATACTATAGTGCTGTTCTCTGTATAATACAGGTCTGTGTCTGTATAATATCCTGGGACAATCAGTGTTCCCTGTATAGTGCTGCTCTCTGTCTTGGGATATTATACACAAACAGATCTGTATTTACAGAGAGCAGCACTATACAGGGAGCACTGACTGTCCCAGGATATTATACACACAGCCATGTATTATACAGAGAGCAACACTATACAGGGAGCACTGACTGTCCCAGGATATTATACACACAGCCATGTATTATACAGAGAGCAGCACTGTACAGGGAGCGCTGAATGTCCCAATTTCTCAAATGTTGGCAACAATGGCACTATATCAAGGGAAATGTTTGTTTTTTTAATAATCCCTGGTGGAAAATAATGAATCCTCCAACAGGGATTATTAAAAAAAACAAAAAAAAAACATTGTGTCGGGGGCGGGGCTTAACATGCGGCAGGGGCGGGGTCAAACTGCGGCAAGGGCGGGGTTAAATGTGCCCCCCTACTTTTGTCCCTGGCACACCATGTGCCCCCCCCTAAAAATGAATCCTACAGACGCCACTGGTGACCGGCTGAATGCGCGCGCGGCTCCTGCCGCGCATGTGCATTCAGCCGATGACGTCGCAAGGAAGGAGGAGAGGAGGAGGAAAGCTCCCCGCCCGGCGCTGGAGAAAGGTAAGTGTTTAACCCCTTCCTCTCTCCAGAGCCCGGCTGGAGGGGGTCCCTGAGGGTGGGGGCACCCTCAGGGCACTATAGTGCCAGGAAAACGAGTATGTTTTCCTGGCTCTATAGTGGTCCTTTAATAATCTCCAGCAACAATAGAAAACTATCTTTTGATGGATTTTTTTTTTTATCCAAAAGCATTTTATTAAAAGAAATCAAATTTAAATAATAATAAAAAAAACAACAAATCCTTATTATTTATTTATTTTAAATCAGTGATTTTTATCTACAAATTATAACAGAGCAACAATCTGTCAGAAAACCAGAATCTGATATTATGTAAATCCCACTATTCCCAGTATCTGTTTTACATCCATGTCCCCTGGGTTCAAATGCACATATCTTTGTGTTATCATTACGTTATAAATGGCGACATGCCTGTTGGCCCCCAATCCTAGAATACCACGGACGTAACGACTTCTGGCCAGACCAGGACAGCTACAGTAGGATTGGAGACACAACCCCCAACCAAATTGAGTAATTAATCATTTAACAACAGCCTCGTTGGCACAGATAGTTTGTTTAGAGATATATTCTGCTGGTTCGTTACTTCAATTGTATGAAAAATATAAAATGTGTAATGTCTTTGTTACAATGCGGGCACGACAACAGCGGCCCAAAGGTACACTTGTAATGCACCAGGAAGGATTTCAAACTTTATATCAACTATACAATGTACAATGCATATTTGTCTGCAAAAGTTGTAATGAGACTATCACGCAAAAATAAAGTTTAAAAAAAAAAAAAAAAAAAATGGCGACATGCCCATTCCTGAAGATGCATTCCATAAACCTCAACTATTTGAAAATTAACCTTGTGGAAATTGAGCTTGATGCCTATAGATAACTTGGCATCTTGAAACAGCTGTACACAATGTATTTCAATAATCTGTTACAAGGGGAGTGTTGCGGTAAATACGTTATAGACATATAAACTTGTTGCCCATTTCCGTTGAAGGGTAATTTAGAAAGAGAAAAGTTCAAAGTCTGCGAGTAGAGTCACTAGAGTCAGATAACATCATAATACTAGCTGATGGTCATTTGATGAAAGTGAAGTTTAAATATTACTTGGAAAAATCGTATGGTATATAGAAATACTGATTTGTGCAGCATTGGGTCATACAAAGTGAGTGAGGCTAATGTTTTGCCTAATTATAGTGTGTAAGTCTCTTCTAATTTAAAGGGACACTATAATCATCTAGAGACCACTTTATCTCAATGAAGTGGTCTGGGTGCAGTTGTCTTAAACCTGCAACGTAAAGTATTGCATTTTTCTAGAAACTGCAATGCCTTCATTGCCGGGTTAAGTCCACCTCTATTGGTTGTCATACTGACAGCCACTAGAGCTCCTTCCACTGCACTGATCGAGTAAAACCTGGTCACTTGATGTGAAAGCCCCCGTAGGAAAGTATCGATCCATTGCTTTCCTATGGGGAAGCTTGGATGTATCTGCGGTGCTCACCAATGCTCGCGGGAGGAAGAGAGCTGAGCAGCGACAAGGGAATTTCAGCGCTGGAAAAAGGTAAGTAAACCTTTTATTTTATTGTTTTATGTTTCATGGAGAAAAGTAGCTATGCAGATCTATTGACAGGGACACTATAGCATTAGGAATGCAGGATAAGAGAATTTATTGCAGTGGCAACTATTGATTTACCATGAGTTAATATAGGAACTCTAATTTGTCAATTAAGTTTACTGGACTTTTTACTGGGACTTTCATTTGGCGGTATTGTTATTTTGTGTATATGCTGTGGTGCTTTGCTGCTTTTAATTTTGGCCATTATTGCAGTACCATACCACGCTGTATTTTATACATATATCTGCCTATTTTTGTCCTATATTATTAATATTTTAATATAATATTTCATCAATTAATAAACCCTTATTTACTCTTGAATTCGTGGAGTCTGGGTCTTCAACTGAAAATTATCGAAAGCCTGAATAGGCACCCGAGAGCGAAGTACATAGAGCCTAAGAGGCTCCATCCTTGTGAGTTCAATCCTCATATGATACAATTGTTTGTTTTTACCTATATGGAAAACACTATGTATGTCTCATTTGTTTTACAGATGTAACCACCATATCTATATCTGCAATAGGTGGTATATCCTTTTTACTCTGTATATTTTTCTAAGTGGGTGTGAATTATTTTAATTGTTTAACTTGTAATCTTGTTTGTGTTGTTTTTTTGCTATGCAGCCACATGTCATAATACAACAGGTGTCACATATTGTGAGTAAAGGGAATTGTTTTCATCTTACTTTGCATCCGGATTATGAGCGTTTCTAACTCTCTCTTTGATATATCTAACGCTAATTAGCTATCCTATTTTAAGGATCTATGTATCACATTTTTTCCCTTTAATCAATTTGAGTTCACTGATTGTATGTCCATTATCCTAATTGGGAGTTAATAAAATATTTGTCATTATTTTGTATATATTTATGTGTTTTTCTTCTTCTTATTGTTTGGCTCCTTTGAGCTCTCTCTGTTGAATATCTACTGATGTGTGGGTAATTCTATTGGTATCGTGTCCTCTTCCTTGAACCTGATCCAATTTAGTTTGCAATGAAATGTTGTTTATGAAATGCAAAATTTCAGTAAAGATTGCAATTTTTTTTCAATGGGTAAGTAACTCCAATTTGTATGTTGGAGTACTTAGATGATTGAATTTAATCATTAAATTGTCAGATGTATAATACAATTTTATTTTAACGATAAACCTTATCATTTTGGAAATAATATAGATTTATGGATAATGCATGTCATCGGCAAATAATGACTTTGACAGTAGCAGCCAAATCTGGATTATTTGTGAGTCATCTGTGCTGCAGATGGAAAAACTGAGACATTCTTTAGAACAATTAATTTATTTTCTAGACTCCCTATTCCCTTGAGAAATAAATAGTAACACTGTTCTTTAAATATATATTGTTTTGTTTGCTATCTAGAAGCACTACCTCTGTTTGCATATATCAGAACAATGGGACAGCCAGCAACTCACCCATACATCTTTATCTGAACGTGTGATATGATCTACCCTGAACGTTTCCACCAGTTTACATTTAGTCCAAATTAAAGTTGTAGGGCAAAGAACACATTGCCATGTCTTACTGCTTCCACCAAAGAGTTTATGCTGACCTGACCTATGAATGGGTCTTAATTTAATTTATTATGTCAGATTGAGAATGATTCGATTGATCATTGACCATATATTGATATCACTAAAGTCTGTATTTGTTCTGATGCCAGTTTCTGTCGTCTGTTATTATTGGTGATTGGACAATGCTTTGCGCTTGCATTGATTCAGGAGAGAAACGTTCACAGCACAGCTTCCGTCTATGTTCTACTGTAGTTTATTGCTGAAGTTAGAATTCCCTGTGTGATGTCAGCAGTAGAGAGGGGCACAGTTTCAAAAGATGCGTTTGAAAGGTACGTTTTCAGGGACAGCTTTGAAACAATAAACACCACAAAAAGCTGTAGGGGTTATAACTTTTGGGGTGATTCTTTATGTTCTTCTGCTCTATCAACCTGTCTTTTTTGGTATTTTGTGCTAAGCGCAGCATGTATGTTCACTGTGAATTGTATGCTAGATTGAAAATACATACCCAGGGATTGCTATTCTTTTCAGTTTTGTATGTATACTTTTGTATTGTGCTGTCTGTAATCTCATAATTGCACATAATATTTTTTCTTTGTTACTAAATAGAATAAAGCAGTCATGCCTGCATGTGTTGCAGGTAGTAGTGCTTCCTTATCTGGTTTTGTAAAATCCATTTTAGGAACAGGAATAGGCATTCTCCTTAATTACAGGATAGGACATAAGCAGAAAAATGAACTGAATAGTGGTTTTGAGGCAGGCTTGCAGGCTTGGGATGCATAAGGCCTCAGGTTAAAATGCCCTGTTGGGCATTTCTGGGGCGACCACGTCTGGTTGTCTGCATGTCACGGCAAGAACCGGGTGTTTCTGCGTGTGGTGGCCATAGGGCCAATAATCACGGCGTAAGGATGTGGGAATACTGAAACTCTGTAATATTCTATTTCAGTGGGATTAACACTAGGGGTAAAACCCAACACAAATTAGGAAGAAAAATAGCAAAATAACATGAAAAACTTAAACGTCCACGGTTCAGGTGTTTTTGTTCTGAGCTGCACCGCTAGAGGCCTCCAGGACCGTGTCCATCTCTGCGACCTTGTAGTCGATGCCCTGATGCTGTATGAGGAGTATGTGCGATGGTCCCCAGCGGTATTTCACCCCTTTAGCTGTTAGTGCTGATGTTAGCGGTCGGAGGGACTTTCGCCACTGTAGCGTATTGCGAGAAAGGTCAGAGATGCCACGACTGTTTACATGCTTCCACCTTCGCTTGTCTTCCATGGCTGCAAGTTGGTGGCTGAGTGTAGTGTGAGCTGAGGTGAGATCCTTGACCTGCTTCTGGAGCTCTGTCACCTGTGCTTCATGTGATTGAGTGGTCTGCTCCACTGCTGTAAGGCGAGCTGTGAACCCCTTGACATCTTCCCTCAACTGAGATATCTCCATGGAGAGCGAGTGGCAGAGATCTGTCAGGAGAGTGGTGAGGATCTCCGTTGTGACCGGGTGCCCCGCTGTCGGCTGTATGGGCCTGGGCGGCCCCTTATATCCCAGAGTCTCAGGGCTGTGGAGGGGGATGTATCCTGAGCTGTCCGAGTATTCATCCATTTCGGCCGCCATGTTAGGCCCAGACGCGCCATGCGGTCTCCGCAGCAGGTCGGCTATATCAGCTGAGTACCTGCGGCGATCTGGATGCGGCTTTTTATTCTTCCTTCCCATCTGTGCAGGGACATCTGCAGGCTGTCTGCTGTGCGGTAACGTGCCTTGCAGGGCTATATTTGAAGCAGTATTAGGTTTCGATCGTCGGAGCGCCGCTAGCATGCGACTGATCTCGCCGAGAGCTGGCTCCGCCCCCGCACCTATCTCTTTTAGCCATAAGCTCTTAACTCAGAGCTAAGCTAAGCAGTACAGATCTTAGCTCATTGTCCGAGTGTGATCAGCTGATGTTGTCAGTCAGTGTCTTGCCCTAGAGGGCTTAGCTCAGGAGAGCTAACAGAAGCCCTTAGCATGAGCTTTTGGCTCTTGTGACTGCTCAGAGGAGGTAGTGGTTTGACTGACCTCAGGTAAGAGTCAAAACAGTTTGACTACTGAGAACGTGTGGGTGCCAGGACACTCTGGGAGCCATAACTACTATAGTGCACTGTGATGGGTATGGTGTTTGGCGTGTTTGTTTAAGCATTATTATATCCTCATTTCCTTTTTTCCCTTCCATTTTAAAATATTATTCTCAACCCAAAGCAGTAGTGTAGGTTAGGGATGGAAAACATACTAAGCATATGTAACATTGTTTCCACACTTCCCTACATGATGTGACTGCCAGCACCAACATCAAAGCTGCTGGGGAAAGCTGTGAAACTAAGATTCTACTGTGTCTCTGGTGCTTAGTAAGGAAGCAAGAGAACTGAGCATGTTATATAGCTTGGCCATGGAAGCATGGCAGACTTGGCATCCCTGGCTTTATAATCTCATCAAGCAGAGAAAAGTATTCACTGAGCAAATCAAATTGAAATTAGAAGCATTTAGAGATGCATTTATCGAACAAACAAAACTGTGAATCATAACTTACAAAAGTCTAGAAAGGTTTATAATCTTTTGGCAGCAGCATATTTAGACACTTTGTTGTAAACACTGTTGCACTTCATTTATGCAGTCTTTGCTGTGTGTATATCTCAATCGGGATAATGTTAGTTTGTGTCAGGGTGGCGGTCCGGTGTCCGGAACCCAGACACAGTGTCCAGGTGGCTGAGCAGGACCGGGACCCAGTATGTCTGATGTTCAGAGTAGGAGTCACAGTGTGGAGGTGGATTAGCAGGGTCTGATGCAGGGTAACCGCACGCCCCCCTGCTGTTGAGCACCAGCGTTTGTGCAGCCACATACCAAGACCCTGAATCAGCTTCAGCGGATACCAGGAACTAGGAGCTTGGAAATTAAGCAGACCTCCCAGGAGCTGAATAGGGAGGCTCTGCAGCAAGATTGTATCCAGTACTAGAAACAAGGAAAGACTAGAGATAGACACCAAACATGAAAACAAGACAGAACTAATAGAACCCAGAACCAGAGAAGGATAGAAAGCTAAACCCAGAACATATACACAAGACATGAGGAAAACAAACATAACATGGGCATGACTGGACAGGACTGTACATGGACTGGGATACAAACTAAAACAAGACAGGATAACATAGGTAAAACAAGAGGAGAATTAACTAAGTACTACATATGGAAATCATGGGGATTTAGTAACACTATATGATGATACATTGCATAAGCCTGCCAACAACGCCAATGTACCCCATATCTGGCAGGTCCTACACTGCCTAAAGTATGCTAAAACATCCTAAGTAGACATATATAGCATTTACCTGCAAGAAAGGGCAGAAGCCTTGAGAAGCTGCCTGCAGGAACACTGAAACAGAGGGAATGATGGAAAACAACTGGGTGTGGCAACATAAAACAAACATTTAAATGAAACCTGGAGACTGGGAATCCCAGGGATGGATTACAGGAATGAACCCAGAAATCCCAGCATAAAGAAAACCAGACATAGAATAGAAAACCAAAACCCAAGAAAAACTAAGCAAGAATTGTAACAAGAGTACTGGATACTAGAAGCCAAGGCCAGACATCTTTTATCATGAGAGCATAATATACAGAAGGTTCAATGGCAGTCCAGCCCAAATTGGAATTCTTAGCAGCAATAATATGCAAGTAGTAAAAATATGCAGATAGCAATAATATGCAAGGATAAAAGAGGGGATAATGGGCAACCCTGACAGGTCCCATCAATACTGTTAAAGAATGTAGATATGATTTCAAAGTTGGAAACTTTTGCGGAAGGTTTTGAATATAAATCCTGGCTGCCATTTAGGAACTTGACAGTGAAGGCACATTTGTGTAATGTGAATGCTTCCATGGCATGATGAGTGGGGGCATCGACAAGTAGTGAGGGGGTCAAACACCTTTTCAGTGTCTAGTGCAAGCAGTATTCCTGGTACCTTTGCCTTTATGGGCCTCTAACATCTCCTGTGGGATGTGGCCTAATTGGAAAATACGGTGAGATGGGGGTGTAAGGATGGAGGTGTATTTAATGTAATATTGTGAGTAAAAACTATCAGGGCCTGGGGCTTTATGACGAGGTAGAGCTTGAATAGATTTTCGTACCTCAAATTCGTTATATAAAGCCTCCAACGCTTCCCATTGAACGTCATGAAGAGAAGGAAGGGTCACTGCATCCAAGAAAGAAGCTATTTCTGACTTGATCATTTTTTAACAGCTGCGTCAGCACTTCATGTTTTTTTTATTTGCCCTTTTTTAGGGCTGAAAAAAAGACTTTTAAGAAGACAGAAGACATCTAGTATGTATGATTTTTTTCAGGTCTTCTTAGGGATAGGAGGTTGGTAGGTTTTTTCAAATGGGGTGGGGGGGTGGGTTGGGAATTGAGGACACCTAGTTAGTGGGGAAGACATAATTAAGGATAATTGGGGGATTGTTGACTATGCCATGTCCATTTCTGTCTTTCTACATAAATTTAGAGCCCCCACTCGCCACCATGGGCAGGTTCCCTCCTGTTTATTTTAATTATAGCCACCATCTCCTGGTCATGGGTGAAAGCATGGGGTCAATTATGCTTCCCAACATTATGATTTAATTGGAGCTCTATTGTGTGGGACACTATGTCCTCCCTGCTTCATCATTTTATTTTAAGTCCCAATGTTCTTTAAATTAAAGCATGGGGTTGTGGGTTGGTACATTACTAGCCAATATCTGACCAGTCACTGGTCTTTTATTACAGCAAGTGGCCACTGTTTGCTCATGGCATGACTAGTGGGGGCATGGGGAGGTATGAAACTTCCCTTGTACTAATATAATGAACATTTGCTCGGAAGAGCCAAAATTCTAAACCCGGCACAAGTAGCTGTGCTGGAAAATTACTGAGATGGTGACTTTTTCAGATTTGAGAATTGATGGCCTAAATTTTGCTATATCGTTATCAATCCATGGTTTAATGAATACAGCCCAAATAAGTATTTTCCTTAAAGGAACACTATAGTCACCTAAATTACTTTAGCTAAATAAAGCAGTTTTAGTGTATAGATTATTCTCCTGCAATTTCACTGCTCAATTCACTGTCATTTAGGAGTTAAATCACTTTGTTTCTGTTTATGCAGCCCTAGACACACCTCCCCTGGCTATGATTGACAGAGCATGCATGAAAAAAACTGGTTTCACTTTCAAACAGATGTAATTTACCTTAAATAATTGTATCTCAATCTCTAAATTGAACTTTAATCACATACAGGAGGCTCTTGCAGGGTCTGGCAAGCTATTAACATAGCAGGGGATAAGAAAATCTTAATTAAACAGAACTTGCAATAAAGAAAGCCTAAATAGGGCTTTCTTTACAGGAATGGAAGGCTGTGCAAGTCACATGCAGGGAGGTGTGACTAGGGTTCATAAACAAAGGGTTTTAACTCCTAAATGGCAGAGGATTGAGCAGTGAGGCTACAGGGGCATGTTCTATACACCAAAACTGCTTCATTAAGCCAAAGTTGTTCAGGTGACTATAGTGTCCCTTTAAATGACAAGCCCATTTTAAATTAATTGAAAACTCCTAGCAGCTTTGGGCTAGTTAGACACAGACAATAATAAGCGTGCTTGTACCAGGTGTGTCTGTTACTTAATGCATTGACTCATTGGTGAGAAAGCAGCAATTAGTGCTGTCCCCACCCTTAATGTTACATTTTCTACATTTTCTCCTTCCCTTAGGGGATGTTTAATTGCATATACTTTGTTAATAGAAAAGCCTTGACGTTTTTTGTTTTTCAGATCTACATTAAATTTCATACAGAAAATCACACTGTTCAAAGTGTGTCTGTGTGTGTGAATAGGTATAGATAGAGTGACAAATATATATACGATTCTGAATAACTGTTCAACATCTTCTCTGAAATCTTAGTATTCTAGGAGCAAAGCACTGGAATGTATGAATGTAATATTTAGCAAGCACATTGTATTTTATTATTATATACATGAAATCCTTTTGTTTTTCTACGTGGCAGTTTCAAATGAAGTCATGTGCCTGTTTTGCCTGCAATAACAGCTGAAATACATTAGTGGAACCTGCTCTACTTATTGTGTTTCCATGAAAAACAATTTAATTGATTCACTGATTGCCATAGTATATCTAACATCAGGCTTTCATTGAAAACACATTACACTACTAAAACCCCATAGTCATTTATAATAGATGGTTTTAGTAAATAGAACTGCATTCCATTTTACCTGTTGGCATTTCTTCTATAAATGTTATATACTAATAATAGTCTTGTAATAATAATTTTTTTCTTTCATTTTCTCCTCTGCCTGTGAGTCGTAACGTTTTTATACTTGACTACAACATTTCTGATGTGTTAATCCTGCAGCCAAATGTATATATTTACAGTTCTAAAAGGGAGCCCATCCCAAAAAATATTTGGTTCTGTCATTTTTTTTTTGTATCACTCTCCTTTAGTATTAAAATGAAAGTTAAAGAATCATAGTTACCTTGTTTCCAGCACCAGGACTCTTCCTATGAGGCAACCTGCTGTTCTTCTTTCGTGCTCTAATCTAATTCAATGCTTCTTATATAATGCCGTGCTTCACAAATCAAATGCTGCTAGATTGAATTCACAAATGGAGCCTCATGTAATTTTAGTGGTTCTCAACTGGTAGCAACTAGTGCATCATAATAGTCAGGTCCTTAGGAAACATTTTAAATTGAATGGGTTGCTAAGCTATAGCTATATACACAGGATTGGTCCCTAAAAAAATGTTAAAGGGTTACTCCAAAGGGTTACTGTGCTAATATTAATATTTTGTAACTATATACTAAGGCGCTTACTGCTACTCTCCATTGTTTTTGTTTTGTTTCTTTCTTTACCATAAAATAAGCCAAAGCCATCCTTTGAATCCAACACCTGGCTATGCTGTTTGTAAGGCGATCTGCATCTATTTTTTCTTTTACAGTCCTAGGTCCAATCAAATGTGGGGAGGGCCGCACAGAGGGCGGGATCAATGTTGAGACAGAGTAAGTGAAGGAGGTAGATAGGACTTTATATTACAGGTGAGCTCACAGTGCTACCTGCGAGTAAAGAAACTGATCTGTCGCTGACAACGGACTACGGACTTTTTACTAAATCATGTGTGTCTAGGGTGCAAATAGACTCCAGCACAAAATGACAGATTTCTGAAACACTGCACATACAGATTGTTTGCACCATAACCACTTCAAGCAGATGTGTCGTGGTGTTTGGAGAAACGCTTTATGAACTTGTGATATTTCATCACATTTTGTTTTGTTTTTTTACCTTGATAGTGTGTTGAACCACATATAACCAATAAAACAGGACTTGGCAAATGTGTTCAGCATTTAGGAGCCAGCTAAAAAAGTTAGGAGCCAGTTGTTGTTGTTTTTTTTAAAGGGACTTTAAAAAAAAAAAAAACAGAATCACTACAGATTAATGTTGTTTTTCTGGTGCCTATAGCCTGTCCCTGTAGCCTTTTCAATGTAAATGCTGCATTTTTAGAGAAAAGGCAGTGTTTGCATTGCTGCCTACTAAGACCTCTAGTGACAGTCACTCAGATGACCTCTGTATGAATGCCCTGAATGTTACCCATAGAGTACATGTACAATATCCTTCCATTCGCTTTCCATAAAGATTGATGATCTCAACTATGGAGGTGGGACAAGCCGCTGGCGAAACCGGCACAGCGTTGGAAAAAAGGTAAGTAAAAACACCTTTCCTGTGATCGGAGGGGGGCAGGTACCTAAACAGACACACTAAATCTGACGGGCACACACAAACACTGACACACACTGACAGACATACACACACGCACAGACTGACAGAGAAATACACTAACACTGAAAGAGGCAAACATACACTGACACACACTGACAAAAACACACACACACACACTGACAGAGACATATACACACACACTGACAGAGACATACACGCACACACGGACAGAGACATACATACACACACACACACACTGTCAGAGACACACACATTGACATAGACATACACACACTGACATACTCAGACATACACACATTTTCTCACACACTCACAAATTACATTTTTTAATTTTAATCCACCCAGCCTCCCTACCTTTGGGAGAGCTGAGTGGATCTTTCCCTGGTGACCAGTGGCGATCCCAAAATATATAATAATAATAATGGTAATTGCAACATAATTCATAACAAGCAGCCAGGATTGAAAAGAAAATGGAAACATTTGTTGATGGCTCATAAAATCTGTCTTTTTTAGATCAATAAGATACAATTCTATATCACTAGAAAGATGCAATGTAATGTAAAAAAAGGTATACACGGAAAATCATGATAAAGCGAAGAACACAACGGTACAGTATATTTAATAACTTATCACTATTTCTGTTAGCACTGAGTCAAGAAACCTTTTGCCGAAATTACAGCCTTACAATGGCAACGCGTGGAATAAATGAAGTGTTTTAACTCATCAGGTGTTATGTTAAGCCATTGATTGTATGATTACTTCTATCATTTGTCTTATATTCCTTGGCTTCTTCTAACTAACACGATTCTTTCATCAGCTCCATTGATTTTCTATTGGATTCAAGTCAGGGCTATTAGTTGGCAATTCTAACAGTGTAATATGATTTACCTGAAACCATTTTTTGCACACAGCAGTAACCTGACAATTAGCTAAATCCTATTGGAATACATAGGCTTCATTATCCAGGAAAATGTAACATGCTGAACACTTCAGTTTTGGCTCAAGTAGCCTTTTGCTGTCATTCAACCCCATACAACACTAACAGAATGCTTATGGTAGCTTTAATGCCCTCACGCAGCAAACCTTTTCCAAATCTTCTTCTTATGCACTTTATTTCACCACACTACCATCTATTGATATTCTGCTCTTTTCACTCCAGATGTCCCATTTTTCCTCAGACTAATTTACATGTTTTCTAGCCCACTCTGATTTTTTCCTTCTTTGTTAGGGAGATATAAATGTCCTTTTCCTTGGAATTCTAGAATTTAAGTCAAAGTATTTGAGTGTGCATCTAAAAGTCTTAGCACTCATCTTCAAACCACATTGAGACAATTTATTTTCAATTGACTCAGGTGGTTTTCTTCTGTCATTAAACACAGTGTTTTGATGATTGTATCACTACATGTTGTTATACACCTTCTACTGTCTTTACCACTTTGATTTTCAACCGAGTCTGCAGGTACTTTTTGCACATTTTACAAATACCTCCTTTGTATATATTTCCACCTACTTTTCTTACGAAAGTGTAACTTTCTTCACGCAATGTTTAATTATTTTACATTGCTTTTTACGTGATGAGTATTTTCACTCTTTGTCATCCTACTACGTTACAAAGCTTTACTAGGGCCTCGATTTTAATATTTTTGGATAAACTTTTGAAATGTTATACTATTTTAGGATAAACTTTAAAAATGACTTCATTTAAAAATAAATAAATTTGATTTAGATTTTTCTTATATATTATTTTGTATATATAAATTATTGTTGATATTTTAATATTTTGAACAAATCATTTTTAAAAATGCAAATCATTAAGTCATTTAAAAAGTAAAAAAAAAAAAAAAAGTTATCAAGGATTAGTAATATTTATGATAAACAAGTCAATAACAGCAAAACAACAATGGCCAACTTGATGATATTCACTGAATGAGTCCTCGTATTAGCCCTGATACATGGAAATGAGAGCTGATTCATACTTTGTGTTTGGTTCTATGCTGTTTCACAATAACACCAATTGGCTCTCAGAACAGTCCATCTGACTCTACTCCAAACCCCAGAGTTTGGTTAAAGTACAAGAGTATAAAACGTGTGAACTATTGTTATATGTCACTTTGTATGCCGCATGTAGCTGAATTAATTGTAATACCCATACGTGGGAGAATTAAGTCCCTTTAAACTCAATCTCTCCAAAATAGAACTTTCCTCCCTTAAACATTGCTACTCTTGTGTTTGTCTTCCTCCAAGTCAGTGGCACTACCATCCGCTCCACCTCACAGGCCCGCTGCCTCAGTGTTCTCTTTGATTCCAACCTCTTATTCACCACTCATGTCCAGTCAATTGCCAAATCTTGCCACTTCTATTTCAAAAACATAGCTTGCATCAACCCATACCTAACATAGGATTCTGCTATCTTCTTCAGCCTTTTACTACTGCAGTCTCTTCTGGCCTTACACACTCCTAGTTTTCCCCGCTATAATAAATTGCGGCAGTGACGCTCATCTTCCTGTCCACCCACACATATCCCCTCTGTCAGTCCTTACATTGGCTTCAGTTAGAATATAGGACTCAGTTTAAAATTCTGCTCCTTGCTTATAATTCTCTACTCAAGCCAGCTTCTACCTATTAGAAAATAAAGAATACTAAAGTCTCAGCAAGCTGAGACTCAGAACTGGTTTTAAGCAAAGTATAGGAAATGCTTAATACATATTTTGACTCAAAGAATCAGCACTGAGTACTGGTAGAGGAAGTTATCCATATAATACATCGTTTACTAGTTCCAAAAAGTGCCACAAAAAATAATTGGAATTAAAGATACTTTATTATAATTCAGATAAAAAAAGGGGGGGGGCACTATAAATGGAAATTCAAATTCAAAAGGAAAAAAAAAAACAATAATATGGATAAATATACCAAGTATCAATAGGGGGAGAGAGCAAAACCTGAGGTTATAATGCCGTAGCTAGCCTCAAACAACGAGGTAGAAATAATAGCCATACAACAGGCAGCCAGAGGATTACAAAGGGGATGTATATATACAATGAATCTGCCCTATTGCTCCTAAATGGAACACCTTCAAGGGTGTTCTATGCTGTCCCTAGTAATATATAGCAAGAAATAATACCCCACTAGAGAAAACTTGAAAGGACAGCATGTACAAGGAGAGATATAGATCCAAAGTACAGTCCCTGTAGCTCCTAAGACAAACACCTTCAAGGGTGTTCTGTACTGTCCCTAAAGGAGAAATGGAAAAAAGGAGAAAATACCTCTGCCTGTCTCCCCTTAAGTTAAATAACTCAGTGCTGAAATAAAAATAAAAATAAGGTGAATCAAAAACCTAGTTCCACCATAAGTGAAAAAAGTGAGAGCTAACAATAGGCTACAATAATAATAGGATACAATAATGACCCATCCAAACGCCTACTTAATGCTGAAGACCTGCGTCTATCCACTGTTTTACTTGTATCTCTGACATTAACCTTCAAGACTTCATATTTTATAAGGAGACTGTTAGCTACACTGATCATTAGCATTGTCATATTCACTAGAAGACAGAGTCAAATTGAAGAGAAGGTCTTTTTTTGCATCACCCGTTCAAATCACTCCAATGCCTATTTGGCCTAGGCTTTAACGGGACACTAAAGTCACCAAAACAACTTTAGCTTAACTACACATTTTGTGTATAGATCATGCCTCTGATGTTTCACTGCTCAATTGTCTGCCATTAAGGAGTTAAATCACTTTTGTTTCTGTTTATGTAGCCTTGGTCACACCTCCCCTGACTGTAACTCACACAGGTTGCATGAAAAAAAAAAGGTTTACTTTTTAATCAGATGTAACTTACTTTAAAGGTTTTTATCTCCTCCTCTGTAAATTTAGCTTGAATTACATACAGGAGGCTCCTGCAGGGTCTAGCAAGCTATTAACAGAGCCGGAGATTCTAAATTAAACAACATTTTCAATAAAGAGGGTATAAACATTAGATGACTCTTTACGGGAAGTGTTTAGGAAGGCTGTGTAAGTTACATGCAGGGAGGTGTGACTAGGGTTCATAAACAAAGGGATTTAACTTCTAAATGACAGAGAATTGAGCGGTGAGACTCCAGGGGCATGATCTATACACCAAAACGGCTTAATTAAGCTAAAATTGTTTTGGTGACAATAGTGTCACTTTAATATGTCACTAGTTGCCCTGCTTTTTTTTTTTTTTTTAATTCTTTATTTTCGTTGTGCAAGTGATAACAATGCATCTTACACTGCCACAGCGGCGTATGCAAGTACAGTTTGACACAATAGTACATATGTATGACAGTTTGGTCTTAGCACAATTTTCATATTATGAAGATATTCAAGCTATTATAACATGTTTTATGCGGGTCTCGACAATTGTAGCATTCAGAGTTACTCGAGTAAGAGAGGAAAGAGACGTGGCCCCCTTAAAATAAGGATTTGCACGTTATGTAGCACGTTTAGGTTTCATGGGATTAGGTCCCCGGCCATAGGTCTCCATGTGTTCTGCTAGTACCTTAACATATTAGCTGGAGCAGAATAGGCTTAGGTGGAGCATACATATTGGTAAGGCCAGTATTATTAGGTACGTTAAGCAGTGGTATCAGTACAGTACCCTATCTCCTGGAGTGCATGGTCAGGTAACATACAATTCTAGTATAGGAGAGCTTACATGTGAGGAGGCATTTAGGGAGAACATGCACAATTTTTGCAGATTATAATGGCAAGCGCAGAACCATATCTAGCTGTGACTAGTGGTATGCACTTGTGGGCGACTATAGGCCTTCAAAACAGTATGACATTTAGCAAAAAACATAACAAGAAAAACACAAAAAAAGAAAAAGAAACAACGTTATGCTGAATAGCGCTTAGCGCCTAGCGTGGTCTTGTTTGGCAAGATAAGATTTTGGTCTCGGAAATATTACTTGCTACTATTTCACCTTACAAAGAAAGGAAAAGCAAAATGGCCGTGTCACCAGCAAATCAACTTAGAATCACAGTGCTCGTAAGGATGTCCGTGACCAGTGTCTCTGAGTAAGTGCTGCTGAGCCTCAGCCTATACCAGTCAGTGGCAGAATTGCTTCATGGCTAGGGATAACTTCTCTCCAGGGTCGGGTGCCTCTCCAGCCCCAGGTCCAAGTGAGAGCCGCCATCTGTGTACCACCGACTCGGGTACTTCTAGAGTCCGAGCCTGACCCTTTTTTAGGGTGATCGGAGGATATAGATGTTGTTCGCCGCTGTGTGCGGTCTATCTTCCATCTTCGTGGGCGATGTAGGGTTTGCTTGCCCCGTGTGGCTCTCGGCCTGGGTGGGCATACGTTTGGGTATATATGCTGCTTCACTGTAGTTGTGCCCTGAGTAGGCCCCTGTGCCGCTGGTTTCCCGCCTTTCCTCACTCTCTTCATGGGCCCCGCTGCAAGGCGTCGCCGGAGTTTGAGCCAAAAGCGGTGGAAGATCAGGTCAAGCCGTGTCATGGCCTCAGCGATATAGTCGCGGGAATCCCCCAGGGTGGAACTCGCTGTGTTTGAGTCCACATGGAGAGGATCCGCCATTTTAGGATCTCAGAGAGCCGGTCACCGCAGTGTTCTCGCCTTGGTAGGTATCTGCGGACGTGCTTAGTCAGCTCCGGGGAGACCGGGATAACCCCCACCGGTCGGGGGGGGGGGGAATAGGGGTGTTGTCGAACCCAGTCTAGATTCAGAGCTCGGGAAGATCGGCCGCTTCTCCCTCGCCCCGCTCCCAGCAGGCCGCAACCGGACTCCCCGGTAAGTAATAGGACAAGTCCTCGTTTGAAGTGACAGACAGCTTGCCCGGGGGTCCCCTGCTTCCAGGAACAGTTAGATTTGGTCTCGGAGGCCAGTAAATCAGGAGTTAAATCCTTTTGTCGATTTAGTAGAGCAGGAGCTCCAGCGTTTCACGTCTGGCTCTCTTGACGGTCAGGCCCCGCCCCCCAGTTGCCCTGCTTTTTAAATATTGCTCTCTAAACCTATTTTTTTCCCAAAATATTAAAGACTATTATACTCTCAGGTTTATTTTGACACACAGTGCTGAAGTGTCAAGAATTGACCAGGGAATTTCACATTTTAAGCCTAAATATTCAAACAGGAAAACAGTTGTAAAATTCTTTCAGTATTTGTCCTATCATTTGCAGTTCCCTGGTTAATTACTGATAATTCCTGGTTTAGTTATTAACTCTAACAATGTGTCTCAAACTAGACGGTTAAGGCTTTTTTTTTTGTAATGTCTAATCATACCTCTTGCCTCTGTGAAACTGAATAATATTATCGATGGCACTGCAGGTTGTCAGCGATTAGAACAAGGAATGCATTCTGGGAAATCAGTCATGAGTCAGATTAGCACAATGAGGCTCTGTCACATTCTAGGAGATAAGTATCCAAATGATGTCAGAGTACAAATAGAAGTCATCATTAAAATGACTGCAACGCATTATAAAAATGTCAAGGGAGTAAAAAAATGGTAATGACTCATTTTCATGGAAAGGTGAGTAAAATATTTGACAGCCCAGTCTGTAACAAAGTTACAGCAGGTAAAAGAGCTACTGCACATCAAAATGTTGTATATGCAAAACCTTAAACCATATCCGCTTTATCCACTAAGGCTATTTCACAAAATAGTGAGGTTGTAATGAATAGTTGCAAATTGTAAACAATATTAAATATCCAATTCAAAATAGTTGGAGATTTTGTTCCAAAATTTGTATTTTGGCCTAAAGTTCCTTAAAATTTGAAAGCTTTATTTGTTTGTTCGTTACGTATTGTATTTTATAGATCTTCAGTTCATGTAAAAGGGCACTGTCAGCAATATGACGACTGCAGTGGTTGTATTTCTTATACACCCTGGAACCATCCATCTGTTTAATTCCTTAAAGTGACTTTTTAAGGACCAAAAAACATACCTCCCAAATGTTGCTATGCAGGAGGAATCCCTTTTTTGGGCTCAAATCCCTCTGTCCTTCTTTCCCATCCTAATGTCTCGTTCTTCTAGAAGCTCCATAGCAATAATACTCCCAGTAATGTGTCTTTAAACTACAATAAATGTGTTTAGAAATCAGTCTGTGTAAATCAAATACATTGCACTTGTTCCTAAAATTAAAGCATTCCCCTTTGTCCATTGCAAATGTTCAGAGGTAAGAAAACAGATTTCGTTTAATTAATTGAGTTTGGTGTATAGATTATGCTCTTGCAGTTTAAATGCTCAATTGTCTGCCATTCACAAATGAACCTTTAAATAGCAGAGAATTGAACAGTGACACTGCAGGGTTATGATCTATAAACCAAAACTTAATTTTTAAGCTAAAGTTATTTTGGTGCTTAGAGTATCTATTAATGGACCATATTCATAACCTATTAATAATCACAAACTGGTCCCTGAGGACCCAGTGCTAGAACGGAATATCCAGCGTATTTTGCTTTTTTTTTTTTTTTTTACCTCTGTAGAGCACTTTATCCACTAAATGATCTCTATACAGCCCTCCATCCATTAAATGAGCTCTAAACATCCCTCCATCCATTAAATGAGCTCTAAACATCCCTACATCCAATAAATGAGCACTATACAGCCCTGCATCCATTAAATGAGCTCTATACATCCCTACATCCATTAAATGAGCTCTAAACATCCCTACATCCAATAAATGAGCGCTATACAGCCCTCCATCCATTAAATGAGCTCTATACAGCCCTCCATCCATTAAATGAGCTCTAAACATCCCTACATCCAATAAATGAGCGCTATACAGCCCTCCATCCATTAAATGAGCTCTAAGCATCCCTACATCCATTAAATGAGCTCTAAACATCCCTACATCCAATAAATGAGCGCTATACAGCCCTCCATCCATTAAATGAGCTCTATACAGCCCTCCATCCATTAAATGAGCTCTAAACATCCCTACATCCATTAAATGAGCTCTAAACATCCCTACATCCAATAAATGAGCTCTATACATCCCTCCATCCATTAAATGAGCTCTAAACATCCCTCCATCCATTAAATGAGCTCTAAACATCCCTACATCCAATAAATGAGCGCTATACAGCCCTCCATCCATTAAATGAGCTCTATACAGCCCTCCATCCATTAAATGAGCTCTAAACATCCCTACATCCATTAAATGAGCTCTAAACATCCCTACATCCAATAAATGAGCTCTATACAGCCCTCCATCCATTAAATGAGCTCTATACATCCCTACATCCATTAAATGAGCTCTAAACATCCCTACATCCAATAAATGAGCGCTATACAGCCCTCCATCCATTAAATGAGCTCTATACAGCCCTCTTTCCATTAAATGAGCTCTAAACATCCCTACATCCAATAAATGAGCGCTATACAGCCCTCCATCCATTAAATGAGCTCTAAACATCCCTACATCCATTAAATGAGCTCTAAACATCCTTACATCCAATAAATGAGCGCTATACAGCCCTCCATCCATTAAATGAGCTCTATACAGCCCTCCATCCATTAAATGAGCTCTAAACATCCCTACATCCATTAAATGAGCTCTAAACATCCCTACATCCAATAAATGAGCTCTATACATCCCTCCATCCATTAAATGAGCTCTATACATCCCTCCATCCATTGAATGAGCTCTATACAGCCCTCCATCCATTAAATGAGCTCTAAACATCCCTACATCCATTAAATGAGCTCTAAACATCCCTACATCCAATAAATGAGCTCTATACAGCCCTCCATCCATTAAATGAGCTCCATATAGCCCTCCATCCATTAAATGAGCTCCATACAGCCCTCCATCCATTAAATGAGCTCTAAACATCCCTCCATCCATTAAATGAGCTCTATACATCCCTCCATCCATTGAATGAGCTCTATACAGCCCTCCATGCATTAAATGAGCTCCATACAGCCCTCCATCCATTAAATGAGCTCTAAACATCCCTCTATCCATTAAATGAGCTCTATACAGCCCTCCATCCATTAAATGAGCTCTATACTGCCCTCCATCCATTAAATGAGCTCTATACAGCCCTGCATCCACTAAATTAACTCTAAACATCACTGCATCAATTAAATGAGCTCTATACAGCCCTCCGTCCATTAAATCAGGCTTCCCCAAACTCCGGCCCTCCAGATGTTGCTGAACTACAACTCCCATGATTCTCAGCCTATGTATTTCATTCATAGAATCATGGGAGTTGTAGTTCAGCAACATCTGGAGGGCCGGAGTTTGGGGAAGCCTGCATTAAATAAACTCTAAACATCCCTGCATCCATTAAATGAGCTCTTTAAAGCCCTCCATCCATTAAATGAGCTCTATACAGCCCTCCATCCATTAATTGGGTGTGACATTCAATTCTGATAGAGGATCTTTAACCCCTTAAGGACACATGACATGTGTGACATGTCATGATTCCCTTTTATTCCAGAAGTTTGTTCCTTAAGGGGTTAAAGGCTGTTTTATTATGATGGACCCTATTACATGACATCAAATTCTTTAAGAAAGACTACTGTGCATTTTATTTACCTCCTTCTGTTTTATAGCACAGCTATTTATGACCGTTCATGCTTTAGGAAATAAATAAACCAGGATCTAGTTGTGCAATTTGTGTTGAAGAGCTGATCAGGTTTCCATACTGGTCCGAGAGGAAGAGCACTATTCCCCTGTGTTTAGAACACATAACAATCTAATGGTATTTCCTGCATTACGAGGAGCTGGAGGTCCTGCTAGAGGACGTAGAACCACAGACAAACTAAAGGGAAGGACAGATAGGCACAATACATTATCAAATAACTTTATGATGAATATAATTTATTTATGTTGTGTTTCTTTTCAGTTAGTGCAGACATTGCATGTCTTCTATAAAAAGTCTCAGATTCACCAGTGATGCAACTGAACATGTAGCTTATAAACTGTAGTATCAAAATCCATTGTGAATGGGATAGAATTTTCATTGGGACATACCTCCCAAAATTTCATACGATGGTATTCAGTTCTTTATAGTTTTTAGAATATAAAAGCTGAACAAAATTCATGGACTGACTCATATTCCTATGCAATGTCACATTACTGCAATTTTACACTGAATTAATGCATAATGATTATGGCCTTGAGCGCCTTCAACACAAACTACATGTGATTAAAAAAAAACACTGCACAACATTAAATAAATTAGATAATAACAGAGGCACAGCAAGCACAATTCTTCAATAAGAACAATTATCAAAAAGATTTGCATTATATTGCATAACCAGAAATAATTAGAGGGTATGCCAAACACATTGTGCATATAAGGAATAACATATTACTTATGGTTTATGTGTAACATTCAAATTTTCAAATAAATTCAAAGTTTCATTGTTACCAACAAGAGCATGATAATAAACATGAAATCTATTTGGAAAAGTAATGTTTTTAACGCCTTAAAGGGACACTATAGTCACCAAATCAACTTTAGGTTAATGAAGTTGTTTTGGTGTATAGCTAAGGCTCCTGTAGTCTCACTGCTTAATTATCTACCATTTATGAGTTAAATCAATTTGTTTATGCAGCCCTAGTCACACCTCCCTACATGTGACTTGTGCAGCCTTTCTATACACTTCCTGCATCTAATGTTTACACTTCCTTTATTGTAAATTCTGTTTAATTTAGAATTCCTGTTAATAGCTTGCTAGACCTTGCAGGATTCCCGTGTGTAATGAAAGGTTTAATTTACAGCATGAAATAAAAACTGTTAAAGTAAGTTACATCTGATTGAAAATGAAACGATTTTGTCAGGGGAGGTGTGGCTAGAGCTGCATAAACAGAAACAAAATTGTTTTAACTCCGAAATAGCAGTTCCTAAATGGCACAGAATTGAGTCAGACAGAGGCATGATTTATACACAAAAAAAATCATCCATTAAGCTAAAGTTGTTTTAGTGACTACAGTGTCTCTTTACGTATTGAGGGTTTAACAAATATTTGTTTTTCATGAAACCTTCCTTAAAAATGTCATGCACTACAGATCTTTGAGATTATGAAGAATTGCATATGTTAGAGCTTGTGGTTTATTTACTTGCAGAGAATGGGAGCTATCTGCGGTAAAATTGTTTTATTTTAATGTGGGTGCATTTTAGACAGACATCCTTTGATTCATACGGACCCTAGACACCGGTCTACATTGATTAATGAGAAAATATCCCAGTAAACATTATTTTTTGCATAGATAGAAAACAAAGCTAAGATGTGTATGCACAACAAAGCAAATGACTGCTTCTCAACAAATATAGTTTACCTTGCTCATCCCACCTATACTTTCAGTGTTGGCATATGAAGGACAATCACAATTTTTCAGACAGATGCTCCATGTTCTTTTAAATTTAAGATTTAGCAAATTACAGTACAAACCAGTTCAGTCCGATACAGTCAGGATACACATTGCAAATGAAGAGGGGAAACAAACGTTTTGTTTAATTTATTTTCTCTGTGTGCGTTCTCTGTGCTGACTGCCAGACGCAAAGGACACTAGGAGTTGAGATGGAGGTTCTCAACTGCAGGACAAGTAAGTGTGGATTTCGAAATGTAATATTATTTTCCACGCCTCCCAACATTTCAAATGGACAAGGATGGATGCTATACTTTTAGGGGTGTAACTAAGGGGGGAGAGGCCAGGGTTTGGATGGGACAAATACATTTTAGTTGACTTCGTAATAACAATTATTGCAACTAATGTGCAATTTAGAACAAAAACAAAGTATCCTATTTATACAGACTGATTCCTAAACATATTTGTAAAGGAGAACCTTGTCCTTCTACACGACACAGAACACTTTTCTTCCCACCGTGGTGCTATACTCTTGACACAGCAGATGCAACCTAGAGAGCAGCTTTGATGTTGACCTGTTGATGCTGCCAGAACGACTAAAGCAAAGCTGAAGGAAGACCAGGGGACCAGAGATGACTGTCTGAAACTCCTCATCGGATCGGAAGTTAGCTCCGGCCTGGCAGCTGGGTGATGGAGATGGCTGACAAGATGAGCTTTCTGGAGACACCTTGTTTGCAGGGACATCTGCTTTGGGTGGGGAGTTTGGGGTCCTGATCTCCCTGTCTGAAGAAAGATCAGTGGGGGGTTGACTCTTATCCGCCCAGACAGAGTGATGTTGGGGAGGTAACTTTACTTTGTAATGCTGATCTCACCGTGGAAGATGAATACAGATTGTAGTTTAAAGACACGTTACTGTATGATTGGTTTGGAGATTGGTTAAACACTTAGATACACCAACCATATGGAGTTCTTCGAAATAAGGGAAAGCGGGATTTAGACCAAATACACTGACTGACCTTCCTAAATAGGGACAGTTAGGTTTATGATATATATGAATGATATGCAAACATAATGTAAAAAATCACAGGAAGTGACAGTCCCCCTTTAAAATTTTACTTCCTTTAGTAAAGTTTTGCTTTTTACATCTTTCTTAAAACCATGCTAATCTCCTGGCTTTTGGTACTTGACTTTTAAACTAAGTTTTCTTGGTCAGCATAAAGTTTGAACTCATTATGACCTTAATTCCTGAATACTTGTTTGACTTTTGAAGGACTTTACCCAGAGTACACCTTGAGCTTTTAAGATATGAGTTAATCCTTTGAATCTGGTTAATAAGTAATGCTTTTATCTCTGGAATGCAGACTTTTGAGGGTTGGCATATTTTATGTTATAACTCTCTTAGAATTAGAGCCCTTTTTAATAGAATTGTTTACTTCTTTTTAAAAAAAAAAAAATTTGTATTTTTGTTGTGCAATGGCATAACAATACAACAATAGACACGGTCTCTCACAGTAACAAAAGTCAGCAAACAATTTAAAGTATTGCTGCATTCATATGACGAAGCATCTTCACAATATTTTAAAATATTAAGGAAGTGGCATGTATTGTCATTTATTCAACAGAATAATCCACTTAGGACCAGTGGTGTATCCTGGTTTTGTGCTGCCCTAGGCAGAACAAAACTCAGGCGCGCCCCCCCCCCCCCCCCCCGCGCGCCACCCCCACCCAACCTTTACCCCGCCCCGCATTCTAAATACACACACACACATTCACTGACAGATACGCATACACTAGCTAACAGAAACACACACTAACAGACAAACTCACACTCAGTAACAGACAAACTCACACTCAGTAACAGACAAACTCACACTCAGTAACAGACAAACTCACACTCAGTAACAGACAAACTCACACTCAGTAACAGACAAACTCACACTCAGTAACAGACAAACTCACACTCAGTAACAGACAAACTCACACTCAGTAACAGACAAACTCACACTCAGTAACAGACAAACTCACACTCAGTAACAGACAAACTCACACTCAGTAACAGACACTCAGTAACAGACACTCACTAACAGACACTCACTAACAGACACACACTAACAGACACACACTCACTCACTAGCAGACACATACACTAACATACACACACACTCACAGGCAAACACACACACGGTCAGACAGACACACACACACACACACACACTCACAGGCAAACACACTAACAGACACACACACACTCACTAACAGACACACACACACTCACTCACTAACAGACACACTCACACACACTCACTAACAGACACTCACATTAACACTTTTTTTTTTTTTTTTACTTTAACCCCCCAGCCTCCTTACCTTTGGGAATGCTGGGGGGGGGGGGGGGGGCTTCTTTTTTCCCTGGTGGTCCAGTGGCTTTTTTTTTTAACTTTAACCCCCCCAGCCTCCTTACCTTTGGGAATGCTGGGGGGGGGGGGGGGGGGCGCTTCTTTTTTCCCTGGTGGTCCAGTGGCTTTTTTTTTTTAACTTTAACCCCCCCCCAGCCTACTTACCTTTGGGAATGCTGGGGGGGGGGGGCTTCTTTTTTTCCCTGGTGGTCCAGTGGCTTTTTTTTTAACTTTAACCCCCCCAGCCTACTTACCTTTGGGAATGCTGGGGGGGGGGGGCTTCTTTTTTCCTTGGTGGTCCAGTGGCTTTTTTTTTTAACATTAACCCCCCCCCCCAGCCTCCTTACCTTTGGGAATGCTGGGGGGGGGGGTCTTCTTTTTTCCCTGGTGGTCCAGTGGCTTTTTTTTTTTAACTTTAACCCCCCCCCAGCCTACTTACCTTTGGGAATGCTGGGGGGGGGCTCCTTTTTTCCCTGGTGGTCCAGTGGCTTTTTTTTTTTTTAACTTTAACCCCCCCCCCCCAGCCTCCTTACCTTTGAGAATGCTGGGGGGGGGCTTCTTTTTTCCCTGGTGGTCCAGTGGCTTTTTTTTTAAACATTAACCCCTTCCCCCAGCCTCCTTACCTTTGGGAATGCTGGGGGGGGGGGCTTCTTTTTTCCCTGGTGGTCCAGTGGCTGCTGGGCGGTCGGGCGGCGCTGCTGGGCGGGCGGCGAGGGAGCACTTCCTTTGAGCTGTCTGCTCAGCTCCCTCGCGCGCCGCACAGTGAGGCTGGGAGGCGGAGCCGGAATATGACGTCATATTCCGGCTCCCAGCCTCACTGTGCGGCGCGCGAGGGAGCTGAGCAGACAGCTCAAAGGAAGTGCTCCCTCGCCGCCCGCCCAGCAGCGCCGCCCGACCGCCAAGCAGCAGCCCAGCATGTCTGTTAGCCGCAAGGCTAACAAGACATTTGCCTTGGGCATTTGGGGGGCGGCTTTTTTTGCCGCCCCCTGGAAAATGCCGCCCAAGGCAAATGCCTTGTTTGCCTCGCGGCTAATACGCCCCTGCTTAGGACGCCCCCAAACTGTCACATGGTAAGCGGATTAATTGATGGCAGTGAAATAATAAGAGACTTACAAAATAACAAACAAATTGAACAGTAAAGATAGCAAGAACAAAACCAAAAAGAGACCCATCGCAGAGCCAAGATCAGCCTATGCCCTCCAGGGGCAGAACACAGCCCTGTAATGGAAAGAAATGCGTCAGGCCTCATTGCTCCAGTGTAGGTATGTGCATCAGGCCCTGTGTCAACATCAGCATTGCTCGCAGTATCTAAGCCTCCCAGGAAGTCCCAGATTGTGACCCAACTGGATCGAGTCCCTTTGCTGATATGTACTTAGATGTGGAATATTGTATTTTCTTTTTTTGTCAATCATTTTTTATTGAGATTTTCCAAGTTATCAACAGTATCACATAGCTTAATTGGCAAACATAGCTCTGTGTGTAACAAGTGCTAACATGGTTACTTCGAGTATGCAGTTATAACATTGCTAGGGAACGTATCTCGGGGAACCAAGTCTAGCTAGGTCTTCTTATCCTTTGTAGCATGTCAATCTCAGTCGGTGTCTATCTGGCCTCAATTTCGTGCACCTTTGTTTGGTGGTATGTAACCATCTCCCCCCCATTATCGTCAGCTTAGCTCCTGTCTCATCTCTGCTAGGATATCTCCTTAGTACTCTGATGCCTTTGTCAAGCTAGCCTGTAGTCAAGCTCTGTCCGTGTGGGGGTTTCTGGTTGTTACAGCGTTAGGTTCTGGCCTCTGTACCTCGTGGAGCGTGTTTGGTCAAAGGCTCATTAGTCGGGGGGGGAGGGGGGTATTCGTCGTCCCCTGTGAGTCTTGTATTAGTGGGGCTCCGTGTCGGGTCGGCTAACTGTGTTTTTGGGTCTAGGTTTGTCTGAGGACCCATGTCTGGGCGACTTCTGGTTCCTATGCCTACGTGTGTTTACACTTGTCGTCAACTGCAATGTTGGCCTGCCTGTTTGGCGGATGCCGGACTTGTTCCGTTCGGCCGGTTTTTGGCTCTTGTCTATATCCGACCTCAGCGTTGTTTGTCTGTCTGGGTAGCGTCTTGCCAGGGCGGGGCTATCCTTGCCCTCCGCCCTGTGTTGTGGGAAGGGGCGGGGTTGTCAGGTAGAGGGCAGGTAAGGAGGGAGGTGGGGAGGGGGGGGAGGGTAGGAACAGGTAGGGTTGGGGTTTCCGATGCCCGGGTGAGGTCCCGCCGAGTTTTTGCAGTTCCCATAACCTATCGACACGGGGTATGTGTCGGCTGTCTATGCGTCCCAAACCAGCCTCCACGGGCCACGCACCTGTCCCATGTATATCTAGGCGATTCCCGTAGAGACGTAGAGCCGCCAGGGGTACCACTTTAGTGCGCATTTGTCCGAACGTCCCTGCAGGGAGGCCGTCAGTATCTCCATGTCATATATGCTCTCAACTTTGTCTACCCATTGTCTGAAGGTGGGTGTCGATGTGTGTTTCCAATGCAGGGGTATCAACGCCTTTGCGGCATTCAACAAATGGATGGTAAGGGAGTGTTTGTATTTCTGCGGGGGGGGTGGGTGTATGGTGTAAGAGCATCATCATGGGTTGTAGGGGGAGGTCGTCCCCAGTGATTTCTTTGATTTTTGTGTTGATCAGCTGCCAGTATGTCGTTACACGTGGACATGACCACCAGATATGTACGCTTGTTCCCAGGGCCGTGCCGCACTTCCAGCTCGATTTCTTCAGTGCCGCCGCTAGTTCCTCCAAGGTCAGGGGACTGTCAAGTTCTTCTGCGAGTTCTGGTGTGAGTTTATGGGTGACATGTTGAGCCAGATAGTCCGTGATTCGTCGGTGATGAGTTTGTGCTGCAGCTCCTTGTTGGGCTCGAGAGTGATTGTACAGATCCATGTAATAGGCCCTGAATGCTTCCAGGATGCCCTCCGGCATCCCAGTGGTTCGTCCGTTTTGTGTGCTTATCTTGTGTATGTGTTGGGATCTTCGTTTCTCCTGGAGCATTTTTGCCAGAAGTCTGCCACTCTTGTTGGAGTGCTCGTAAAAGAACCTTGCGGATTTCCGCATGGTATGCAGCAGGACCTGGGATAGGAGGTCCGCGAGTGCCCTGCGGGCTTCTGTGAGTCGTAAATATACGTTGTCGTCCAGTGTGTGCTTGTGTGAGTTTTCTAGTTCAGCTATCTTTTTCATTAGGTCAGAGAGTTCACGCGCTCTGTTTTTCCTGCGTTGCGTGCCAATGGATATGAAGGGACCTCGAACAACACATTTATGAGCCTCCCATAGCGTCAGTGGGGACATGTCTGCGGTGTCATTCACTTCAAAGTAGTTTGTGATAATCTGTCGGGCGGATGTGCAGGCCTCCAGGTCTTCCAGCAAGGACTCATTGAGTCTCCACTGGCGTTCCGCGGGCTTAAACAATGGGGATTTTATCTTTAATAGGACCGGTGCGTGGTCGGACTGATGTATTATTCCTATTTTTGCCTCTTGGAGAAGAGACAGACTTTCTTGGGGCAAGAATATCGAATCTATTCTGCTGTATTGTTTGTGTACCGATGAGTAGTAGGAGAAATCTTTGTCATCCGGGTGTGTCACTCTCCAACAGTCTACTAACCCAGTCCTGGGCAGGGATCGTCGTATCGATCGCAAACAGTGCGCTGGGATCGTGCTTGTGCCCCGCGAGGAGTCCAGGCTTGGATCCAGTGGGGCATTGAGGTCTCCGGCCAGCACCAAGAGGCCTTCTCTGAACCTGTCAAGCCTGGTTAGGGTCCTAGCAATGAAGGTGTGCTGTCTTCGATTGGGGCTATATATGCATGCGAAAGTATAGGGGACGTCCACGATGGAGCCCTTGAGAAAGATATATCGTCCGCCTGGGTCTATGAGTGTCTCTTTGTGTCAGAACGGTACCGTGTGTGCGAAAAGGATCACCACCCCTGTCTTCTTTGCATCTGGGTGGTTAGCAAAGTAACCCTGTGGGAAGCGCCTGTTCTCAAGTTTTGGTGCGTCGCCACCTCTAAAATGCGTCTCCTGCAGGAATGCTTCAGGAAAGAGGGGGGGGAGGGAAGTTGGTGGGGTATTCAACTCTCCGGTTTTGGACAAGTCAGTTGGGGAACGAATAGCAACTTTGAACCTCGGTCAGGTATAGTCGTTCGGGGGTTCTGTAACAGCAACCACTCCGAGCTCCGACCGGTATGTGCAGTGTAGGTCAGTTGCGCGGGGTGCGGGGAAGGCCACCTACAGTATCAGTCGCCCTCTCGTGTAGGTGATGTCATTGGCGGGCTCTTTTGGCTCCCAACTCGCTGAGTGTGTCAGCGATTGGGCTAGTTCCCGATGTTCCTCCCTGATTCGTGTTGTGTGGGGTACACACTTCGGGCCAGGTCGCCCCCCGGGTCCTATGAGTTAATCGGTCCATGCTCTGAGTATGGGGGAATCCCTGTCTTGTCTAGTCTGTCTAGCTATGTTTGGGACTCCTGTCAGTGCTTTCTCCCTTTTCGCAGGGGCCTAACCTTCCTCCAATCATCTCCTCAGTCTAGTAGGGGTGTGCAACGTAATGGGGCGGTCCCAGCTTCCTGGACCCCTTCCTCAATTTGTCTTTGTTGTGGGTCCCATAAATTATAACACGGTTAAACATTTACATAACTTAAAACATGGTAGGTCACTTAGCAATGCAAACTTAGCAGGGTCACCTTGTACAACGTCCCCCTGAGAGCCCCCCGGAAACGCAGTCGCTCCACACCACGTCTAACCCTGCCCCAGCCAATGATGGGTCGGTGGCAGGGGCAGAGTCGGACGGCAGGTGCGGCTCGGGCGCGTGGGCGGATCCCGGGTCCCTCGTCGCCCGCCCCCCACTCTCCCCCCAGCCCCTTCTGCGGCCTGTGACCCAAGGTTGCCAATCATATAGTTGTCAATGTTCGGGTGGCCTCTTTTCTTCGTCCTCTTATCTCGTGGCCAGTGAAAAGCAGTGCACAGCAAACCCACAGTCCCTCCTTGTGTGTCGTTCCCCTAGACCATCGGGGCAGCCTCCCCCCTTATCCCCGGTCCATCCACCCAATCTATCCTATCCCCCTGTGGGTTTGAAAGACTTGGCTCGCTTGGTTATCCCGGTATGACCCACATCCCCTGTCCCGTTCCCCCCAAATCACTATACCCCCGTGGGCGGTAGTATCCTCAGGGTTGGCGTGGGGCCTTTGGCATGTGGGGGGAGTAGTACATACCCTTGGGGAACAGTCCCGGTGTCTCTGGGCCACTTCAAATTCTCCGGAGAAGTGGGAGGTGCCGTCCGGCTCCACCGCTCAAGCAGACCGGATTTAGTGGTGTACAGGGCTGTCTCTCGTGGGGCCCTGCGCTCCAGGGGATCCTTCTTAGCTTATTCCTCTGGTAGTCCCAGGCAAGGCTCCCTCCCTAAGAATGTCTGCCGGTGCAGTCGGGCCAGTTGGCCTGGCAGGCGGGTAATCCAAAATCCAGTTTGGGACGGGCATGTCCGGTAGGCCCACTGCGTGCAAGAAGCGTCGGATTTCATTTGGCCATCTCAGGACGTGCCATTGGTTCCCCACTCTGGCTAGCAGGCTAAATGGGTAACCCCACTTATATTGGATCCACTTCTCCTGCAGCACATTTGTGATCGGTTTCAAGGCTCTTCGTGCGTCTAGGGTGATGGAGGACAAATCTTGGTATAACGCTATTTGCGAATCCATGTATCGGATTGAGCGTTGTGCCCGTGCTGCCCTCATTATGGCCTCCTTCAGTTGAAATGACTGGAGGCAACAGATCAGGTCTCTTGGCAGGCCACCCAGCATTATTTATTTTTAGTAGAATTGTTGGATGTTTATAATTCATTATAAAAATATCTTCCAGTTTAAATATAAATTTCTCATTTTAAAATTAATTAGTCTGCAGGGTAGGAATTTTTGATTGGGTCTTCAAACATGGATTTCCATGACAATTATTCGTGTTTCAAGAAATTTACATTTCTCTTGGGAACCGACTTTGTAAAGAAAGCACTCAGTTTGCTCTTTCAGTGCAGGAAGAGCAGACTCTGGATATCCATTAGTTAAGGGAAAGTAGAACCTCATTGCAATGATAAAATATTGGTGTCCAGAAATTGATATATGTTCTGAGCTTTACAAAAAAGTAAGTTTGCTGGAAGTATTGTGTCCTTTTTAAAAACTTACATCCCTTTCAGAAAATCTTTTTAATTTGGAATTTGTTGTAGGCTTCCAAGCATTGAACATTTTTAGTTTTAAACATTATATTAAATGTTTTTGTAGTTGACATCAGTTATTTTTTAGCAATGCAGAGATATCACAGGACACAATAAGAAGTTTAATCTGTGCCTTAAGAACAAAATACTAAAGAAGAGAGTATTATAGTATACCAAATGCTATAGAAATGTTATCAGAATAATGTGGTTTTCAACTAATATAACAAACGTATACCTAAAAATGCTTTTTCAGTTGGAATAACAAATGATAATACATGAATAACCTTAAATTGATACAAAATAATAAACCTTAACCCCTTAAGGACAGAGCTTCAGAAGCTTGTATTTCACTTAATGACGGCATTGTTTGCATTTTTTGCTGTTTGCGTTCAACTGCAATTTGCATTTTACTAATTTATTGCACTGACGCATATTATATACCGTTTTTTAAAGGACAGAAAGGGCTTTAATTTGATGTAACATATATATACATAAATGCTTATCTATTATAAAAAAATACAGAAAAATGCAAAAAAAATGAAAAAAATTTAGTTTTGTTTTACAGTTTTTGCAATAATAATGTGTGCACAATTAGTGCAGGTTAAGGAAAGTAATTAAAAATAAATTAATTTAGTTGTTCTGATTTACAGAATATATAATGTGTCTTGGATTTTACGTTTTTTTTTTGGTAGTTACAGGTCACAAAGCACAAGGAGTAAAATAAACTTTTAATGTAGAGCGATTTTAGAATTTGGTATGATTGTCTTGTAAGCTTAATAGCCATAAAAGAAAACAAAATTGCCACACAAAAGTATATATTTATATAAAGTAGACACCACAGGCTATTTACCTAAGGTTGTTTTGACACTTTCTACATTTCACCGCCAACCTCTGCTAAATATTGGAGTAAAATTTTGTTTTTTGGGGGGGGTTTGGCACACAAACTTATAACAAAGAACTTCTCATGTGTATTTTGTAAAGTTGGTGTGTGCTATTCCTGTACAAAGTTTTATTTTGTATTCAGTTACATCTGCTGAGTAAAATGACACCCCCACTATTTGGCACTATTTTGTGAAGCTACAGTGCCATATAGGAGACCTGTCCTTTTCAGTATTCACAGTTGAATTTTGAGAGACGGATTTAATGAGCCTATGCTTCCATTTGGGGTATTATAGTAGTTTGTCTGTTAAAAAAACAACAACACAAAGGCCTACCATTTGTAAAAGTAGACACTGCAGGGTATATCATAAGGTGCATATTGTGCCTTAGCATGCCCCCAATTTTTCCACCAATATATGCCAAAGTATGTGGTAAAAAATTATTTTGGGCATTTATTTTACATACGGATTGCATTTTTGCTGGGCATATTGTATATTTCATATGTGCCACTAAGTTCAAAACCCCCAAATTATTCTCAGCTAAGTCTTCTGAGTAAAAAGACACCCCCAACGAATGTCTTTGGCACTATTTCGTGAAGCTACAGTGCCATATAGGAGACCAACTAGGTTGGGGCCCTGGGGGATTTGGCTATTCTATATACCCCATCAAACGTAAAGTACTTAGCTCGCTTTGCAGGCATGAGAGTTTCCACCAGCCTCCTCACATGTTGCGGCAGTTCCTCCAAGGGGATGGTTTATGGGACTCCCCTTATCTTTATGTTCTTCCTCCTGCCTCTGTCATCTAGGGTGCTCACTTGTCTGTTGGTGTCAAGTTGGACCTTTTGCAACTGGTGTACCTTGTCGCTCAGTGTCTGGAAGTCCTGTTTCAGGGCTGCGACATCTGTTTCAGTGGCTTGGGTGCGCGCTGTAACAGCTTGTACCTCTGTGGTCAGTGTTGCCAGATCAGCTTCCCACATTTTCTTGAGGTTTGATTGGAGGCTTAAGAGCATCTCCTGTATATCCTGTTTTGTGGCAGTGGTCAAGTGTCCAGGTGTGCTGGCTGTGTCCTGGGTGGCCTGGTGTGGGCTCTGGGGTGAGTACTCACTTTTAGACTGTTGTGGGGTGGGGTCTCTCGTGGGAGAGGGTTCCTGTGAGTCTCTTGATGGTGTTGAGGCTGACCACATCTGGCCTATGTCGCGCTGTGTTTTTGCTGTGGTCGCGGGCGTTTTTGGGGATTTTCTCCCCATTTCTCCGTTTGCCTGGTATAGTGGTAGCAGGTCTGACAGGTCCGGGTCTCCCCAGAGAAAGTGTTCCCCAGCCGTTGCGTGCGTCCGGCCGGCCGCGCGGTAGGCCGCAAAGCCTCGTTTGCGGTTTTTCTTGCCCGGCGTCGAAAAGAAAGGCATCGGCCGCTTCCGGACGGTGCCCTGAATGCAGCACCGGTGTCTAGAGGTTTGTGGCTTGCGGGATGCTGGCGATATTCCGCGTTATCGGCTGGTGCACACAGGAGCTGTAGGAAATGGCGACCGCTCCTGTGCGCTGCTTGGCTCCGCCCCCCTTAAATGTATTTTTTAACTTGTTAAAACTTTTTTAACTTTTTAAAACTATTTTTTAAACTTTTGTTTTGCTTATTAATTTTTTTAAAGTTTCCTAAACTTTCTTAAAACTTTTTTACAGATTTAACATTTTTCTAAGCTTTTTTTTTTTTTACAGTTAACCCCTAACTAGCAGTAAGCAGCACTAACAGTAAATTCCCAATTTTCCATTAACTCCCACCCACCCCAGCTAGCAAAATATTTAATTATACAATATTTAAATTAGTTAATTAAATAAATGTAACCCCTGAGGGTTAAAAATTAAATAAAAGTTAATCATCAGGAGTTAAAAAAAATTAGATCACAGCATAATACTGTGATCTGTATTTTGATCACTGTAGGCAGTGATCGACTGGCAGGGAAGGGGTTAATTTTTATTTGGACTGGGTAAAGGGTTTTTATTTTTTTTATTTTTTACGTAAACGTTATTCAAACTTTTTTTTCTTAATTTTTTAACTTTTTAAAGCTTATTTTAAAACTTTTTTTAACGTTAGGGGTTAGTTAGCCTAACACTAAATCCCCCAATTCCCCACTAACTTCCACCCTCCCCAGCTAGCTAAATTTATCATTTTAAAATATTTTAATTAAAAAAGAATTAAAAAAGAATTAACCCTCAGGGGTTAAAAAAAAAAATCAGATCATAGTAAAATGCAATCCCTGCCAATTGATCACTGTAGTCAATGATCAATTGGCAGGGAAGGGGTTATTTTTTTATTAAAATGGGTAAAGGAGGTGGGATTTTAATTAAACTTTATTAATTTTTTTGACAGGGGGCAGGATCACTGATGATCCGTCTCCCTGCACTTCACAGTGAACCCAGAAGTGCAGGGAGGCGGAAGGTTAGTATACACCGCACATGCCATCGCTCTGACATGCTGTCAGAGCGGGTACATGTGCTGGGACAGCCCGATCCGGTGCTCCCGGTCTGCCTCTAATACAGAGGCAGACCGGAGCACCATTAACCCCGCGATCACCGCGATTGCGGCGATCTGGGGTTAATTTTAACGGGTGACAGACGAGGTACGTCACTCGTCGTTAAGGCAATCCCCTGAGTGACGGACCTCGTCCGTCACTCGTCATTAAGGGGTTAAGCTTTACGTTAAAAAGAATGGGAAAATATAAATTGGGTTGTCTCTATAATATAGAAAGCAGGGTAGTGGTAAGCGTGGTGTTTAAAATGGTGGCCATACATCTCATAAGGGTCCTGAACTTTGTGTTGAAGAGCTATGAATACAATATAAGAGAGCATGGGGAGCTTCATAGTCATTGAACAATTAATTGATCAAGACTCGACCCTACCCCCTTACCCTTTTCTACCCTTCATACTAAACTGCACATTTTTCATCGGAAATTAATAAATACTCACTGTTTGAGTCCAATTCAACTCAACCTTTATTTTACGACTACTACCCCATTGGCAAATTTAGTTTAGCAGGCTCCTAATTTACAAAAATCTGTTTCCATTTGTTACCCAGCAGTCATAAATTCCTCATATGGTAAACCAACCACCCATCAAATTGGCTGGGAGAGAGAACTGGGAATATCTTATTTAGATGAAGATTGGAATATGATTTTGTTGTTTACTGATAATATTTCTCACTGAACCAACCATACAGAACTTTACTACACATAACTGTGCATTTGTTATTTAACACCTGCCTGATTGAGCCATGTGTAACTTGGTGTTTCTTCAATAAGGTGGTGCAAATGCGGTGGCATGTGTTAAAGATATACATTATTCTGTCATTATTAAGTATTTTAGGGGCAATCATTAAATATCACCATCCTCTGCACTGTCATTGTACATCACCCACACTGCCAGTGAGAAGCAAAGTTGCAAAATAAAATTACATTTAATTAGACAGGAAGGCTCTGCATGGGAAGCAAGTCCATTTTTAGTTACAATTAAATTGTGTTCTGTTTTTTTAATAACTAAAAATATACCCTTAGAATGAATATGGAACTTGGACCATGACCACATGAGTTTAAACGTGCTGAAAACATTTCCTCAGGGTAAGACCCAGACCCAGACGTCTCCATTGATATTATATCTGTTTTTATCCATCTATTTTGCCTCATTACCATGCTGCCTTTGATAATATCCTGGAAGGTCAAAATGTAATTTCTAACTTCCTCTCATCACATCAAAGATAAGGACCAATAAGGGGTTGAATAATTTTGAGACAGGAGAAGTCATTATAAGTTGCATTTTCAGTTGAATTTGGGGAAACCACTTGAAGCATTTGTTGTGTTGAGCACTTATGTTTGATTTGTTCATTGCTAACATCTGAAAGCCTATACATTTTGACAAGAAACCCGATTTACAATGGGGGTTGAAAATGTTGTATTACATCTGTATTACATATTTATATACCAGGCAATATTTGCAATTCCTTTTTTGCCTTACCTCTTGCAAGTGACCATTGTCCCGAGAATCGGTCTCTTCTAGATCTTGTGATACAATTTACATATACTGTTGGTCTTTCCTATTTATTTGATAGCTGCAGATAGTGTGTGTAATTAATATGAACATGTTATTCTATTTTATATCCACATTCTACGAGAATTCCACATTTTGGAACCCAAGTCTTTCCTTTCTGAATTACCTGCCGTTACATCTTTGCATATTTGGATTCTGGATTCTTATTTGAACTAATATGCAATCTGCTAACATTCAACACTGACCATTGAAATTTGCCTTATTCAATCAAATACTGCACATAGAGAGCATTTGATTGATGCAGTGCAGCATATGTGGATTAGCCTCCCATTGTTTCCCCATGAGGAAGCATTGGATTGGCTGTTATCACCAGTTTTGATTATCTCAGCCAGGGAGGCAGAGTGGCTGCAGCAAGACCAGTGCAGCGTGGGAAAACAGGTAAGCAAAAACTACATTTTAAAACCGGGAATAAAACGGGGGAAGATTAGACAAATAAAAAGGTAGGGAATACATGTTTGTATTTCCATTCATTCTAATACCTAATAGTTACTGGTTGTGCTTTTAGGTCTCCTTTTTCATATGCTGGTGGAAAAGAGCTAGGCTTAGAGAAAATCTCACAACACTAGAAGAAAGTTTCCCCCTTCACCCATAAGTGATTGGTAATGCAGGTACATGAAGCATATTTTCTGTTCAGTGGCTCCTTTTATTTTTCAAAATGTTTTTAGATCCTTGCTGGTGACTATGTGCAGTCTTAGGTTCTTTTCCTAACGATAAGGTTTGTTGGAAAGTTTGTGCTAATTTTATCACAGATTACTGGCTACACATCTGTTTTTTTCTCCAGTGGTGATCCTCCTTCAAGACACCACTGCAAGCATCTCTTTTAAACAAGAGCCTATGGTTAGTCATCTGGTATGTATAGGATTCATACCTATTCATTGGAGCGATCCACTGTACCCCACCCTACAAGAGTGAACTCACAAACTAGAATTAATTCAATGCATGGAGGAACAGGCATTTGTGTTCTAGAAACGAGGCATACTTTGATGCGCATACCATGGAAGGAATTTCTGGCCTCTTGTTTTATTTCTTTCTTTCTAGATCTTCAGTTACTTTTTCACTCACTTTACTAGACTTCTAAAAGCTTTTATCCTTTTGACATTTGAAAAGGTTTACTTAACTAGATTGTATCACCTTCGTAAGGACTTAACCCAGTTTTGTTTTCTCGCAGGCTGACTTTTGACATATTGCTTCTATTTTCAAGTCCACTTTCCTCTCTTTAGCACCCTATTTGCTTCAGCAATTACTATTGAGCACCAAAAAAAAGGGGTGATAGATATTCATATTTCATAAGTATTTTGATCCAAGTCAACAAAAGCAATCCATAATTTTATAGTGCAAAGATTAAAGTGCAATCATGTTTTTAGTTATTGATGCTTTTTGTCAGCTGTTGCTTATATGCTTACTTGATTGGGTTGGGCCCTAATGACTCCAAAATAATAATTGATGTGCTTCCTGTGAGTAGGAATCATTCTCACAGTGGACATATTTCTAAATGAACTATATAGCTTTATGAATAGAAACATGTATTTCTAATGCTGTTCGCTGTTTAGGAGGTTATCTCCCCCCCAGTAAGGAGTACAACAATGTGTTTGCTTACCTTTTCTCCTCACTGCAATGCTCTTTCCATGACGGGCCCCACCTCCTTGGCTGAGATCATCATTCTTCATTCTTTTATATAAATTATTTCTATTATATTTCGATATAAGCAAGACATAACATTCAGAAATCATATCATTACACAATCAGATTCTTATACAT
Organism: Pelobates fuscus; assembly: GCF_036172605.1. Lineage (NCBI taxonomy): Eukaryota > Metazoa > Chordata > Amphibia > Anura > Pelobatidae > Pelobates > Pelobates fuscus. The sequence continues at coordinate 314,828,777 of NC_086318.1, forward strand.
TTTCCGAAATTGAATTTCTGACACAAACTTAACATCGTTAAAAACGTACAATAGTATACAAAAACATTACAGTTTAAAATCTAATCGTTTCTGATGTGGTTCATAGCTTCTAAGCAGTTTAGATTTCTGACATAAACATAATATAATTAAATACTTAAAGTTTTATTTTGAAGTTCCCTCAAACTGTCCTTATTGAAAAGTTCGCTGTAATTATCAGTATTGTGAGGCTCACAGTACACACAATCTACATACATAAAAGAACATCCTAAATTAATATTATTGCTTACAATTAATATATGGGGGTAGTTGGGTTATGCACTTAAGTAATAATAGGGGGGTCACCAGAAAGCAGTCATCTAATAGCTGAGATTATTAAGTGAAACCAAATGTGTCTAAATGACATCTAGTGATCCATGCCCAGTTATTTCATTATTGGTAGAATTTCCTTTTTCATAATATTCAAACCATCTAGACCAGATTTTATTATATTTTGGGATATTACCATTATTAAATAAAACGCTTTTTCCATAATTCCTTGATAGTTAATTTGAGTTAAAATGTCAGTAGTCTGAGGAGTAATTGTACTCCTCCAGTATCTTGAGATGCAGATCTTTACTGCCATTAATATATTTATTATTAAATATATTTCAGATTTCGTTAAACCATTAATGTTTATATGAAAAATAAATTTCTCAGGGGTCAATGTTAATACCTTAAAATCTAGATCATTACAAAGATGTAATACAAAATCTTTTATCAAACTTAGATTGGGACAGTCCCACCATGTGTGTTTCAGAGTCCCAATATCTCTATTACATCTCCAGCATTAATCTGTGTAATGTAGTTTATATTTGCATAATCTAGAAGAGACTAGATACCATCTATTTAAGATTTTGTAAAACGTTTCTGAGATATTTAGACAGTGTATTGATTTCCTAAAATAATCTATAGAGTTCATCCATAGATTATAAGGATAAGTAATATTTAAATCTTCCTCCCATTTTAAGATGGTATTTATTTTAATTTCTGGAGTAGATTTGTTGATAATCTGTCTAATTTTGGAAGATTTTAAAAGTTGCGGTCCATATAGGATCGTATCCAAAGGAGATTGATCTATTATTTGAATTGTTCTAAGAAAATTAATTCCTAAATATATAGACCTCTAAATATTGTGCAAATCGTATTTTAATTGAAGATCCTGAAAGGTATTAGGAGAATTGGTAGAACCTGGTTGGCCAACCATTACAATATTTTTCCTTAGCCATTTGGTTAAATCCAGATCTCTTATATACAATTTGAATATTTCCAAAGGAGCTTTAATCAAAGCTTGGTTTTGAACAAGAAATAATTTTTTTAACGGGTCAATTGATGTAAAAATTTGTAATATAATCCAATTATCTATTCTCAGATTTTTAAACCATTTGTTATCAAGCCAAAAAAATAGAAAAGGGTCTATTACTACACACTGGTCTTTCTCTATTGTATACCATATTTTCTCCCTAGATTTCATGTTGCCCCATTCTAAAAAAAATGGGAGAACATTATTGAGTTGTGAATCAACTGAATATTGGGGAAGGATAATCCTCCTTCTTTTAAGTGTGTTATCATTATTTTCCTATTTATTCTTGCCTTTTTATCGAACCACATGAAGGAATACAGCAGATTATCATTCTTCATTCTTATTGGGAGGCAAGTGTACATGCCTGGTAGAACACAGTGCTGCACCAATTTTATGGTGCCTATGAGACCTTCTAATTGAAATAGTTGAGTTTAACTCCTCACCCTTAAATATATTCAGATCCAGGAACGCTATTCTATCTTTTCTAGATTCCTGTGTAAAATGTAGACCTATATCATTTTGATTGACATGGATAACAAATGTAAAAAGATCTTCCTGACCTCCTCACTACACTAACAGGATATCAAATTTGAACAGCTTAAAAACACTTCTTAAAAAAGGGATTATTATTCCAAATATATCTACTATATCTACTACTCAGATTTGTAGAACCTTTTGAAAAGCTTATCAAACACTATGAATTGTTGATGTTATTTATAATGTTCATTACAATGCTGTAAAGGGTTTACCTTTCATACCTGTAGAAAAGTAATACAGTTTTTATTGAAATTAACGTTTTTACACCAAAATTAACCAGTTTATGCCCAAATGCCTACAGCAATACCCTTATAAGAATACAAAGCTGGTGCATAACTAGATTAATAAGAACTTGCACATTACATTTATCTTTTTCTTTCTTTTAGCCTCTACGCTGGCATTTAGACTTACAGCCGTGGGCTAGTTTTAGCCACTCACTAAATGACGAGGCAAAAAGATTTCTTCGCTACATTACAACAGCTCAGGTAAGTAAGGATATACAGTAACAGATATTGGGAAGCATTGGAAGGCTAGTGTGCATGCGCGACAAATTGCAGTGCTGAGCCAATCAGTTGCTGCTCTAGAAGTGTTTCTAGTAGCTGACCTGTCACTTTTTTATATTATCATGTCCCAATCCCACCCTCCCTATTTTTTGTACCCTTCTTTTTTAATATGCTCAATTTCCTAATTAAGTTATAATTAATGAATTTCAAAATCGTTGCATACGGAAAAGTAGGGACTTTTAAAATTATTATTAATACTATTATTGAATATATATTATTAATAAAGGGTAGTCGTAACCAGAATGCCCTGTGAAACATTGGATCAACATTGGCATGATAATTATTAGACACATAAAAACAGATATCAGAGAGAAATGTACATTAATTACAAAAATTGAAGGTACACAATATGTAGAACATGACTGTGTTTTGTTAATGCATCACTTAAAGATACACTATAGTCACCAGAACAACTACAGCTTAATGTAGTTGTCCTGGTGAGTATAATCATTTCAGAGAAAAAGGCAGTGTTTACATTGCCCCTAGGCATAACCCCTGTGGACACTCCTCAGATGGCCACTGAAGGTGCTTCCTGGGGCAGTACTGCACAGTAGGCAGCACTGCTGTTCAGCTTCTCCACGTTCTGCATGGAGATGCTGAAATTTTCTCATAGAAATGCATTGATGCAATGCATGTCTATGAGGATAGTGATGATTGTCCAGGGCTCTGTTTTGGCTTATGCTGGTTCTACTCCTGTTTGGACACAGCCCCATCCCGCCTCCTCATTGATTTCATTGGATTGGCTAAAAATGGTTACATTCTGACGATGTCACCAAGAAGGCAGATCAGGGGCAGGGCCAGCGCCGGCGGATTTGCTCAGCACTGGAAATAAGGTATGTTTTAATCCCTTCTAAGAGGGGACAAGCCACCTAAATGGTGGTTTTAACACTATAGGGACAGAAATACATGTTCGTGTTCTTGGCCCTATAGTGTTCCTTTAAGTAACACATTCCAATGAAGCAAAAATAACAAAACCAAACAAAAAAGTACTTTGAGTAAAATCGCAGCACTTGCATTGGATATTGCTACAGTTGTAAGATTAGCCACTTATTCTGCCTGTGGGGTTTTCTCACACATAGGACGAGTGGAACTGCTCAATAAGCTGACAGCAGTTTCCGAGCCATTTGCACTGTTTTGTGAACAGGGCTGTCCGCAGCAATCTTCCAAGATATAATCTCCCTAATTTAATAAAGTAACGTAGAAGAAAGTGAAATGGGGTTATTGAGGACTCACACAACAAAAAGTATAATTATGATCAAAAGCTTTTTAGAGACAAATTTAAGTATGTTCTTCCCTGCCAATCAGCATGTGCATATGTGATTAGCATTTAAATCCCCCCTTCAAATATGGGACTCAGGGTTTGATTTAATGCTGTAGGGTCCAGTTAGTACCCACTTTCTCCTGAGTATCTGGAGATGGGAGACAAACATGGGTGACATGGGTGAACCTTACTAAAGACATCCCTAATATGGAATACAAATTAAAAAAAATAAAACATAACAACATTCTCAATATTTATAATTAAATGTATATTAGCAATATCTAAAATATACATTATTAATGATGCAGTGGAACAATTCTGTAAGGATTTTTTTCTTTGGCTGGTTAAAATCCCAATGGTTCGATTTCATTTATCCATCTGTCTGAGATCAGAGATCACTATGCTTCCTGCAATATTCATGCAGTCTCAATGGTAATTCAAACTTTGTCAAATTTATACAAATGACTCTCTGATAGGTTTAGTTTGGCAATTCGCTTTAGATTCCACAAGTAACAAATATCTATTTTCCCCATAGATATTTTGTTCTCACATGGTGAACAATGGTCTGTCAAATCAGATTGAGGACACATTAAAGCCTTGGACTGTCTGCTTGGATGATAAATTTGAATTATCTCACCAGATCAGAAATAAACAATGTCGCGTTTACTCATTGGGGTAAGTTTGGTTTTTGGCATTGTTTTGAAAAGCAGTTAAGTTTGTGTACTGTCTCGTCTCACAAATGTTTGAAATAAGGCTGAGTGTTTTTCTCCTTCGTGTGTCTGTATGATTTAGTGCATACACTAAAGGGAAACGTCACGTTGACCTGCTTTGCAATCTATTATATCGATAATGTGTTGAAAGGTGCAAAAAATGACATTTATTTGTAGCATATTTGCAACTTCTAAGACGAAGTTCAAGAGTTTTTCATTTTCAACCCATCCTGGTCCTCCCACTGTTCTTAAAGGACCACTATAGTGCCAGGAAAACATACTCGTTTTCCTGGCACTATAGTGCCCTGAGGGTGCCCCCACCGTCAGGGACCCCCTCCCGCCGGGCTCTGGGGAGAGGAAAGGGGTTAAAACTTACCTTTCTCCAGCGCCGGGCGGGGAGCTTTTCTCCTCCGATCCTCCTCCTCTCCTGGAGGAGAGCTGCGCTCGCATTCAGCCGGTCTCATAGGAAAGCATTATCAATGCTTTCCTATGGACGCTTGCGTGCTCTCACTGTGATTTTCACAGCGAGAATCACGCAAGCGCCTCTAGCGGCTGTCAATGAGACAGCCACTAGAGGCTTTGAGGGCTGGATTAACCCATTTATAAACATAGCAGTTTCTCTGAAACTGCTTTGTTTATAAAAAAAAATGGGTTAACCCTAGCTGGACCTGGCACCCAGACCACTTCATTAAGCTGAACTGGTCTGGGTGCCTAGAGTGGTCCTTTAATAGGAGCTCATTGAATGTCCCATAGATTACTGCCCAGTTCCCAATTTGGGGATATATACTGAGCAATTAGGAATAGCTCATTTGCTACTCTGCATTCTAACAGTTATTTGAATGTATTACCTATTAGCCAAACGGGAACAGGGTTGCAAAACCCCAATGTGGATATGTATATAGAGTATCAATATGTGTGTATATATATATATATATATATATATATATATATATATATATATATATATATATATATATGTATATATATATATATATATATATATATATATACACATACACCTGCGGGCCACTGCTAGCTTCTACCTCTGGTAGTGTCCTCTTGTGAGCCGTGGCTGTCACACCATTGCCGCAGGTTAATGCTTCATGCAACATGCTAGGTCGCAAAAGTGGGAGAGGACCTGATGCCTGGCTGTTGGAGGGTGAAGATGGAGTCTCCCGGACCCCTCTTCAATATATGCAACAAATTTCAAAAACTGTCCACCCCCGCAGTCCCTATCTAACAACACAAACTAACACAAGCACACACTGTATCTACTACACACACACTGCATCCACTACACACTGCATTCACTACACACACACTGCATCCACTACACACACTATCCATTACACAGTGCATCCACTACACACACTGCATTCAACACACACACACATACTGCATCCACTATACACAAATACTGAATCCACTTTACACATGCATCCATTCTCTGTACCCACTATACACATATACACACACTGCATCCACTGAATACACACACCGCATCCACTATACACACACTGCATCCACTTTACTTATTCTTGTGTATGGACTCGGAGATGAGCCCTGCGGGTGGGCTCTGGCGCAAGCAACCACTCTCACACACACATACACACTCTGCATCCACTACACATACACACTTTGCATCCACTATACACAAATACTGAATCCACTTTACACAAACACACTCTCTGTATCCACTATACACATATACACACACTTTACTTATTCTTGTGTATGGACTCGGAGATGAGCCCTGAACAACAGAGAATGTAACAAGTGAACTTCTTGTGCTATAACCTATGCTATGCGATGAGCATCTTTATGGTGCTTTCATTGTCTTTTTGATCAGGCTTTGTATGCACCAGGAATATGAAAAGTTGAAGGGGCACACTAGGCACTCGCACATCTTAAGTGTAGGTCAGGCTACAGTTGGTTATGTACTTTTTAATATGTATTTTAAGTTGTTTGTTGATAATCTTTATTAAAAGGTTACACATTTCAAAAGACAAAGGATAAGAATAAATAATAATCTAAAGGCACATGGTACAGGGTTATACTATTTGTCATCTACCTCAGAGAACCAGAAGAACATGCTTTAAAGATAAGAGTGTGCTAGAATTTTTTTTAGGGTAAAAAGGAATAATGACAGATACGAAAAAATTATACTAAAGTGGCCTAGTGTATCCCATTGTTTATTATCCTTTAAGAATAACAATTGCTCCATACGACAAGCTCTCTCCTAAACTGTAATGGTATCCTTTTTGCTCCAATAGTAAAACGATATGTAATACCATAAGGCTGCATGGCAAAGGAAGTTCTGTGAGTTCTAAGTTCAGCTGTTTACAGGAAAAAAGCAGACAACCGAAATACAACTCCCAGAAAGCACCACCATGCAAGGAAGTTTAGGATAAGCTGAGCACTGCTACAGATATTTAAAGGAACACTACTACTTTAGAGAGAAAAAACTTTATTTTTTAACATTGGATGGGTTCTTTTTTACTTTAGATTTAATGGTCCCCCATGTCTCCTAATAATGCAGCTACGCACCTGTAATCCTAAACTGTCCTTTTGTTACAGGACTAGAAATTATTTTACATCCAATCCTATGCTTCTCTTAGGGAAGCGTTAGGAGGCAGGCATGTGTGGCAACAGCAGATATCTCTCACAGAGATGTGTTAAAACCAGGACTTCTCGTTGAGAAGCCCCAATTCCACCCTGACTGAGTGAATAAACGGAACCCTCTGGTTGACAGCCATGAGGTGTTACTAAAGGGAGGTTATAAAAGGGTTGATTTATCTGGAAATACAAAATAAAGCAAAGGACAGTTAACCCCTAATGCACTTCAGCAAGCTGAAATACTAGGGGTTGTAAGTGTTCCTTTCAAAGATCAATTGGCGAGTCACTTCCTGGTAATAGCAGTCTACTGTCAGGGGTGTCCTTTAAAAGTGTAAAATACTCTATGATCAGAAATAGATATTTTTAATGTAACTATTAGATTGTTCTTAGTAACCTGATCACCTTTTATGTGAGCATAGCCGTCGTGTACAATGTATGTACCTGCAATTTACATTTGATTAAATAATTTAAAGGATTATTCAAACATATGACATAGCATGCTCTTTGCATAAGATAATGGCGTAAGGAGGTCCCATGTTTCCTTGCACAAATTTGCTAGTAACTGTAGTAATTGGCATTATCCCGGGTTATTCACTAGAGTGGGAATTCAGCTGTAAGGTAAAAGTAGGCAAAATGTAAAAATTCTCTTAGTCCAGTCTGGCATCTTTGGCCCTAAATTTGACATTCTCTTTGAATTCTCACCTTTGGAGCTTGAGCAGTAGTCATAACATTCACTGCCAACGTCTTGCAGCTCCACACACATAACTGCGGGCTAGTAGTTTTAATTTGTATCTATAAAAATACTGAATGATTGTTGGAAGCATTCGGCAATGCCGATAAATATTCAGATCAGAAAGTCTGCAGGGGCTTCATCCGGTGGGTAGATTTCTGCTGAAAATAGCGATGAATCTCGAAGTGTATGCTAACAATCTGAGGAGCACCTTCCACATGCCCCTTACTCCTCGGCAGTCAGGCACTATTTCTTTATCAAAGACAGGACTCAAAGAGTATTGAACTTTTACGATTAGAATGTGGATGAGTCATTTCGTCTGGACATGATACATCTGTTGATGTTAAGAAAGGTTAAACATGAACTTGAAAAGCCAAATCATTATTTAAAGTGGAACTATCATCTGAATATTGTATTACATATATTTAAACACAAAGTGAATTTGTCTAATTTGTGCTAAACAGTGCAGTCCAGTCATTTAATTGTCCATATATATCAACACAGGATTTATCTAACTAGTAGATTATTCTTAGTGATCTGACCACCGATCAGGGAACTGTCCCCAACAAGCATAGTGTGAGCTATGAATCAGTGCTCACTGAAGGAAATACAAAGCATTTGCTGAAGCGATAAATAACACAAGCAGAATACGGCAACATGCACACCTTAAAGGAACACTATAGTCATCTAAATTACATTACTGGGAGTATTATTGCTATGGAGCTTCTAGAAGAACGAGACATTAGGATGGGAAAGAAGGACAGAGGGATTTGAGCCCAAAAAAGGGATTCCTCCTGAATAGCGACATTTGGGAGGTATGTGTTTTGGTCCTTAAAAAGTCACTTTAAGGAATTAAACAGATTGATGGTTCCAGGGTGTATAAGAAATACAACCACTGCAGTCGTCATATTGCTGACAGTGCCCTTTTACATGAACGGAAGATCTATAAAATACAATACGTAACGAACAAACAAATAAAGCTTTCAAATTTTAAGGAACTTTAGGCCCAAATACAAATTTTGGAACAAAATCTCCAACTATTTTGAATTGGATATTTAATACTGTTTACAATTTGCAACTATTCATTACAACCTCACTATTTTGTGAAATAGCCTTAGTGGATAAAGCGGATATGGTTTAAAGGAACACTATAGTCACCTAAATTACTTTAGCTAAACAAAGCAGTTTTAGTGTATAGATCATTCCCCTGCAATTTCACTGCTCAATTCACTGTCATTTAGGAGTTAAATCACTTTGTTTCTGTTTATGCAGCCATAGCCACACCTCCCCTGGCTATGATTGACAGAGCCTGCATGAAAAAAAAAACGGGTTTCACTTTCAAACAGTAATTTACCTTAAATAATTGTATCTCAATCTCTAAATTGAACTTTATTCACATACAGGAGGCTCTTGCAGGGTCTAGCAAGCTATTAACATAGCAGGGGATAAGAAAATCTTAATTAAACAGAACTTGCAATAAAGAAAGCCTAAATAGGGCTCTCTTTACAGGAAGTGTTTATGGAAGGCTGTGCAAGTCACATGCAGGGAGGTGTGACTAGGGTTCATAAACAAAGGGATTTAACTCCTAAATGGCAGAGGATTGAGCAGTGAGGCTGCAGGGGCATGTTCTATACACCAAAGCTGCTTCATTAAGCTAAAGTTGTTCAGGTGACTATAGTGTCCCTTTAATTGAAATTTCCCAGTGGTCTCCGGAGTCTACAAACAACATTTCATTAAAGTGAACCTGTCATGCAAATTTTCACTTATCTAAAATCGCTTCCATATACATTGAATATACATATCACAGCGATACATTCACTGTAAAATATGGAGATTTAGTAGTTTTTCCTTCATTCCAATGCTGCCATCTTCAAGGTTTGTGGGTGTTACTCTACGTGTAAACATGTTACAACAACAATTTTGCAGAGGAGATTATATTCTATCACTTTAAATCCCGACAACAGGGTGCAAACCTAGGTATTTTTTTACACAAATATAGGATAAAGATAAATAAACTCAAAACAGAAGACACAGTGAAGAGGCTAGAATCGGTACCAAAAAAAAGTAATAATGTTACCATCAATAGCCTACCAGGGACATAATCCACTAAACCCCCAACATTTCGTCACACTACTAGATGCTTTTTTTTACTGTGTCTTGTGTCTGTACTATTCATGTAATACCCACTTCTGAACCGGTCTTCACTCCGCTTGTGCTCCTTCAGTCTTCTTCTTCTTTGAATGTGTCCCAAGCAGAGCAAATCTCATTAGTGATGTTGGCACGCTGGCTTCACTGCCAGTGTGCCAGTGTCACGCCGTTCCTATACTCCCTAGTCAGAGCTAGCAGGGTCGGCTAAGGTCGGCATGCGCGGTGTTTGCTATAGGTGGAGAGCAGAGGGACCTAAATAGTTTTTTTTTCTCTTAAGCTATACATTTGCATGTAAAACGGCAAGCACAATGTGTAGATAATGTATTGAGCTCAATCTAATGAACATACGGTAAGTTGTTTGGGGCATGACAGGTGCCTTTTAAGTATAGGCACCATTCAGATCAACTGCAGCTACCCGTGTCCAAGTAATTACTAGTAATACTGTACACATGTTTTTAACACCAATCTTTATTAGATGTAATTTATTGTATAACCCTTGAGCAATATGATACCGTGAGACCATTTGAGATATGTCAGAGAAAATTAATCTTGTATTAGTGATTATTTATTAATAACTTCAAAATATTCCAGTGTGTGAATAAAAAAGCAGCATTTTAAGTGATCCTATTTTGACACTATTGAAGGAAATCCTTAGTGACTTCTCGTCCTAGTTATCTGAATTTTAAGCAGTGTAAGAAAGGCTTTGGGAACTGGACAATATCCTTATCTGTCATGATTAGGAGCAATATGGGTTCTCTGCCAACCTGCAGAATTAATTTAGTTTGTATCTCATGCATTATTTTGAGCCCTTAATCATATCAATAATTAGGTCAATGTAAAAACGTGTTGGATGTGCCTATAATTACTTAATGCTCCGTTTTAATTGTCATGAAATAACATATCTGAAACCTATGAGGGTCACGTGAGCAAATGTGTTTGTGTCATTTTTATTAGCACCTTTCATGCAGTCCTTGTGATAATTACTTTATTAGAGACTAACACATTATTCTTTGATATACCAAAGGAAAGGGCAAAAAAAAAAAATCTTCAAATTGTGTATATGTTTTAATTTCCCATCATAATGTGTTTGTGACATGAGAAAAAAAAAATCAAATGTATAAATCTACACTGCTATATTTAACTCTTTCCTTTCTACACCATGGTTTCCTGTCAATCACTGTGATAAATATTGTCTTTTTCTGCTAGTGAACATAAATATAATGTTGATGTTTTTATCATTTGCATTGTGTGCCTTGACTGTGCCTGGACTGAACTAGATTATGACGTTGATATCTAAAACATTAAAAGAAAAAAGTATTTCATGGCCTTCCCATCTGTCTGCCAGTCCATCCCTGTCTGTTTGTCTGTCTGTTTGTCTGTCTATCTATCTATCTGTCTAGATAGCTATCCATCTATCTGTCTAGATAGCTATCCATCTATCTGTCTAGATAGCTATCCATCTATCTGTCTAGATAGCTATCTATCTATCTGTCTAGATAGCTATCCATCTATCTGTCTAGATATCTATCCATCTATCTGTCTAGATATCTATCCATCTATCTGTCTAGATATCTATCCATCTATCTGTCTAGATATCTATCTGTCTAGATAGCTATGCATCTATCTGTCTAGATGTCTATCTGTCTAGATGTCTATCTAAATAACCCAGGTGACATGTATCTCAAATAAAAATTTGAATTACACAAAAATGCTCTTTATGGTAATAATTACCATTCAAATTCTATCAGTGTAATCTTTTCTGATGGAAAAGGAAGCACTGCAGTCAGTTTGCATTGTATCTTCTACCCTTTGTCTTACGTGGAAGGAGTTAATTTGTTCAGATATGATATCCCCTTGTGTTAATGTATAAACGGAACTGTGAAGAAATGTTCTGTTGTATGTAACTCTGCACGCAGGAGAAGGCAAAGTATGTTTACACTGTGCGTTCCTTCTTTCTGGCAATGATGTTGTATTTTAATTTTCAGCAGCCTGTGTCTTATCCATGTAGACATTTGGCACATTTATGTTTTGGCAACCAATAACAAGACGTGGCAAAACCATTTGTTTAAAAAATTGCAGAGTCAAATTTATTTTTCTGCAATTCTATGTCCTACAAAAAGTCTTCTTTTAACCTATTTATTTTCAGGTTATATTGAAGTCAAAACAGATTAAGACGTATTGATTAATTATAGATTGTCACAAGTTTTGTATTGTTAATGGATCAAAATAATATTGTTAAGAGGTGATTTTGTTTTTTATTTTTTTCACAATCTTTTATTTTTTTTTTTAATCTAGTTAGGAATATACAGGTATAAAAGATAGTAACAAGGAGGGAGATATAAACCATGCATGTAAATTGTAAGCTCTATATTCATCAAAACACAAAACAAGGTACAACTATTAATTAATTAAACAAAACCAACTCACACAAATACCTGAAGTCGCAGAATGGAATGTGAAAGAGCAAAAGGGGAAAACGTAAGAAAAGACCGTAGCGGAGGAGGAAGAGTATGGAAAAAAATGATGGGGAACTTAGTTCAATGCAGTAACGTCTCTGCAGGTTGAAATGGTAATTCCAGAGTGACAATGTCAGATATAGCAGAATGAAAGGAGCCACCAGTTGTTCCCGGAAGAGCAAGTATAAACATTTTGACCATTGTTCATCCAGCATGCTCCAGGTTCTGTTTCCATATGATCTGTTAGCGTGGGGGTTCCTTCTAACGAAGTAAGTAAAACTTGGTAGAGAGAGAAGATTTCTCCTTCTAATTGGGTTATTTAGTAAAGTGAGAATTGTCGGGAAGTCAAAGTGTAAGCAAAGCTTAAGTTCTGAGTTGCAGAACTGGAAAAGTTCTCCCAGTTAGCTATTCTTTAAGTTTGGCTAATTTTTAACTAAAATTTGAAATTCATTTTAAATTCACATCAGTTCTTACTTTAGTGAAATAACCTTTAACCCCTTAAGGACCAAACTTCTGGAATAAAAGGGAATCATGACATGTCGCACATGTCATGTAACAGTGTCCTTAAGGGGTTAAACGATCCCTGCCCAAGCACCTCTTCTTAAAGGGAAAATGCACCCTGCGCAGTTTATGTCTAAGAGTTAAGAACCTATAAAAAGGTAAAAAGTTGCAATAATACTCTTTCAGAGTTATTCACAACTGAGAGAATTGTTGGGATTTTAAAGTGAATTTAAATTTAAATTTAAGGCCAAAGTAACTGAATGAAATCATAGCTGACTTGGATAAATTTTCAAGCTTAGCTATTTTAAACTTAAATTTTAAATGCACTTTGTATTCCTATTAATTCTCACTTTAGTCAATAACCCTATTAATGTTTGGTAGGGGAAGTATACGGTCTCCGAAGTTTATAGATTGCACTAGATTCCTAGTTATGCATACATGGTGGAAATTTCAGGTTGCCTGGCAAGGGAAGGAGCAAGGCCGGATTAAGAGCCCATTGGGTCTAGTGCTGACAATTATGATGGGCCTAATTACAGAATCTAATTGACAGAAAAACAAGATGCATTTATAGGAATACACATTCCCTATGCTAATCTCTCGCTTTCATCTCCTAACCAAATTCATACCCCACAACATTGGCGTCATGTGAATCAGGACTTTGGTGGCGGGGTAAAATGAGGTGGGCCAGTAATGAGAATCATGTCACTGGCACCACCAAATGGGGTGAACCTGCCTGGAGAAGAGTGCAGGTCTACCCGAAGAATTGGAAGGTCAGCATGAAATGAATGCTTGCAAGGCTGCCTGCCAGTCATGCAGGCCGGCTAACTAAGGATGGACTATGCATACAGTGCTGTTTCAGCACCCTGAGCTCGGCATGAATGCATCTAATGATATGTTCTCTCTATGCATTCTCGGGGCAATTCACTGGTGCCCCCCAGAGCTTACTTATCCACTCCACTCCTTCCATTGTTACTAGCAGGCAGATGCAGGGCTGGTGAATTGATTTTTGCCCTCCTAGGTGAAACCTTTTGCACTACATATGCTCCACTACAGACAAGTTCACTGATGCACACATACAGATACAAGCTTACTGACATACACAAGCTCACTACAGACAGGCTCAGTGGCACACACATATTCACTCTTACTCCCCCTTGGGAACTAGCGCCCTATACCACTGCATAAATTTCATAATGGAAGCCCCAGCACTGGACAGAAGCAGAAGCTTGAGTATAGAAGAAATGGGATATGCCACACTGTTGGACTGAACCACCAAGAATATATACACAGAATGAAATGTCAGATTTATCTTACATTTATAGTTAGTCAAGTTCCCACATCCCTCCTACGTCCTCGTACTTAATTCACTCTGCACAAAGCAAGAGCGTGTGAAGAGAAGTAAAAAAATGAATGGGCCTGTTCTATGGGCATAGGCCTGGAGCTTCAACTCCATTAGCGTTAATCCAACTGTGGGAAGGAGTGATATAAGAGGGGAATGTATAATATGGGCACCATTTGTAAAATTAGAAAGGATTACACTGCTTATAGAAAATATGAGATGCAAATATAACCGGGGCATCAGAGTTTAATCAGTGATGTTAAGAGATGGAGTAACCAATATAATAATTAAATGGACTTTATAGTCACCAGAATAACTACAGCTTAATGTAGTTGTTCTGGTGAGCATAACATGTCACTGCAGACTTTTTGCTGTAAACACTGCTTTTTCAGAGAAAAGGCAGTGTTCACATTACAGCCCAGGGACACCTCCAGATATACTTCCTCCTTTTTAATCCTTTATTTTCAAAAGCATAATAAGGTACAACAAACATACTGTTTTGTTGCAGCGCAGAGATAAAATAAACAAAAGAATGCAATTTGTGTTGGGAAAAAGGATTACTTTGTCTTATCTAACAGAAAACTATTCTGGTACCTGCCTGATATGCAACAGTTGTCCACAGTTTTACTACACTGAAAAATAGGGAAAAACCCTATTAGTACCATAATACCATCACATTATCTTATTGCCCCTATACCAGCTGATCTAATCTTTGTAATTATCCCTTTCACTGCTCGGGGGGTAAAAGCTGAAAAGTGCTTCTGTAGCCCTCTGCAGCATTAGAGGTTAAATAAATTAGCCTATTGTTTGGGGTGTCCCAGGACCCAATGGCAATGTGATCCCACCCCCCAACCAGTCGCATAATACATTTAAAGGATTGGATATATTTATTCATCCACTTGCTAAATGGCTTGCTGTTCGAATATATGATGCTCTGCTGCTCAAAAATAGTAATAAGTTTAAAACATATATTTTCTTTTTATAAAGTAATTTAATCTGTAAGTGTAGAGATAGATTTTCCGTCAAAGATTATAACAGTTTATATTATAGCATATGGTCAGACAGCTGTTGGTATGTTTACTGGTGATATAGCGCCATAGTGGTTAGCACTAAATAAATAACTCGCAGTAATAAAACCTAGAATTTATCTTCTGCCCGCATTACATACTTTATTGGCCTAAAGATGTCCATAGAATCAGTCACAAACTGAGATGATTTATTGTATATGTCATTAAATATAACATTAACCCCTTAAGAAAAGAATACCTCCCAGAATAGTACATCTGGCAGCTCAACTTTTAAATGAATCCTGTTTTGCTGACTTCTGGATCGCACATGAACTGTAATTTGTTGTCCCTACAGAGCACCTGTTCACTACCATAGTGCAACCAGTGGGACAATGAAAAGGGGTTTAATAAAAAATAAAAAAAAGCAGCAAAGTATGGTGATATGAAAAAAACAACTGATTGAAGAATTATGGTTTTTGTGTGATTATAGCAGAGCTTAAGCAATCTTTCATCTAAATTTTGAAATGTGATAATACAGTATATCCACCAACTTTGGTCTGCCTGGAATTGAGATGATTTAGATAAATATCGTCAAACCCAGCTTAAAGCAGTTCTGTATTTTTTTTTTCTTTTGAATTTCCTTTCCTTATTCACCCTGTATATTCATGATTACACTCCAATTATTCTCTTTTCTTCCTTGTGCCAGATCTCAGTATCTGGGTGCAGCTATTTTATTCTCCTCCATGATGTCTGCAGTTTACCCTTTTGATATTGATTTTTCTGATGGATTGTGGGTAAATTTGATTGGCAAATTAAATAGAACCTTGCGTAAGCTCTGCCCATCGTCAAGATTTGTCAACTGCTATGCATAAAGTAAAGTAGACCCTACTTGGAATATATTTTATGACAACGCTCAGGGAAAAAAAAATTCATACATGGAGCTATTCAGAAGCAGATTAGATAAAGCTTACTTTTTGTGACAGGGCTGCTTTAAGTGTTCTGATACTCTATGTGTCTTAATGCAGTGAGCTTTTACACAAATAAAATACTGAACCACTGCACATGCAAGTCACTCTCGCTAAAACTTCAACCTCTCAGTACTAAATTGTTTGTGTTTTATTACATGCATTCACTAGTGTTAATTTTGAGTTTCTTGTGTGCTGTGCTGTTCCTCTAACCTCCTCAGTTTACTTTCTTTACCTCAATCCACTGTCTAGTAGTACTGGTCCCATATGCAGCTTCTTTATACAATGGTTAGATTGTACAGAATTACATCACCCTAGCTTCAGTTGCAAACTCCTTCTAAAGAGACTAAGTGTGTCTGTTTTCTAAACCTCAAGATGCAGTGCCATGAGAACCAACTTGCTTAATGTAGCCCAAATAGAGGAGATACAATAAATTCCACAACTTCTCTTAATTAGTGCATTTATCCAGAGCTCGTTCCTCCAAACAGTCCTAGAACTGGTGGGACATTCTTAGTTTCCAGGTCCTATACCGCCATCCCAGATGGCACACAGCTAAGATAGCCCTACCATGACAGACCCTTCCCTCTTCCAGACAGTTCTGCGACTCATTACATCACAGCCCTTTCCCTTGGGTCTGCCTCGGGTCCCGAGTTGATACCTCCCAATGCTAGGAGATATGAGAGCGTGTTCTACTTTAATTATTCAAGTGGATTCTCAAATTACACACACTTGCTGTAGATTGTATACATTACTCCCACATATTCTGCACTGTATTTCACCTCAGATCTATTAGAGATTTTATTGCCAACTTTAAATTTCCTCACCACTTAATTATATCATTTTCTCTTCTGGGTTTTAAGAACTAGCATCAATCTCCCAATTTGTTGTCCATCATTGCACTCTTTGCATATGGGATTTACTTGGAGTAGAGATGTCTTCTGCTGGTACTGTGTGTCACTAGTGACATCCTCAATGCATGCAGCCTGTGAATAAAGATTATTTTTTTAAACTGGAAAGAAACACCACACAGTTCAATGTTGTCCAAGAAACCAAGCTAAAGAAAACATTACATAAGAAAATGAACATATAAAATAGCCACTCAAAGTTAAAAGTAGCTTAGTATTATGACTAAAATCCTGTTAGGGTCCCCAGTCCCTCACATCTGTTGAGGGGGTGGGTGGTTACTGAGACTGAGCCTGTACAGTGGTTTCTAAGGAGCTATCTTTCTAATCACTGAGTCTTTGCTTATTGTTATGTAATACTCACTGTAGTGTATAAGTGATTATTCTATCACCATAGCAACACAATATAACATTCTCCAAGTTCTCTCCACCACACAAACTGCACACTAAGGAGGGGGATGCTCCATTTAATATGCACTGTCACTGCTCTCTCGAACTTGGCTTTCCTCCTCACAGAAAATCTAGTCACAGTTTATATAGCCAGTTTTCACTTTATTGAAAACATATGTCCTTTTGGAGCACTCACTAAGCAAAGTTTTTTCATTACAGTTATTTTTTTTCCCCCAGTATGTTGTGTTATTCAGAGGTCTTGTGTCGAGCTCTGCAGGATTCGTTTAAGAAATTCCCATTGATCACCATATATTAAATATTCCAAAATTACATAAACATGTTTTAAAGGAGCTGAGAGAAGAAACAAAGTTTGCTGTGCAAACAGTGAAATCAAAACCATAGAAAATTCAGAGTGCTTAGTGTGCATATCAACAAATATACTTAAATGGACACTATAGTTACCAGAACAACTAATGCTTATTGTATTTGTTCTGCTGAGTATAATCAGCATGGTTTTATGAAACATAGGTCATGTCAAACTAACCTAATTGCATTCTACGAAGAAGTAAGTAGAAATATAGATCAGGGTGTTGCAGTGGATGTGATCTACTTGGATTTTGCCAAGGCATTTGATACGGTTCCTCACAATAGGTTAGTCTTCAAAGTAAAAGAAATTGGTCTAGATGAATATTCTTGTTCTTGGGTAGAACATTGGCTTACGGATAGAGTACAACAAGTTGTCATAAATGGTAAATTTTCAAGCTGGACAAAAGTGGTAAGTGGTGTCCCTCAGGGTTCTGTTTTGGGACCGCTTCTATTTAACATATTTATAAATGATCTTGAAATGGGCATTAAAAGCCATGTATCAGTGTTTGCAGATGACACAAAACTTTGTAAAGTAATAAAATGTGAGCAGGATATTGCCTTGCTGCAGAGGGATTTGGATAGATTGGGGGACTGGGCACTAAAATGGCAGATTCAATTTAACGTAGAAAAATGCAAAGTTATGCACTTCGGGGTTAAGAATGCACAAGCAATTTACACCCTAAATGGTAGTGAACTAGGGATAACCACACACGAGAAGGATTTGGGAATTGTTATAGACAACAAATTAGGTAGCAATATGCAATGTCAATCTGCCGTTGCTATGGCCAGTAAGGTTTTGTCATGTATAAATAGGGGCATAAATTCTCGAGATGAAAATATAATTTTGCCTCTTTATAAATCACTGGTAAGACCACACCTTGAATATGCTGTGCAATTTTGGGCACCTGTTCTAAAGAAAGATATCATGGCACTAGAAAAAGTGCAGAGACGAGCTACAAAATTGATAAAAGGAATGGAGCATTTTAGTTATGAAGAAAGGTTAAAAAATGTAAATCTCTTTAGTTTGGAAAAACGGCGCCTGAGAGGGGATATGATAACATTATACAAATATATTCGGGGCCAGTACAAACCATTATCTGGAAATCTATTCATAAACAGGGCTATACATAGGACACGAGGTCATACATTTAGGCTTGAAGAAAGGAGATTTCATCTAAGGCAAAGAAAAAGTTTTTTTACAGTAAGAGCAATAAGAATATGGAATTCTTTGCCTGAAGAGGTGGTTTTGTCAGAGTCTATACAGATGTTTAAAATGCAATTGGATAAATACTTGCAAAAACATAACATACAGGGATATAATTTCTAATTAGTGGGGTAATAGTTGCTTGATCCAAGGAGACATCTGACTGCTATTTTGGGGTCAAGAAGGAATTTTTTCCTAGTTTGTTGCAAAATTGGAAGCGCTTCAGACTGGGTTTTTTGCCTTCTTTTGGATCAACAGCAAAAGCATATGTGAGGAAGGCTGAACTTGATGGACGCAAGTCTCTTATCAGCTATGTAACTATGTAACTATGTAACTATGACATTCAGGCTTTTTGCAGTAAACACTATTTTGTTTAGTTTTTTGCGAAAAGGCAGTGTTTACATTACAGCCTAGTGATACCTCCACTGGCCACTCCTCATGTGGCTACTAGAGGTGTTTCCTGGGGCAGTTTAGTGTGCAGAACTGCCATTCAGTGTCTCCACCCTCTGCATGGAGACACTGAACTTTCCTCATAAAAATGCATTGATTTAATGCATCTATATGAGGAGATGCTGATTGGCCAGGGGTGTGTTTGGCTTGTGCTGGCTCTACCTCCTAGACAAGCCCAGCCAATCCAATGTGCAATTATGGAGAAAAGAAAAAGAATAGAAGAGGGGGGTCTTCCCATAGCCCTTGGGAAGACACCAATGGTATCTGTTTTGTGGTCTGGTTACTGGAGGAGAGTAATGTCCTAATAATGCTACTTGGGAAGTCATCCAGATATCAAAATGGAGTCCTAAGTGTGGGGAATCATGACCGGAGAACTCCTTATAAGATGACGAAGTATCGAAAAGCTGTGTTTTTGTTATCCAACACAGTTTTAAAATGATTTGTTTTTTCCCTACTAAGGAAATGCATTTTTTTTAAAAATTACATCTTTGCCTTAACAATGTTAATTTATTTTTCCTATTTTAATGTGGCATGTATACTTATATTGTAGATTAGGGGAAGATGATTACATCTTTGAAGCCAACATGGCCAATGGAGGATGTGAAGTCCATCGCTTTGATCCAAGCATTACATCTGCTCACATCCATGAAGGGGAACGACTTTGGCACCATCGCCTCTCTGTTGACTGGAGAGATCCCAACCCTGCTATTGCTACAAATAAACTACACAGCAATACGAAAAAATTAGGCACCATTATCAATGAGTTTGGTCACTGGAAGGTAAGAGACGTTTTTACTGAATTATCTGCCATGGAAGATATTTTTTGATCTTCTAATGTTGCTCAGACACCAAACTTGCAAACATATTTGACATAGTATCGTAAAAAAAGAAATCTGTGCCATAGCTCCAACCCTCTTCATTGATGGCTTTCAACAGGTACAAAATGTATTGGAACCATGGGTTGCTTTATTTCATATTCTTAACGGGCTATATTTTCTGTTTGTGATATGAATGTGGAGCCTTGCTGCTCATGCACAAAGTGTAATTAGTCACTTGAATTGGTAATTACTGAGAAGGTGTAAAATCTATCCCTGAATGCCCCTTAATCCATTCAGGATAATAAAACATTTTAATAAATATGTCAGACTGTACTTTAAATTGGGTATATCCCTGAACATATTACAAGAAGATATTTACCTGAAGACTGTCTATGTCTCCTTCAATATGGATGCTGGAAATGGAGTGGTAGGGGGCGGGGCCTGACAAGCATGGCGGCGAGACGTGTTCTCCTCGAGCTCCCGCACACACTCGGCGAAAAGGCGAAAATCGGGCCCCCACAGGCAACTCAAGCGGCATCCCTAGACACCCTCCTGCCACCCACACCAGGGGGCACGAGATGGGCCACCGGGAAACCCAATGGGGATCTGCCGGAACCGAGACAGGCACTGCGGCCTGGTGCGCGACGGGCGGGGGAGGCGGCCGCTCCCTCAGCCTGGAGGCGCATGGAGGATACTCGCAGCACACGGCAGCCCTGTAACCCCCCCCCCGGACCGGCGGGGGTAATCCCGGTCCACCCAGGCGAATGGAAAAACGATCTGACAAGCGAGGAACATATCAGAGGGCCGCAAGGTCCATCCAAGATGGCGGAGAACACACGACCAGCGAGCGGACACGAGGTACAACAAGCCCCCCTGTCAAACCTGGAACTCATATTCGCAAACTTCTGGCTCAAGCTTGAGCACAGAATGAGACAGGGGACACCGCTACCACTAACCTCTAACCATCCTTCATGCCATCTACCGCCCGACCCACAGCGACAACCGGCACACTTGAATAGGCCCAAAACAACGAGGCCTCCGGTAGCTCAACGCAGCGCCTCCACTTCAAGCGAAGTCACTAACAAGATGGCGGTGGGGCAGACGTCGCCCCCTACATCTGTGCCACATGGTGGAGACAACGACACTGCGGTTGAATGCATACTCACCCGAATCGACATAAGTTTCCAACGATTCTGGGCATCACTGGAAAAACGCATGACCATGAAACCGGTACAATCAGAGAGGGAGAAGACGGAAGCTGGGCTGGAGACGGAGCGACTGCTCCTGGGCACAACTGCTACTCAAACCGCACCTACTTACCTTCCCAGGCTGAGGGCCCAAAGGAGGAAACCTCCACAGCATCGCCCACCTCGCAGGAAGACCGCCCGCCGCTGGCGGCGGATGTGCACCCGGGTCTCTCACTGCTCCCGATACGGGAAAGCCTCGGACTCACGAAGCCACCGAGCCTGTGGTTCACAGATGCAGCCCTCCACAAAGGCCTGGGGCCGGAAGAAGGCTCCGACATGGGAGCAGCGCATTATAGCCTCTTGGGACCGGACAGATCCCTCAGCCACTCTGCCAAGATTGGGCATCGGATGACATGAACTGGACTTCTAGCCAGGGATTTCAGGGCAGCCAGGTGTAACTTTCATGATTAATACACTTATACAAATGCTTTAGACGCAACTAGCTTGAGACGACGCAACCTTACCTGCATACATACTTAACTATCTGGCAACACCTGACGGTTCCACTAAAGCCTGTGACTACTAACCTGCTTAAAGTTAACCTTGTGCAAATACTCGTGCCATTGTTAGAACTGTTAGTATATGTGGTCGCGCTGCTGTAACACAACACGTGACTTAATAATGACATAACAAAACTGTACATGACTTACCTGCATACACACTTAGTTGTCTGGCAGCACCTGACGGTTCAGTTACGTCTACGACTACTAGCCTGTTAAAAGCTAAAATTGTGCAGACGCTCGTGCCATTGTTAGACTTATTAGTATATGTGAAACGTAAGATCACTAGCCTGTAATGTTTTAAGTCTTACTAACCAATTTATAGTGCAGCCTGTCTCTTTAAATCTTTCTATTTACTTGACCTAGCTTGTCTATGTTCAGCGAGTAATTTTATGATCGTTGCTGTAGCCTATGTACTCTAACTCTTAAATCGTGTACCTTACTCAGACACTCAAAGACCATACCCAGTTCATAGCTTAACATACCCGACCAGCACTACTGACGCTGAACTTGCCAGACCTGCTTGCATATTGAAGTTAACATATACCTAGTATAAGTAACCAATGTTTATCTCACCCATGTGTCTCCTGACACCTGACTAACATGACCTAGCGAGTTACCAACCCGGATCTTTTGATCCATAGCTTGTATTTTCAAACTGGAGTTTCACTACACTACATATAAAAAATGAGGCATTGAAAAGCTGGAAATGTACTCTAACTTTGCGTATTGTCGTACCAACCCTATGCTGTAAATCGCTTAAACGTTTCCTCCGATTTCTCTTCTGTATCCCATACTATATGCCTTTAATAAAAATCAGATTGACAAAAAAAGAAATGGAGTGGTAGTGCATGAAGAATTTCCGTCAGCCGTCTTTGTGGGCTTTCATGTGCTGAGAATCGTGGGGGATCCTCAGGAATGCTATGACAAAATAACCAAGTCTATATATTTCTTAGCTATTAAGCATATTTCCCTTAATGGAAGCGAATTAGGGATAACAACACACGAAAAGGACTTGGGAATTGTTATAGACAACAAACTATGCAACAATGTGCAATGTCAATCAGCAGTGGCCAAGGCCAGTAAGGTATTGTCATGCATGAAAAAGGGCATTCATTCTCGGGACGAGAATATCATTTTGCCTCTCTATAAATCACTGGTAAGACCACATATTGAATATGCTGTGCAATTTTGGGCACCTGTTCTAAAGAAGGATATCATGGCACTAGAAAAAGTGCAGAGGCGGGCTACAAAATTAATAAAAGGAATGGAACATTTCAGCTATGAAGAAAGGTTAACAAATTTAAACCTATTTAGTTTAGAAAAACGTCGCCTGAGAGGGGATATGATAACATTATACAAATATATTCGGGGCCAATACAAACCATTGTGTGGAAATCTATTCACAAACCAGACTTTACATAGGACACGAGGCCATGCGTTTAGACTGGAAGAAAGAAGATTTCGTCTAAGGCAAAGGAAAGGTTTTTTTTTACTGTAAGAACAATCAGGATGTGGAATTCTCTGCCTGAAGAAGTGGTTTTATCAGAGTCCATACAGATGTTCAAACAGCTACTAGATGCATACTTGCAAAGACAGAATATTCAAGGATATAATCTTTCAATGTAGGGTAATAACTGCTTGATTCAAGGATAAATCTGACTGCCATTCTGGGGTCAAGAAGGAATTTTTTGTCCTAACTTGTTGCAAAATTGTGCTTCAAACTGGTTTTTTCTTTTTTTTTTTTGGATCAACAGCAAAAAACAGGTGTGAGGAAGGCTGAACTTGATGGACGCAAGTCTCTTTTCAGCTATCTAACCATGTAACTGTAATATTTAATATTTAATGTATAAATAAAATTAGGATCGCTGCAAACTGGACTTAAATGACAACTGTCGTCAAATTTCTATTTCTTGTTTTTTCAAAGTTTATAACATTTTGGCTGGGCTGAGCTTGACTGCCATGCTGGACAGTTGCACATTTTCTGAGCTCATCACAACAGATTAAATGTAATACTATTTTGAGGCCATTCACCCCACTTATGCAGGCATTCTACCTACTAATCTCACAAAGCAACACTGTGGGCAAGCGTTTTGGTGGCATACCTGAACACGCTGAAAGTTTTTCTGATAGATGGATTTTGCGACCTATTCAAGGCCTTCGTGGTGACTCAGGTGGAAAAGGCGGTCGATCTCTCCACTATTAGCCAAGCAGCATATAGAAGCCTCTGACCTGTATCCTCCCCCCCTTCTGGTGAGCCATGCCGTAGCTCCTCAACACTCCCCTACTCTTATGCTATGTTCTTTGCTGATTTTTGGAAGAAGATCCACCATTGCATACAGCGTCCCTAACACCAGCGACAGATCCCCATCTTACCCCATCTTGCTGCATCTCCTCAAGGAGAGGAGTCCCTTAATTTTCTCCCTTGTGTTGCCAATTGTCCTCTCCTTGCTCTTCTACATTGCTTATTTGTGTTAGTCTTTATTAATTAAAATCAAGTTACTTTTCCTAGGTGAACAGTGTGACTGGCTTAATTCCCATGGTGTAAGGTGCATAGTGTAGGACCCACAGATATTGGGGTACTTTGACATAGTGAAGGGCTTAACATGACATGGGCCGTATGGTGTAACTGAATCCCCATATTTGTTCGCTGTGAAAGGTGATTTTAAGTTGTCTTGCAAAATTTAAAAATGTATTTATGTTTTTGTGTGTACACTGCTCCTTAAGTGTATTTCATATAGATTTTGGTGTTTTTTTTTAAATTTCTTTATTTTTGTTTCAACACCGAATGCAGCTCAATAACCTGAGGTGGCCCACGCAGGGGCCGATCTTCGACATACAGTACATTTCGTTTTATAAAAAACAAGTGAAGGTGTACACCGTATATTAGTTCCAAAGTGCCGTTCGGTATTGTTTTTTCATTTTTAGGGCACTTCGGGCCCTTATTCCGAACATGAACATAAATTAAGTCCAATCAATACAATACGTGGCTATGTAACTTATGAAACCTTTAGTGTTGTGCGGTACTAAATTCCGCAAGCCAGGGTCATCGTCATTGTGGTCGTGTGTGTATTACTCAGAGCAGTTCTTAGTGTTGTGTTCAGCTTGTGGTCGCTAATGCGTCTAGCTTGGCTTCGTTCTGTATTGGCAGCGGTCGTCTCGTAGGTCAGACCCCCCAGGTCACGTACAGCTATGTCCTCGTTAGGTGTTCCCCCGGTGGGAGCGATCTCCGTGAAGGTGTTAGTAGCCCTGTTATGGTGTTCATCTCAGATTTGGAGTGAATCCCTGGGGGGCCACTTGTCGGGTCGCGTGTGTGTGTTTGGCTTGATGCCACTGGGAGCTGTTGTAACCTTAGATTTCCTACGCGGTTTCGTCCTATTTTGCTGCCTAATTGGGTGATTCACCTGAGGTTCCAGGTAGGCGTGTTAGCCGGTTTGGATGTCTAATCTGGTGTACCGTATATCTGGTGAATTGGGAGATGGGGGGGGGGGGTATTGGACGGGACTGTGGGATGAAGTCAGGGGGGGAGGGGGATAGGTGTATGGTTCGTCAGGGCGCCCGGCGGGTATAGGTCTCCGCACTTATCTTATCCCTTGATCAGGCTAAGTGGAATCATTCATTAGTGTATGCTTCCCAGGGTTGCCAGATTTTTTTGAATGATTTTTCCGTGTTTCTAATTTGGGCTGTGAGTTTGTCCATCAGGTATGTGTCTTTGATTTTAACTATTACGTAGTTGTCGGTGGGAACCGTGGG
Source organism: Pelobates fuscus (assembly GCF_036172605.1). Classification (NCBI taxonomy): domain Eukaryota; kingdom Metazoa; phylum Chordata; class Amphibia; order Anura; family Pelobatidae; genus Pelobates; species Pelobates fuscus. The sequence goes on from NC_086318.1 coordinate 314,854,579, forward strand.
TTTCAGCCACACCTGTGCAAGAGCTCTTCTTGCTGCCAGAGTGAGTTTGTTAAGCAGTTGTTGTTCTTTCCTAGGGAGGCCGTCCATTGGTCGGGACAATAGGATCGCCCAGGGGTCTAAGTCTATGTGTCGTGTGAGAACATCAGTCATTAGTGACTGGATACTCTTCCAGTATTTGGTTACTTCAGGGCATTCCCACCACATGTGGACGAAGGTGCCTTTGCCTCCGCATCCCTCCCAACATGTGTCTGTCGAGGTTTTCCCCATTTTATGTTGCTGGACAGGTGTGGTGTACCATCTCATAAGCATTTTGTAGGATTGTTCCTGGTGTAGTACACAGATTGACGTTTTAGCCGTCGCTTCCCATATATCTACCCAGTCCTCTCCTTCTAAGGCCCCCCCAGGTCCGCCTCCCACTGGTGTATGTATCTTGGGTCTGTAGCTCCCTTTTCGGGGCGCTGAGTTGCGCATAAATGGCTGTGATCAACCCCTTTTGAATTGTTTCAGCATTACACAGCTGTTCGTAGAATGTCATTGGGGTCTGGGCTGCTTTTTTTATTTTGGGGTTTTTGGCAAAGTCACGTAGCTGTACGTATCGGAAGACGTCCTTGGTTGTTAGGGGTGCCATGGTTTTTAGGGTGTCAAAGGTTTTGAAGGAATCACCGTCATACATGTGCCCGTATCTTTGCATACCTGTGTTTTCTATCCGCCTAAAGTCTCGTGCGCTCAGCCCGGGCTCAAATGCTTAATTCCGTAGATACGGAGTTAGCGGCGAGGGTGTGTGTTTTAATGCATATTTAGTAGCTGTAAGATCCCAGATCCTTATGGAATTAAGGATTGGCGGGCAAGTGGTGCGCAGGGGAGGTCTGTCTTGTTTGGGTACCCATATCCAGAATTGTGGTAGGTCTGTGCTCATTAGTTTCGTCTCTAGATCCACCCACCTGTGTGAGCCCTTCGGTGTATGCCATGCTATTATGATTTTGGTCTTTTACTGTTGCGGAAGTGCTTCCAATTCTCCTTGTTTCACGGTGCAAGAGAGCCATGAGGAGCATTGAAAACACAAGGCGTAAATGCTATCCTCAACTCCCCCATGGGTTGCCAGGGCTGTATTTACCTTCTTTACTGTCCCCCTTATTGCCCCTGTTTATATATAAATATATGTGAACAAAAGAAGAAAGGAAACCACTCCCTAGATTTGAGAAAATATATAAATGATATAAGTACACAATGGTAGTGGTAGTGGTCTCTATACAATTGACCTCAAAAGATAAAACATAAAGAGATAATAGTGCAGTAAGTCAAATATAGTGGGTACGTGAATGGATACTTAGAATAATCCACACTCACATTTCCCAGAGCTAACTTAGAGCTCAGCTGTTAGTACGCGTGGACGGAACAATCCCCGTCTTAGGATATGTAGATATCTTGGCAGTCTCAGGTATATAATATGTAAAGAGACAAAGAAATCCAAATAGTGCAGTATATACTGGTAAAATAAATTAATTAAATAGTAAAATTCCGTACTCACATTTGCTAGAGCAGAACTTGCTCTAGTTTGTATAGCATAGGTGGTATAGTCCCCACCAAGGAACAAGATGGTAACCAGGAAGTAGAAAACAAAATCCAAATATAATATATGGATAAGGATAATTTATTTAACAAAAAAAAAAAAAAGATAAAAGTACTATGTATAAAGTCTTATAAAATCCACTTGACGCGTTTCACCTGTAAAAAGGCTTCCTCAGAAGGCTTCCTCTGAGGAAGCCTTTTTACAGGTGAAACGCGTCAAGTGGATTTTATAAGACTATTTTTACATATATAAATATATGTATACTGTTTTTAATCAGTTGAACAAAGAGCTTTTTGTAGGAAGAAATGGGAACTTGTGCTAAAAGAAAAATATGTTGGGTTTGGGGGGGATCAGGAAGACAAATATTTTCGGGTGTAAGGTTAGATAATTAAAAAAAATGTTTTTTAAACCAATTGCCGTTGACAGTGCCTCTTTAAGATAAGCTTTTTAATTTGAACATTAAATTCCTTAGTAATCACAAAGGGCTGTATTTACCCTAAAGAATTTTTAGGGCAAACTGGTAATTTAGAGTGCTTGCCAAACCAAACAGCATCCTAGCTGATTCTGATTTGCCATGATGGAGAGAAATGTTCTGTGTAGTTATTCCCAGTTCCGTTTAGTTTACTAATCCTGTATTTTGGTATAATTTGATTGTTTGTGTAAACTGTAAAATAGTCTGTAAAACCAATGTTTCCCATTCCACTTAATAAGACAGCTGCAGAGGTCTGACAGGAAATGTTTTCTGAACTTGTTTGCATAGGTATGCTTACAGCATATTTGTTTTCTGAGGAGTTTGTGAATATTTTAATGGGACATGTCAGGAACAATACATCTTAATGCAATGTATAGATTGTGGGCTAAATAATTAGCTGTATTTTTTGCAATTTAAAAAAAAGAATCAATCTAGATTTGTATTAATGTTCTAAATATATCTCGGTAGAGGTAAGGGTATGAACAAACATACTAATACAGAATTGACAATAGTGCATGAGATAAAATAAGGTATTCTCTGTATATAGCATGATATTAATTGTTTTCTATACTATTTAATATTTACTGACTGGGCAGTGTTTCAATCCAATTGAACGTACCACCTCTCGCAGTGTCTTCTGTTGTCAACACCGAAGAGAATAATGTTCCAGAATATAAATGTATCCCTCTAGGGGGAGCAACTGTCACATACAGAATATCCAGATCTGAGCAAACGTTTCAGAGTACTGAGGATACTGTTTGTAAGGAAACCACGTGTATTTAAACCTCAATCGGTAGTTTCCTCCCGGACCACCAGAGCCTAGTGAACATAGCCCTCCGTTCGGTAGTAATGGTAGACGAATCCCCGTGTAATTTCAATAGTGTCCCTGTATAATTCCCTCAGTAAGACACACAAACTCCCAAACAGCATATGTAGACAGAAGAAGGGTACAAAGATGAACTGAAGATTTATTGACAAGTTGTAAGGAAACCACGTGTATTTAAACCTCAATCGGTAGTTTTCTCCCGAACCACCAGAGCCTAGTGAACATAGCCCTCCGTTCGGTAGTTATGGTAGACGAATCCCTGTGTAATTTCAATAGTGTCCCTGGATAATTCCCTCAGTAAGACACACGAACTCCCAAGCAGCATACGTATCTCCGCTGGTATATCAGGTAAAAATCCCCAAATCCCACAGTAACCAGACGAAGCACAGTACAGGGAGTCAACTGACAATTTTTAAAAAAAATCAGGCTCAAGGAGTCAACTGCCAACATGAAATAAGGGAATACAAACTGTCACCCCAACGCCAAACAGGGAAATTCCTTCACACTGTTAAAGTAAAAAAAGAGAACTGAGAAAAGAGAGAGGCAGAAGACAGAGAAAAGGTGGAAGAAATTAGGAATTGGAGGAAGGGGGTCAAATTAAGCAAAGTGAGCTTAGCAAATATATCAATTGCTCCATGAATAGGATCAAGCATATGGTAATACTCTGCTCAGCCACAACATTAAAACCACTGACAGGTGAAGTGAATAACATTGATTATATCATTACAATGGCACCTGTCAAAGGGATATATTAGGCAGCAAGTGAACAGTCAGTTCTTGAATTTTTTTGTGTTGGAAGCAAAACAAAATGGGCAAGCCAAAATATCTGAATGATTTTGACAAGGGACAAAGAGTGATGAGATGTTCCCAGTATACAGGGGTTAGTTTCTACCAAACATGGTGCAAGGAAGGACAACTGGTGAACCGGTGTCAGAGTCATGGATGCCCAATGTTTATTGATACATGTGGGGAGTGAAGGCTAGCCTGTCTGGTCCAATCACACAGATGAGCTATTGTGTAGTAAAATCGTACCTTTATTCCAGTCTGCTTCTGTTGGTTGTGCCCTGATTTACCTCCTTGGCTGACATCATCAGAAGCTGGGATCTGAGCCAATCACAATGCTTTAACATAGTATTTACTGAGACTGTCAAGGAGGCAGATCAGGGGCAGAGCGAGCAAAAGCCAAATACATCCCTGGCCAATAAGCATCTCCTCATAGAGATACATTGAATCAATGCATCTTTATGAGGAACATTCAGTGTCTCCAGGCAGAGAATAGAGATGCACACTGCAACACTGCCCCAGGAAGCATCTCTAGAAGCCATCTAAAGAGTGGCCAGTTGAGGTATCCCTAGGCTGTAATGTAAACACTGCCTTTTCTTTAAATAGATAGTGTTTACTGCAAAAAGCCTGACGTGAATGATTCTACTCATTTTCATAAATACAATAAACTGTAGTTTTTAAAGGATCTGCTAATGAATTGGTGCCAGTGATACCACAGGACATGTTCGGAGGCCTTGTAGAGTCCAAGCCCCGATGCATTAGAGCTGTTTTGCTGTACAAGGGGGACCTACATGATATTAGACACGTGGTTTTAAAGTTGCGGCTGATCAAAAGTTGCGGCTGATCAGTGTACATACATATAATGAAGAAGCAAAAATGATTGAAATGAGGGCACTCTTATAGAAAGTCTATCTAGGGTTTCAATGTGATTTATTTGCAATAGACATGGTCCAGGTCTCTATATTTATTTCTTCAGTTCTTTCGAACCACATGATCCACATCGATAGCTGAAAAGTTATTTGAAAAAAAGAAACCATAATAATCTATACAGCTGATTAAGACCTATTTATTGTTTCCATATACAATTGCATGAATCTCTTAATGTATAAGATTCTTTAAGCATTTGTTTCTTTTCAAATAATTGTGAAAAAATGATGTTAGTAATGGCATAAAAATGTCTGGTAAACACAATATTATAAAAAATATTGATGTAACTGAAACTGGGAATGGTAGGTGGCACAAGGAAGGGTATGACATTTTAATTGTACAATATATGCACTCACAAGAGGCATAAAAGTAATTTGACTTTTAACGAAATTGCAGTAGAATTGTGCAATTTTCTGAAGCAAAGTACATAATATAATATGTAATAATTATTCAGCCAGAACTGTTTCCAACTGAGGAGGATATGAAAAATAATTTCCATATGTTTTGTAATAGGTCCAATAAATTAATGCAAATCATATTAATGTTTGCTTTTCGCATTTAGGCATTCAAATGTGTGGTATTAAGAATGTAACAGAAATACAGAACTCAATCCTTAAGGATGAATGTGATTGTCCAATTTCTAAACCAAAACCAGGAACTAGAGGAGTAGTTAACCCTGCAATGTAATTATTGCAACTTCTCAGAAACTGCAATAATTAACTTTGCAGGGGACAGGGGCTGTTAGGCTTTAAACTTGTACAGGGTCTGTAACCCTTACGCTGCCATGGACTTATGCTGGTAACACATCCTGCTTTCTTTAACCCCTAAAGGACACATGACATGTGTGGCATGTCATGATTCCCTTTTATTTCAGAAGGTTGGTCCTTAAGGGGTTAAAGGAACACTATAATCACCTAAATTACTTTAGCCAAATAAAGCAGCTTTAGTGTATAGATCATTCCCCTGCAATTTCACTGCTCAATTCACTGTCATTTAGGAGTTAAATCACTTTGTTTCTGTTTATGCAGCCCTAGCCACACCTCCCCTGGCTATGACTGACAGAACCTGCATGAAAAAAAAAACTGGTTTCACTTTCAAACAGATGTAATTTACCTTAAATAATTGTATCTCAATCTCTAAATTGAACTTTAATCACATACAGGAGGCTCTTGCATGGTATAGCAAGCAATTAACATAGCAGGGGATAAGAAAATCTTAATTAAACAGAACTTGCAATAAAGAAAGCCTAAATAGGGCTCTCTTTACAGGAAGTGATTATGGAAGGCTGTGCAAGTCACATGCAGGGAGGTGTGACTAGGGTTCATAAACAAAGGGATTTAACTCCTAAATGGCAGAGGATTGAGCAGTGAGGCTGCAGGGGCATGTTCTATACACCAAAACTGCTTCATTAAGTTAAAATTATTCAGGTGACTATAGTGTCCCTTTAATCTCTGTATATTTTCACTGCAGAGAACAATTAATGTACAATTAAAGCAGACCAGTCATTAGGAAGTTTAAGAAAGAAGTGCTCTTTTTTAATGCGGGTACAGCGTATATGTGAAACAAACACAGTTTTAATAGGGGTGTATCCAACAGAAGACAAAATCAACCAATCCTAGACGTTCAGTGCAAAAAGTATAATTTTATATATAACATTACGTATTACAATTATTCTACTGCGCATGTCTAGCACGTCTTCTCGAAACTCTGCTGGGTTATCGTGTGAGAGAAAAAAGTGAGTATGTGTGCTTGCAAGATAGCAGACCGGGGATAGAATTCTTGCTTTTTACCCCTGCAGACGTGGAAAGACATAACTAAGACAAAAACTGATGTACATGACAGTCTTTGATTTAGGTACCCAATTAACATTTTCAGGTGGTTAGCGAGAATGTTATGTTTTCCAACGGCAGGATGTTTATACATACACTATAGTGGAAACTAGTGAAAAAGTATAGTATGTTTAAAGAATGCCAGTTTAACCCTTTCAAAACATGAGTATCTTGTATTGTAATCAGGCTTACTGACCATTCAATCTTCCAAGCCCTCTATATAGTATATACTTTTAGCTAGTAATAAGAAATACAGAAGTAGAAAGCAGGATATGAGACTGACACCCTGTAACATACAGGGCTCGAGTCCTGCAGGAACGCATGGGAACGGCGTTCCTGCACTTTTTCCAAAGCAGGAACGCCGTTCCCGTTCCCAGTCCTGCAGGACCTGCCCTGCTACCTGCACACAGGGGCCATCACACGCGGTGTTCTTCTCCAGCTCTAACTCTCGCGAGACCCGCAGCTGCAAGAGCGTTGCCACGGGTTACCATGGCAACGCTCCGCACAGGCGAGTCTCGCGAGAGTTAGAGCTGGAGAAGAACACCGCGTGTGATGGCCCCTGTGTGCAGCTGCTGCCTCCCTTCACCGGACCACCAGGCGATCTCCCCCCTCCCTGACAAGGTAAGAAGCAGGGAGGGGGGAATAAAGTAAAAAAAACATAAACACATAAAGGTTAAAAAGCAAATGCATCCCCCCCATCATCCAGCACACACACACACACATAATCCAGCACACACACACATAATCCAGCACACACACAAACACACACACATAATCCAGCACACACACACACATAATCCAGCACACACACACATAATCCAGCACACACACACACACATCATCCAGCACACACACACACATCATCCAGCGCACACACACACATCATTCAGCACACACACACACACATAATCCAGCACACACACACACATCATCCAGCACACACACACACATCATAGCCCACACACACACACATACATCATCCAGCACACACACACACATCATCCAGCAAACAAACACACTTCATCCAGCACACAAACACACTTCATCCAGCACACACACACACACACACACATCATCCAGCGCGCACACACACACACATCATCCAGTGCACACACACACACACATCATCCAGCACACACACACACACACTTCATCCAGCTCACACACACACACATCATCCAGCACACACACACACACTTCATTAAGCACACACACACACACACACACACACACACACAATCATCCAGCACCCATACACATACACACACATAATCCAGCACACACACAATGCATTCATTATACACAATCTGCACTTACTACAAACACACTACATTCATTATACACACTCTGCACTCATTACAGACACACTACATTCACTACACACACTCTGCATTCATTATACACACTCTGCACTCACTACAAACATACTACATTCACTACACACACTGCATTCATTATACACACTCTGCACTCACTACAAACACACTAAATTCACTGTACACACTGCACTCACTACACACACTACATTCACTATACACACTCTGCATTCATTATACACACTCTGCATTCACTACACACACACTACATACACTGCATTCATTATACACACTGCATTCATTATACACACTCTGCACTCACTACAAACACACTACATTCACTATACACACTCTGCATTCATTATATAGACTCTGCATTCATTATACACACTCTGCACTCACTACAAACACACTACATACACTGCATTCAGTATACACACTCTGCATTCACTACACACTACATTCACTATACACACTCTGCATTCACTATACACACTCTGCATTCACTACAAACACACTACATACACTGCATTCATTATACACACTCTGCACTCACTACAAACACACTGCATTCATTATACACACTTTGCACTCACTACAAATACACTGCATTCATTATACACACTCTGCACTCACTACAAACACACTACATTTATTATTCACACTGCACTCACTAAAAAACACTCTACACTCACTACAAACACACTGCATTCATTATACACACTCTGTACTCACTAGAAACACACTGCATTCATTAAACACACTATGCACTCACTACAAACACACTACATTCATTATACACACTCTGCACTCACTACAAACACACTACATTCATTATACACACTCTGCACTCACTGCAAACACACTACATTCATTATACACAATCTGCACTCACTACAAACACACTACATTCACTATACACACTTTGCACTCACTACAAACACACTACATTCACTATACACACTTTGCACTCACTACACACTACATTCATTATACACACTGCATTCACTACACACACTACATTCATTATACACACTCTGCACTCACTACAAACACACTACATTCATTATACACACTCTGCACTCACTACAAACACACTGCATTCATTATACACACTCTGCACTCACTACAAACACACTACATTCATTATACACACTCTGCACTCACTACAAACACACTACATTCACTATACACACTCTGCACTCACTACAAACACACTACATTCACTATACACACTTTGCACTCACTACACACTATATTCATTATACACACTGCACTCACTACACACACACTACATGTATTATACACACTGCACTCACTACAAACACTTCATTATACACACTCTGCTCTCACCACAAACACACTACATTTATTATACACAATCCGCACTCACTACAAACACACTGCATTCATTATACACACTCTACACTTACTACAAACATACTACATTCATTATACACACTCTACACTTACTACAAACACACTACATTCATTATACACACACTGCACTCACAACAAACACACTACATTCATTATACACACTCTGCACTGCACTATATGCATAGGAGTGTAATTTTTTTTTTAAGGGGGGGGGAGGCGGAATCTTGGGTGAGTTCCCACACTTTTTTCCCCAGGACTTGACCCCTGGTAACATATATATATATATATATATATATATATATATATATATATATATATATATTATGTATAGCTCTGTATGTCTAGGGGAATATTTACTAAGCATTGCATAGGTAAAACAATTAATTCTCCATCAGGGGCACTGCACCCAAACCACTTCAATGAGAGGAAATGGTCTGGGTGCCTATAGTGTCCCTTTAATCCTACACTATCCCTGTCCCTAAAAAAGCATTAACCCTTACCCGACAATAACCCAGAAAGCTAACACTAATACTGACACTAGCTAAAACTAACAAACACTAACATTAAAGGACCACTATAGTGCCAGGAAAACATACTCGTTTCCTGGCACTATAGGGTCTCTAGGTCCCCCCAACCCGCCGGGCTCCAGTGATAGGAAGGGGTTAAAACTTACCTTTCTCCAACGCCGGGCTCCCTCGGCGGTGGGGACTCTCCGCCTCCTTTCCCCGTCATCGGCTGAATGCGCATGCGCGGCAAGAGCCGTGCGCGCATTCAGCCAGTCCATAGGAAAGCATTCTCAATGCTCTCCTATGGACGGCAGCATCTTCTTACTGTGAAAATCACAGTGAAAAGCACGGAAGCGCCTCTAGCGGCTGCCAATGAGACAGCCACTAGAGGCTGGATTAACCCATAGGTAAACATAGCAGTTTCTCTGTTGTTATGTTTATAGCAGAAAGGGTTAATCCTAGATGGACCAGGCACCCAGACCACTTCATTAAGCTGAAGTGGTCTGGGTGCCTATAGTGGTCCTTTAACCCCTTAAGGACACATGGCATGTGTGACATGTCATGATTCCCTTTTATTCCAGAAGTTTGGTCCTTAAGGGGTTAAGGGATTCCCTCTGATAATGGCAGTACTAACATCAGCAGAGGCATTTCCTAGCTAAAACAGAGCGGTTTCTGAGCACCATCTGCTTTATGATTGCAGCGTGATAGGTATATCAGATATATAGGTATATCATGTGCTACAGCTCCAGAATGCTGTCTCTGACGTTCACAAATGACAGGAGGGGGCAAGCTGAATTTGGAATAGCTTCAAATCATTATGATGTTAAGGGCCCTGCATACAGCTCATAAGACAGTTTTGGACCACTAAATATGGCCTCAGCTGACATAGGGGTTTCCCAGGTATTGATGGATACCTGGAATTACCTGGCTTTACCCTGTTGACACCAAAACGTTAGGATGTTCCATGTTGTCCTAACAATCTTAAAACCCACCCACATTCAGTGCTACTTTGTGTAGGTTAGGTAACCCTCCCACTACAGAGATTCTATTTGTGTTTTAACTATATACATTGTGTTCACAAATAGCTGCACTGGTTCATAGGAAGCTGTTCTGCAGTTTATGGGAGCTGACATTTAGTTATCAGCTTTCTACAAAACAGACCATGAAACTCTATGGCTTATTTTATCCTGAGCAAATTCATGTTTTAATGAATTATACTAAACGGAAGAATTCACAGTTTCAGCAGAAATCTGACAGTTCCTATATATAACATTATGTATATCACTATCTAGAGATGTCCCCGAGTGTCCCTTTTAGCTGTCCTTAAATACACTATTAATGTTGGTTGTGAAGTCCGTTTTTTCTGATATTATTTGAAATATTTATTTTATTGTTTTTGATTGGCAGTGTTGTGTTCTCTGGCTAGTGAGGCTGTAAGGAGAGACTCGCAGGGCTCATTTTTTATTTTTTTATTCTCTTGCTGCTTGTACAATTCTGAAATAGTAGCCTGGCCAATTAGGTGTATAATTAGCAAAGCATCATGCTTCAGTGAACATGAAAATAAAGAATGAGAGTAAAAAAAAAAAACCCCAAAACAAAAAAAAAACACAGATTGTAGAGGAAGCCGACTAAATAGCATAGACATCTGTGCAACAGGACTGTTGGAGAGCGCAGTTAGGGGAAGAAGGACAGTTAAAATGACATGTCCTTGGCAGTGTTACCGTACCTATGTATTCTATTTAAGAATGATACATCGATAGTTACAAGGCAGGGATCTGTGGCGTGTAGCACTGCCAGCCTGCAGGTGGTAAAACTGGTAAACTAACACAAGATACGTGGAAAAATAAAATAGGAAAGAATAAGAAAAAGATAATCATAGGTAACAGAACAGTTGTATTGAACATGACAAAGCTAGACAAATAAGCAATAGGAAATTCTGAGGAAGCAAATTGAGAAATCTTGGATAAGCCCCAGGTTTGGGGAGTGTTCTTATACTGTTCAGCAGGTACAGGATTTAGGAGGTTGGATGGGAGGCCAAGTGAGCAAAAGAGCAGCATCTCTTAATTTGACAATTTTAATGGAACCATTATGCTGCACATGTAAGAAGTGTGTAATGCCCCACTTATAGGTGAGCAGTTGTAGTGATTACCACCAGAGGAAAGTGCTCCTACTTAAAGGGACAAACAACTGCCCAAATACAAATAAACAAGTCAATGTTTAGTAGATATACCCTAAATGAAAACTTGCTTGCATTTAATTATGTATTTTTTCATTGGGAATATATCTACAATCAGCTTGCAAAACCTGCAGTTCTATTGTCTGCTGTGTTTGCAAACTCTCCCCTTCTAACCCCGCCCAGACTTTTTGTGTCTGTCCAATCACAGACTTCCCAATACAGCTAGGTGAGAAGTCTTTGTAAGGCAGGTGCTCTGAGCAATTGCTGACTCTTGAGGTCAGCTGCATTGGGCTAACGATACCAAGAAGTAGCATTACCTGGTGTCTGCTTGAAAGCCAGGGGGGTTGTAACCAGGTTAATTTATAAAAGTGCCAATTTTTATTGAAATATGTACTTATTGCAAAATGAAAAAAAGAGGACACACTCTTCACACACAATACTTTTTAGCAAGCTAAAGTTGTTTTGGGGTCTGAAGTGACTCTTTAAGTGAGCAAAAAAAGTCAGGTACCCTCAAACTGAGATGACAGTTTTCCATTTATTTTTTTTTGTAGTCCCAGGTTTCTGAGGGAGGTACTCATGGAAGCTTAGACAAACTGAACAAGCTGTCTAGCTGTATGGCCTTGGCCAGGGGCGGACTGAGAACCCTCAGGGCCCCCAGGCAAAATAAATCAAGGGCCCCCTTACAGGCCCCACCCATACTCCGCAGCAAGCGCCACCCATGTCCCGCCTCCATGCACCGCCTCCTATTCACAATATAGCAACACAACATAGCTCGCTGATACCTAGGCCAAGTTGGCTCCTCTTACCTTAATTACTGTTGCTGGCTGGCAGTCTGTGGGCTTGCTGGAAGGCTGTGGGCTTACTGGCTGCGGCTGGCAGGCTGTGGACTTTCTGGCAGGCTGTGGGCTTGCTGGCTACTGCCGGTAGGCTGTGGGCTTGCTGGCTGCGGCTGGCAGGCTGTGGGCTTGCTGGCTGTGGCTGGCAGGCTGTGGGCTTACTGGCTGTGGCTGGCAGGCTGTGGGCTTGCTGGCAGGCTGTGGGCTTGCTGGCTACTGCCGGTAGGCTGTGGGCTTGCTGGCTGTGGCTGGCAGGCTGTGGGCTTGCTGGCTGTGGCTGGCAGGCTGCGGCTGGTAGGCTGTGGGCTTGCTGGCAGGCTGTGGGCTTGCTGGCTACTGACGGTAGGCTGTGGGCTTGCTGGCTGCGGCTGGCAGGCTGTGGGCTTGCTGGCTGTGGCTGGCAGGCTGTGGCTTGCTGGCTGCGGTTGGCAGGCTGTGGGCTTGCTGGCTGTAAGCCTAACTGGTGATACAACAAAAAGAAAAAACAATAAAAAAAAAAAAAAAACAATAAA